>NC_044559.1:20651700-20957950 GCF_007565055.1 Rhinopithecus roxellana
AGGTGAACATCCACAGGTTCCAGGCATGGAGATGTGGACCTCTTGCAGGGGTGCCTGGAGATGTGCATTACTCAGTCTACCACAGGGCAAGTACCTACAATATGCCCCAGCTACAAAACAGGGTTGCTGTGAAGCTAAGAAGAAAAGATATTATAAAAGCATTTAACACGGTGCCTGGGATATTAGTGGTTGACGACTATTGGGTCTCATTATTATTGATAACACATTACCAGACTCATCTGACAGGAATGAACACCTACTACCAACCAGGAACTGAGCTGGTGCTTTGATGCATGTTATCTCATTGTATGCTCGCTGCAAATCATGAAGTGGATGTGATCATTCCTCTTTGAGAATGAGACAATGCAAGCTGGAAGAATAAGTGACTTGCCCAAGGTCACACAGTTGATAAATGACAGAGCTGATGTTAAAATCCAGATTTACCTGAATAGGCAAATAACAAATGTTCAACCAACACTGCGCCTGAATCCATTATTTTCCCAAATAGGCCCAGTGTCAGAAGCACCTTTGAAGCACAGTAACAATACCAAATCCCAGACCCACCCTTGGAGATTCATGCATGGAACAGGGCCTAGAATTTGTTAATTGGTATACAACGGTTGTACAAATTTTGCGGGTACATATGACATCTTGACACATGTATACAATGATCAAACCAGGGTAACTGGGATATCCATCATCTAAGACATTTGTCCTTTTGTGTTGGGAACACTGCAATTCTTCTCTTCTAGCTACTTTGAGATATTTCGTATATTATTGTTAACTATAATTTCCCTGCTGTACTATCAAATGCTAGATCTTATTCTTCCTATCTGTATTTTTATACTCACTAATGAGCTTACCTTCATCTCTCCCTCCCCTAGCCCTTCCCAGTCTCTGGTAACCACCATTTTACCCTCTACCTCTATGAGATATAATCTCATCCCAGTAAAAATTGATATTTTTTAACAAGCTATCTGTATAATTCAAATGCGTGGGCAAGTTTATAAAACAGAAACCTAATGAATCACCCTTAAAATGATACCAGTACCCTCACTGCAGTCACACTGAGCCCTAATCTCTTTCAAATACACTACCCCCTGACACACACAAACACACACAAAATCAGGCAGAGTTTTGCAACAGCAGCATTACTGGCATTTAGGGGCTGGTAACTTTGTTGTGGGGGTTGTCCTATGCATTGCAGGATGTGCAGCAGCATCCCTGGCCTCTAACCACTAGATGCCAGTAGCACTCTCCCCCGAGTTGTGACAAATGTTTTCAGATATTTCTGAATATCCCCTGCAAGGCAAAATTGCTCCTGGTGAAAAACCAAGATGGGAGGTAGGAAAGAATAGGATGCGAGGGCAAAGGCATTGCCTGCTGCAGTCCCAGTCTTTGCTCTGCTCACACCCCTCGCTGAGCTACAGCAGGTTGAAATGGGGTAGGGGGAAGTGCACAGCCTGGGAATTAAGCATGTTGGGGTCTCATCCCCCTTGCCTGCAGCTCAGTGTATAACTGGGCAGCTACTCCAGAAGGACAGCCAAGCTCTCATTCACTCAGGCACTTGTCAGTAAACTGTGAGCAGGGCCTGAGTTTCCTTCGCCTGGGTCTCAGTTTTCTTATTTGCGAAATGATGACATTAAACAGGAATATCTCCAGAGTCACCTCAAGTTCCAAGTTCACCACTTCCAGTCAACCCTCCCAACTATGAGAAGGTGAGGCCAAAGCAAAGCTTAACTCTAGGGTCCCAGCAGGAAGGAATATCCACAGATATCTGCAATGCAAGAGGTACCACTGTGACCTGGGCATGTAGGATGCCCCCAAAGCCTCCACCTCCACCACCCCCATCTCTCTCTCTCACTCTAGAAGCAATTCTACCTCCCCCTTATGTACCTTTTTTGTTATCTCTGCCTGTCTGCCTGTCTGCCTGTCATCATATAACAAAGTAAAACTATGTGGGGCTCTGTGAGGTTTTATTTATTTTTTTCCCCTGCTGCTGAATAAGCTTGGGTACTTTTATTTTTATTAAAGCTGATACCGTTAGTGAAGATAATACAGAAAAGTTCTCTGAGTATTACAATTTTTCCTGACCCAGGTTCTTGGAGAAGGATGAGCTGATACAGCGATCTTGGGTAAAAGACTAAAGAAAAGGCTGTGGGTGGCTCTCAGAGCGGAGCATGCAGTGTGTTTGGATTCTGGACTGCCCTTTAAGAAAAGATAAAAGACAATCTTCCTTGCAAACTATATATTTGATGTAATTATTTGGCAAGGATGCTCTACACAGAACAGACATTTAATTCCATTTGAAATTAATGGTATTTCACTAGCAGAGCGTGATCTGAAAAAGAAATTTTTTAAAGCCAACAACAAAAATACCCAAATATTAAGCATAAATGTCTTGTCCCATTTTCCAAAGGCAAATGTAATTGACTTTTAGATGAGGGCTTCCCGCCAGCCCCAACTACCCTTGCAATGTCTGGCAACATTTCAGCTGGTCTAGCAGAAAGAACTCAAAACAGACATAAGAATTCCCCAACCTTGGGGAGTGTTAGGGAATAGCTCTGTGACCTGAAGGGAGACGTTAGTAAATAGCTCAGCGCTTGCTTCTTCCAGAAAACCTCCCCAGACCACCATGGACCCACAGAAACCCTTTCTGTAGATGCCTTCATACAACCACATGTTCCTCACCTCCAGGTGGAATCTTATACCTTGCACCTCCCTCCCCCTGCCCACTGTACCCTCTACCAGTGTCCTTAGCACCTATAATACTTTGCTGAGTATTCGTGCCTGCATGTCTGTCTCCCCAGTCACACTGGAATCTTCCAGAGGAAAGTACCACGTTCATTCACTTCTAGACCCTTAGGACTCAACACCAACAACTGTTCAATTTCTGCTTCTTTAATAAAAGAATAGGAAAGAAATAAGGGCAGGAGGGAAAAGTTCACATCATCAAGCACTTGCCAGGGGTCAGATGCAGTTACGCCTCTCTGCTTCTACCTTCTTGCTATTCAAGTAAGCATATTTTGTCTTCCAGAAAAGCAAGAAACCCCTGGCTTTCAAGGGCTGTTTCTTCTAAGTTTTAGAATCCCACCCCCACGGTGCAAGTCCAGCTCTAGAAACATAAATGCCAATGATGTTCTGTCTGGAGGATTTCAACTATGATGCTGCCAAGAGGGACTGTCTAAATGCCATCCCCAAACTCAAAGCCGTGCTGGAGTCTGTCATTCTGTCTTTACAGAACTAGCCCAGCTGCACTGTATTTTTCTGTCCTGATTGTCAACAGGAGCACACTGGCCATTGGCTTTCTAGTTCAGTACTCTGTGAGCTGAACATCTCATCTCTTACGCACCCAATCATCGTTTTCTTACTGCCAGTGATCATCATCATCACATACTGGGTGTCTGTGTGCCTAAAGTCAACAGATGTCTTGCAAGCAGGAAGTCCCTGACTTACATACATCTTTGCAATCCTAACACCTAATGAAGACCTGGCATGGAGTATAGAAAAAGAAATAACACTTACTGAGCACTTACTTGCTTCAAACACTGTGCTGTGTGCTCTGTACACATTCTCTCATTTATTCCTCAATGAAGAGGCTCTTTCTGTGCCTTCACCTATAAAATACAGGTGAAGAAACTAACACTCAGAGAACTTAAATCACTGTGTGCCCAAGGCCAAAGCTAACTAGCAGCAAATCTCAGACTGAAACTCAGGCTTCCAACTGCAAATCCCATGTTGCATACCATATTTCATCCCAAGAGTGAACACTCAATAAATGCTTGAGTTAAACTGAATTCCCAGAACACTCCAAAACTGAATACACACATATCCCAGGCTCCTCATAGCTTACTGCTGCTTTTTAAAATTCTTCTTGACTAACAAGAAATAATTAGAGTCTCTGGAGTACAGTCCATGAGAAATATGTCCTTGGGAATTAGAACATAAAACAAGCCTAAATAGGAATGTCTCTGCTCGTTGGTGAAGTTCATAAAATCACAGAATCTCAGCGCTGAGAGGGACTCTGGAAATCATCTAGTTCAAGCCCATCCTTTTACAGAGGTGCAGATGGAAAATGACTTGGTCAAGGTTGCATGTCAACTTTTAGCAATGACAGGGCCAGATTCCACATTGATCACTCCATGACCCCTTTTTGTTTTCAGATTCCAGTTCTAAATGTCCTGGGTGTTATTTCTCACTACCTGCAGCCCTCAGAAACAAGGCTCAAAGAGAAACTCTTGGTCAAACCTATCTTTCTTGTCAGGTAATTAGGACTCATGGCCACAGACAGAAGCTACCACATCATCTCAACAATTAATCACCCGCAAAAGCCATTTCCCACTAGTTTTCTCCACTGCCAGAAATATTATCCTTAAGTAATCAACATATGGTAGACACCCTGTGAGGGACAACACTGCTTCCCCTTTCCCTGGGGAAATGGCAGCATCGACACAGGTTGCAGAGAAAGAAGGGGCTGTGGCACAGCTGAATACCTCTGAGGCATGGGGGTTAACAACATGGCCTTGCAACGTTGAGTCATGAATCTCAGAGAGCCTCTAGAAGGAGGAGAGCCCTCTTCCTGCTGTACCAGGGAAGGGCTGGGATAGAATGTTCAGGCAAAAGTAAAGGCCGATGTCCCACTGACAGCTGCAAGATTTGGGGTGGGAAGTCGGGGGTGATGACTGCAAGTGAACAGGATATTCACAGTTTATGCTTTATAGGAAGGCATGTATCCCATCTTCATCCCGAAAGGATGGGAGATGGCTTGTGATAAACACAACAGAGAATATTACACTTTTTAAGGTAAAATTTAAAACAATCCAGAAGGAACAGAGGATAGGTGCAGAATCCCCTGGAATGGTGCTAAATGCAAATTCTGATTGAGTAGATTCAGTAGATAGGAATGGGGTCTGAGAGTCTACCTTTCTAACAAGCTCCCAGGTGATGCTGACACTGCTGGGTTTTGGACCACACATTGAGCAACAAACATCTCAGAGACCTGTACTGTCCAGTTCTTGAGGACACTTGAGTAACAGAGGTGGAGGAAACCAGCCTGGACTGATTCTGCTGGCCTAAACTGGGGCTTCTAGTTTGAGCAGTTCTTGTCACTTCTTTCTCATATACATCATTTCACGTGTATCTCAATGTCTCATTTGGTAAATGAGGAAACAAGCTCAGAGAAGTTGACTAACTTTCCCAGCAACACACAGCAGTGTCTGCCTCCCTAATCTGAGTTCCTCCTCCTCCACCCTGCTGCCTCCTGCTCTGTATGCTCAGCCCTGCGTCAGCTGGCAGTGGTGCACTGGTAAATGTTTAAACACCGGCTCACTGAAAGGAAATATAAAAGAGCCCAGATTTATAGCATTTACCAATTTCCATAGTGTAAATATTCTCATCATGGCCAATTTCTAGCAACCGATGTGCATTAAACAGCTCATAGAATTTCTGACAATTTATCAATCAGCTCTAAAAGTCACTAGGCAACAGCATACCACTGCAGCTGGGAATGAATCCGAGAGTTTCTGAGGGTGGTTGGTGCAGCCCCTGCCTGCAAGAAACTCACAGCCTAACTAGAAGGACTAGGAAAGATTAACACACATGCTAGCATGCTGCAAGGAAAGGCCATGCCTCCATGGTCTCAGATCCTCATGCACCTGTCCCTGCTGCATGACTGTCACCTCTCCAGCCTCACTGACCTCCTCGGAACATACATGTGTGCTGCTCCCCTGCTTATATACCCACTCCTTCAATGCTCATGTTAAATGCTGCTTCTTCAGGGAAGCCTTCCCTGATACTATATCTGCCCATGAGATATCCCCACAGTACCCAGCATGCCTTCCTCCAGCCCATTCACATTTGCAATTAATTTACTAATTATTGGTAATGGTTTACTGACATGTCTTCCTCCCTAAACCATAAGGCAGAGGTCAGGTCTAGTTCATCTCTGTGTCCTTGGCATCTCCCTTGACTCATGTGCCAATATGTGGTTTTTGATGGATTGACTGGCCATACATGCAACAGAAGTCTGGTATAAAAAGAGATTGGCAAGGCCACGAATGATCAGAAAAGGCTTCCAGGAAAAGGTGAGAATTTGAGTCTTCAAGGACAAGTAAGATTTGGAGAAATGGAGGAAAGAGGTCTTTCCTGGCAGAGAACAAAGGCACAGCTATGGCAAAGATCATGGCATCTTTTGAAGACTAGGAGAGGCTGGATCAGAGAAGAACAGAGGGTGAATGCAAGGGAAAGCGGGGGAATAATGTCATGTGAAACAATAAGTGAATCCAAGAGGGGAAAAAGACTTGATCTGGGCTGATGAATGAAACCCCACAGTCCCCAAAGTACCCAGCAGACATTGTTAAGAGTGACAAGAAAATGACAGAGGTTTGAGCTCCAGCCAACCTGGTGGAATTGCTCAGGCTCCTTTCCTGAACTTAATCAGAGACACCAGAGAAGCAAGGAAGCTGGACCCTAGGATCAATGCCAAAACTGTGAGACCACAGGGTGCCCACTGTGGGAGAGCAAGCAGCTGGGAGTGTGAGAAGGGCCAGGGCAGTGGACAGGTGAGGTCCAGGGAGACCTGCAGGTGCATATCCTTGCCCACCCACCCCTGCTGCACAATCCCCTACCACCACCCTACCAGTCCCCTAGAAGCAGAGTTTCTAAGAGGCTCCCTGAGAAACAAGGACAGAGGATTCTGGAAAGGAGGTGGAGATGATAGGCAGAGAGTGTTCCTGTCCAGGTTGCAACACCCAAGATGCCCATTCTGGGGTCATCCCCACACCCAAGCCCCACCTAGCGAAACACAAGTCTTAGCTCCTCTAGATAGCCCACGTGGCTATCTAGCATTTGGATTGTGGCCAGTCTGAACTGAGATGAACTGCAAGTCCAAAATATGTACCAGTTTAGAAGGCATAGTAGGAAAAAAATGTTAAAGGTAACAATAATTTCCAATTGGTTATACATTAAAATAGTATTTTGGATATACTAGGTTAAGCAAATTATTAAAAAGAATTTCAACTGTTTTCATTTTTTCTTTGTTTTTTTTTAGATGGGGTTTCATCTTGTCACCCAGGCTGGAGTGCAGAGGTTGGATCACAGTTCACTGCAGCCTCAACCTCCTGGGCTCAATCCATCCACTGGCCTCAGCTGCATGAGCAGCTGGGACTACAGTTGTGTGCCACCACACCCAGCTAATATTTTTGTATCTTTTGTTTTTTGTAGAGATGGTGTTTTGCTATGTTGCTGAAGCTGGTCTTGAACTCCTGGGCTCAAGCAATCTGCCCACTATGGCCTCCCAAAGTGCTGGGATTCCAGATATGAACCCCTATGCCCAGCATTCTTTTCACTTTTTTAATGTGATGACTAGAAAGCTTTATTTTTTTTCTGTTAGAACAAGATATTTATTTTTATGTTACTGCTGTATTGCATGGTAAAAATTTTAGTACATAGTAGGTGCTCAACCAATACCCAATGACATACAATGCAACGATACAATTCAATTCACCCTTAATCCAAAATTAAAATGTCAGATATCACTTGAAAACAAGATATCTAGATATTGATTATTTTCCTTCTCCTCAATAACTATTACAATGCTCTTATTTCTATATTTTCCTCATAAATATTAATGACATCTCCATTGCATCACTGCTTTTTATAATTTCTCTTTTGTTTCTATAATGAGAATTCATCATTTTAGCGTTGCTTCCTACTATAAACTAGAGGCATACTTACTTTTTTTATATATATACTTTATGTTCTAGGGTACATGTGTACAACATGCAGGTTTGTTACATATGTACACCATGTGCCATGTTGGTGTGCTGCACCCATTAACTCGTCATATACATTAGGTATATCTCCGAATGCTATCCCTGCCCCCTCCCCCCACCCCGTGACAGGCCCCTGTGTGTGATGTTCCCCTAATTTCATATGTGACTCACTGTACTTCTATCAAGCACTGCTGCCACAGATCCTCCCATGAATTACAGTAAACCCCACAAAACTGGCATCCCCACAGATACCATGGAACTGCTTCTGTGGCCTCAAAATAGGAGTCCCCTTTTCCACTTGTAACACAGGAAAGTCCCACACTCAATTCTGGAAACACTGAGTTAATCAAAAGCAAACAGATTCCATCTCTATGAGGTTTCCCAAAACCTTTATCCAGCGCCTGCACTTTGTGAACCTGCGCTGAGGGGTACAGTGGACAGGGCTCCCAATCTTACCTGACCTCTCTACAGCAGCACATTTATCCAGATTCGTTCCTCACGCAAATTCCCAGGTCCCGTCCCAATCCTGCCGAATTGGAGTCTTTGCAAGTAGGTTGCAGCCCAGGAACCTAACTTTTTAATAGTTGGATATTCCCAATGAAATTATCTTGGAATCACTCATAAGTGCTCTTTGATGACTGCCTGAATACCCCTAGTGACAAGGAGCTCATGACCTCATAGGCAGCCTGTTTCACTCTCGGGCAGCCAACACTGCCGTAACAGTCATCATTATCATTATCCCAAATGGCCCCCAAAAGAAAAGTCATTCTGACAAAACTATATAATTTATAAGACTAAGCCAAGACTTAGGGCTCAGCATGCCTAAACCCTTCGTTTTGCAGATAAGGAGCTGAGACATAGAGGGAAAGTCCTATTCAAGGTCTCACACACACACAGAGGACACTTGAGACTCGACTCAGTGCTCACTCCTGGCAGCATCATCCTAGACACCAGAAGCTGTGTCTAGGATCTCCCCTGGCTCTAACAACTCTTGAAAACTCCCCGCTCCCTTTAGGTACCAGAATGAGATGCAGGTAATGCTTGCCAACTTCTTCCATCACATGCTGAATCTTGTACCTGGGTCCCAAGCTCCTCAGCAGGCATCTCCCCAAACCTAGGCACATTCCCCACAGCAAGGACCATGGCCAGCCTCCACTTAAGGGGTAGGAATGTTCACTCTGGTCCTCCGGATATCTCCGCAGATACTTAGGTTCTGAAACTGTTTCCAGAAACAGAAACAGCCCACAACAGGCCCATGGGCACAGCACCTGGGATGGCCTCCAGAGCCAGCCCTGTGAAGTGGCCTTACCCTGGCTTTTCCTCTGGCTGTGGGCTGGTAGGGACCTAACATGCAGCAGTCTAGAGCCCCTGGAAGGAGTGTCTTTTCTCCTGAATCTCTGCTCTTCCCTGTGCAACTGTGAAGAGCCCACACAGGCAGGTGACTCCCTCGGCCCTGGTGGGGACACATTTCTCACACTACATGATAGCTCCACTTTCTTAAATGCAAGTAAGTTGGCAGTTCTTTGACCCTCTCTTCTGTCACTCATGAAAACAGGAGAGGTGGAAGGTTTGGCAAACAGAGTGGTGGGAGATGGGAGACACAGAAGCAGGGAAGAAACAAAGTGAAGTCTGTGTCAATATTCTGCAGAGAGAGTGCTGGAAGGTGGAGCTACTCTCTGAGGCCATTTGGATTTGGTCTGCATAGCCAGCTCCATACTCCGCCCCTGCCCTCTGTACCTCCCTCTGTACCCAGGTCTTTACACACTTATCCACACTCTCTGTGTGCCCTCATTTTGCCCCCATGATAGGTCACTCCAGTGTCATTCAAGAGGAGGAGTGCCTCTAATTAGGCAGAGAAAGTAGATGCTTCTTGCATAGAAAATTGGGTTGGAGGGAGCAAGGGGTGACCCCTGACTTGTGAAGATTCTGAAGAGAAAATTCTCCATCAGCAGAAGCTGAACAAACACTGAATGACTAATAAGCACTGCAAGAGAATGAAGCTTCACCAATTTCTTCAAGAGCCCTGGTGACTTATTACAGGTGCTCTGTTTGATGGTAATGGATACCACACAACTGAATAGAACAATAGAAAAACATCTTTTTGCTTAGCTAATTTTTTGTTTCCTCTCTTTCTCCCATTCTCCCTGGCCCCATCTCCACCACAACTTCTTATTAAATATACTTTGTGTTATAAAATATAATTTAGAAAAAAAAAGTAGGACACCGTTTTTTAATTATAACGAACTCTCAGATTTCTCAAAAACTATCTGTTGTTCACCTCCTTAATACTGAATTCCAATCCAATGTGCCTACCTATCTTCCTCTAAAGAAGGAAAAGTGACTGTTCTAAATGTTTCTCAAACTTTAGTGCATGTAAGAATCAGCCGGGGAGCTCCCAGAACAGTGCAGATTCATGGTGCCTTCCCTATGGAGTTAGATTCTGTGCATTTACTTTGGAGCTCAGGAAGTTGTACTTTAAACAAGTAAAAAAGGTGATTGTAATTCCAAGGCAGTTCTCCTGTGAACCACACCTTTAGAAGCTCTGCTCTACAGTTCTGACCCAGGTCAAAGAGAATATATTTAGAGGTTTATTTTCAGAAAACATTTGACTCAACTGCCAGTTCTGCTTATTCTGTTAAATGTCTGGGTTCTAGATCCCTGAGTATGCACTGTACTGGAGTACGATGAGCAATGCCCATAGTAAAACTATTCAAAGAGTGGCACCTATTGACCATCTTTTATACTACTGGCAAGCTCTAATAGACTTATAAATTTACCAAAAACCAAGAGTAGGAGGAGGGGAAGGAGAGGCGGGGAAGAAGGGAAGGAGGGGGAGGGGAAGAGAGAAGGGAAAAGGGAGGGAAAGAAGAAGGGAAAGGGGAAAGGGAAGGGGAAGGAGAGTGGGGAGAGGAAGGGGAGGGGAGGAGGATGGGGAAGGGAAGGGAAGTGGGCGGAGAAGGGGGAGGAGAAGGGGGAGCGGAAGGAGGAAGGAAAAGGGGAGGAGGGAAGGGGAAGGGGGAAGGAAAAGGGGAGGAGGAAAGGGGAAGGGGGAGGGGAGGAATAAAAACAAGGAGCAGGAAAGGGAGAGGAAGGGAAAGGGCGAAGAGGGAGAAGGCTACAATTACAAAAAGAAGTACTAATACCCAACTTACCCAAGCTTGACACAGTCAAGTCCTCTGGAATCAACATTACAAAATATGTTGTTACTGCAGGCCTGGGAGGTGAGGCTTTGCCTGTATCTTAAGGTGGAACTTTATTGAGCAGGTAGGCTAGCAGTCCCAAGGCTCCTCGGGGCTTTTCATTTACTCAGTGAATTTGCAAGCAGACCTTGCCACCCTCTTGAGAAGGTCATTTTTTCCATTGCCGCAGCACAGATTAAGTGGACAAACACTGTCCACTACTCAAGTATTTACTGATCATTTTCTCTATGTAAATCCTGAGCTGTGTCAGCACAAGTGAGAGAATCAGCTCTCAGAGGGCTTACACTTAAGCTGGGAAAACAAGATGTTGAGAGTCAGAACCACATTTAATCAGAGGTCAAGGAGGACTTGGGGATGTGAGGCTAGTCACCGGAAGTATTGAAGGAATGTGAATCTGAGAACCACTTTTCCCATCCTTCCTCTAGCCCCTGAAACATTAGAAACCTGAAAGATCATTACCCAGGGATTAATGAACCTTGCCTATAATACTGGAATGCAGATAATATTTATGTTAAATCAAACCACATAGTCATGGTGGAGAAAATAATGGGAGAATATGTCACAGAAGGCCAATATGCACCCTTTGGTTGGATACAGAAAGGAATTTGACATTTTCTCAAAAACAATTCAAGTTACAATGGAGAATTATACTCCGCTGTACACAGCACATCCAGATGTACTGTGGCCCCACATCTTCTTGGACCCAGTGTGTGCTCTCTGCTTTTCCTTCCATCTACCACTTTTCCAAATCCTATCTCCAACGTGGCCCATACAGTGGCAGCAACAGAAAGTCATCGTGAATGCTCGACTGGCCACTGTGAAGGAGGACAGCACCCTCCAACAGTCAGCAGTATGGAGGGCCTTTTCTTGAACAAGTCATTTGTTCATGATTCATTTACTGCTCTGTGCTAGGCACTGTGCCAGTGCCTGGGATACAAGAGTGAACACAAAGACACAGCCCCTCCTCTTCCCACGAAGCTCACATGAGACACAGACAAGCAAACAAGCACTGTGAATGCAATGTGCCTGGGCAGAGGTAAGTACAGACGCCACTATTTGCTCCATGCAATGGTTCCTCTCACATCCCAACACATGGGAGTCAGGGTGAGGGCTTCAGCACTGGCCAGAGATGAATACAGATGTGGTGACTGCCTCCATTTCACCAAGACTCTCCTGAATCACTTTCTCAGCTCTGCTCATGAATACCACAGCAGTCAGACCACGGCCTCATACTTGTGGTTCACTCTGGTCTGATTTAACAGATTCACTGGGTCTGTCCCAGACTTAGTTCCAACTCCCCTCTCTCTCATGCTGGCATTTTTCCTGGGTCATTTGGGGAACCCTGCTGAATGCAGCAGAATAATGCCAGAGTCAAGAAGAAGTATTGTTTCCAGAAAGTCCAAAAGATAAGGAATTCTCCAAGAAACAAAGCAAATCCCTAACCTTTCTAGCCCCAAAGGGCAAGTTAGAAGCTATGGATATCAAGATGTTCCTCACACAGGCCTAGAAGTGGGAACATAGTAAGGCAGCTAAAAACACAGACTCTGGAGCCAGACTCCCTGGGTGGGAATCCCAGATCTGACACTTATTAGCTGAGTGACCTTGGGAACTGCACTTAATTTCTCTTTGGCTCAGTTTCCTCATCTATAAAATAGCACTCAATTTATAGTTATTATAAAAATTAAATGAGCTAATATATACAGTGCACTTTGAACTATTCCTGGCATAGTGCAAGAGCTTTGGGAGTTTTTATTAAATAAAAATAATTGTTATTTCTCCCCACTCAACAGCATATAGGAAGGTCATCTAGATTCTATGCCAAGAAAGCTATCTAGTCACAACCTCCACTCTATGTCAGCCTTGTTGACAAAGTGCACAGGGGGCTGGCTCAAAGAAGAAACCAACAGTGACTGAGTAGCTGCTGTGTACCAGCCACTGGGTGTTTTCATATACATTATGTATCACTTAATCTCTCAACAACCCAGACAGGTCAAAATAATTACCTCCTGTTTTACAGATAAGGAGACAGGGATTCAGAAATTCCCCTAACCTACTTAGGAGTTGGAGACTAGCTCCATGACCATACAGCTTTGTAAGGCTCCAAAAACCTCCTCATTTCTTCATGTTGGCATTTGTTTCTACAAAAGATTGGGAATCAGGCCCATAAGGGCAAGGGGCTTATGAGGAAAAGTAGAGTTAAGGAAATTGTCTTCCTCTCTCATCACATCCAAGGAGAGAGAAATTACAGGTGACAGAGGAAGTATGGTTAAGGTAAAGAGAAAAGACTAGGTTCCACAGGGTCCAAAGGAAAGAAAGGTAAACATAGGAGCTCCCACAGACCTAAAAAGAGGTCTCAGAGCTTAATAATAGGAGTCTCTGGCTGTTGGTAGAGATTCAAACCTAAGCTAGTCCAGCTCTAGGGACCATCCCAGCACCTTCCCTGACCTCTGTGATGGCAGACATCACTGATCCAGCACAGCACGCATGCCTTCAGGCCCAAATAGTCTCAGCATTTAGACTCCAGAAAGCCTGGACAATCCATCAGAGTTGACTACCAGATAAAACCTATTTGTCATTTCGTCACTTCACCATGTTGCCAAAGGGAGTTTAAGAAACTCCCTGTCTCTGAAAACTGGAATAATCTACTTAGGGAACTGATTCATATGACATAGGAAACAGGTGAAAAATATTTTCCTAGAGCCTGCTGGGTGAATCGTAGTTAAGCATTCTGAGAAAACATTACCCCACTACTATGGACCAGGCAATGCAGTGCAATTAACCATGCTTTGAGAAGCTAATACTTCATTACCTTCTTGGTTCAAACATCTAGAATACTTTATGATTTACAAATTACTATCACTTGACCCTACAACTGCCTCACCAGGCAGCTGGGCACCTCAGAATGTGTAAAGCATAAAGTTCTTATTAGTTTTAATGGTTTGTAAATCTTTTCTGTAGGCAATCATTTTTGCAAATAATTTCCTTTGCAGTTCTCATATCCCTTCTTCCCTTTCCTTATTTTATTGCATCAGTTAGAATCTCAAAGCCTTACTACTCAGCATGTGGTCTATGAGCCAGCAGCATGGCATCACCTGGAAGCTGCCTAGAAATACATAATCTGAAGCCCCACCTCAGACCGCTTCATCAGAATCTACAGTTCAACAGGATCCCCAGGGGTTCACATGCGCATTAAAGTTTGAGAAACACAGCACGGCTACTGTTGAAAAGCAGAAGTAGTAAAGGTATCAAGTTTTTTTGCTCAGAATGTAATAAGAATGTATCACTATTTTCATCATTATTTATGATGTTTATTATAAGTTTTTTAGATATCCTGCATCAGGCCAAAACAGAAAACTACGTAAAATTAATGTATTAGTCCATTTTCATTTTAATGAATTACCAGTACCTCCCACTGGTAATTCATTAAAAAAAAAAAAAAAAAGATTTAATTGACTCATAGTTCTGCATGGCCGGGGAGGCCTCAGGAAACTTAGAATCATGGCAGAAGGCAAAGGGGAAGCAAGGTGGCAGGAGAAAGAATGAATGCAGGAGGAACTACCAAAAAACCATCAGATTTTGTGAGACCTCACTCACTATTAGGAGAACAGCATGGGGGGAACCACCCCCATGATTCCATTACCTCTCTTGACATATGAAGATTATGGGGAGTACAATTCAAGATGAGATTTTGGGTGGGGACACAGCAATCCGTATCAATTAATAACTGTGAAAAAATACGGTGTAAAGAAGCATTACTACTTACAAGATCATCCAGCTTGTAGGTAGCAAGTGGAGCATGGAAGTCCATGCCTGTTCTGCCCTGATGCAGAGTGGCCATCATAAGGGAAGATGGACTAATAACAAATTATTCCCAGCTATCAGTACATATTTGTTGAATGAATAAATAAATTTCACTCTACTCTGTTTAATAGGTGTGTTTCCACATAGCTGAATGAACAGTAAATCCTAGATCCTTGAATATTTGTAAGCCACATGATTCAATGTGCGAAAAGAAATCTCTATTTTAAGGTACTCTGTACTAAATCTTCTCACAAAGAGGAAAAAATAGCTTGCTTCATGAAAATGTACTCCCTGATAGATTTTAATCAACAAGTGTTGATTGGGCACAGCTGTGTGCCTATAACTGTCTTTAGTTTTCATAAGTATTCAGAAGATAGAAGACAGTGGTTCTCAAATTTAGCATGCATAAGAATCACCTGGAGGGCTTATTAAACCACAGAATACTGGTCTAATCTCCCACCCTGAGTTTCTCATTCAGCAGGTTTGGGGTATGAACCAAAAATTAGCATTTCTACCAAGTGCCAGGGACCACACTTTGAGAAACACTGAAAAAAAAAATACCCTCCCTACATTTAAGGCAGCAGTTCTCACTTCTGGCTGTACATCACACTCAATTGGAAAGCTGCCGAAAAATACTTACGCCTGGGTCTCTACCACAACTAATGAATCAGAAACTGAGGATGGAGTCTGAGCACTAGTATTTGTCACAGATTCCCAGGTGTAATTGTCTATTTTCACATTGCTATAAAGATACTACCTGAGACTGGGCAATTTATAAAGAAAGTAGGTTTCATTGACTCATAGTTCCGCATGGCTAGAGAAGCCTCAGGAAACTTACAATCATGGTGGAAGGTACAAGGATGTCTTACATGGCAGGAGGAGAGAAAGAGAGCACGTGAAGGGTAAGTGCCACACTTTTAAGACCATTACATCTTGTGAGAACTCACTATCATGAGAACAGCATGGGGGAAACTACCCCCATAATCTGATCACTCCCACCAAGTCTCTCCCTCGACATATGAGGATTACAATTTGAGATGAGATTTGGGCAGGGACACAGAGCCAAACCATATTACCAAGTGTTTCTAATGTGAAGCCAGAGTTAAGCAACACTGAGGCTTAGGTTTTGGTTGAAGAGATAAGAAAGACATGCAAAGACAGTTCCAGGGCCCTCCACGCAGTAGTACGCTGCAGCCAGGTGGCATTGTTGGAGAAAAGCAAATGTGTTTCCTGCTTCCCAGCTCTGCATTCACTAACTCCACATTGTTAGCTTGAAATAACCCATGGTAGAAGTATTTACACTACAGAAATTGGTAAATGCTACAAATCAGGACTCTCCCCCTCCACCTAGAGAACATTGACCAGCACACCACAAATGATCAGGCAACATGTGCCACAAAAGATGAGAAGATGAAATCACAGTAAACTGGGGTGGTGCGGGAGGACTTACTGGAGGAGATGGGGCCAGAGATGGACCAAAAGAATGAATAGGATCTGTAGAGAACGAAAGTTATCCACCTGGATGAAAACATGAGTTCATGTTCAGAGGTGGGAACAGTGAGGGGACTGCACATACTTAAGAGAAGGATTCTTGTGGTAGAGCAGTGTTTCCATGAGATTTGGTTTCAGAAGTTTAGAATTTCACATAATGGGTCTCCACAGAAAAGCACACACAAGCAGTGTAGGCCCATATAGTGGCCAAGCTTATATTTAAGAATCATTAACAGGCAAAACTAGGCAATGTTGTAACTGCAGCTTGCTGATAAGATACCACCCCAACCCTATAAGTGCTTCCCAGGGATCTCCTGACTTTGTATTAGGTCAACACCTTGCAGGCAGTACCTAAGAGGTACCCCAGACCAGTCCATCCGCCCCCATTTTCTCACTTCAATGACACTAATCTGTTTGATCCCATTCACCCTCTCTCAGAAGCCTTTAGTGGGGAAATTTGCATCTTCAAAATCCTCCTCTAATTCTCAAGGGGAGATTAGACTGTCAATATCCATTCAGGATCCTGGATACTCCACAAAAAGCAGAGGGATCTCAGCTTACTAGAAAAACAAGATTTCAAGAAAATAAAAAATAAGGTTGGGGGTGCGAGATGGAAGAGCCTTGTCTATCCCTCCCGCAAAAGGTCAAAGATAGGCCTGCAGGAGCCATTTCTGCATGCTTCCTGTACTCAGAACACTTGGCCTGTATCCATTTTCTTGCCTCTTCTCTCTCCAGATATGGTATGTATCTTCTCTCTCCAGATACACTTCATTCCTGTATCTGGAGCAAGAAGAGGCAAGAAAATAGAAAAATACCCATGAATATTTCATGTAGTGCCTCTGCTGACTTTTTAGTTCCCTGAACACCCATTAAAATGCCACTGTAATAATGTCATTGTTTGCTCGTCATTTTCTACCTGGCTCTCAGGAAGGAAAAAACCAGAAATAATAATTCCTTGCTCTGATTGGGAGGTCACAGGAAATCATCTACCACTTGTACTAAGACTTTTGAAGATCAAAGGGCTAAACAATCACAATTTCATTTATTTGGCATCATTCAAGGAGGTATGATTTCGATAGAAGTACATTTTCCAGATAAATGAAGCTTATCCCTAAGCACCAGATTTGTTTTTGAATTTTAACCATTTCAAATGGAAATTATTCTAGAATGGTCTCCACTTCCCTGTTTTCTTCGATAAAACAAATGGAGAAAAAAAAAACATAACCTGTTCTGCAGTACTTCAGAATCCTCATTGTAAAGAGCCTGTATTTTTACCATGCTATCATACATGATGTCTCAGGCTTACTGTGATATTTAAGACTGCTTGTCTCTGAATCAAGAGCCTCATACTGATGAGCTTTCTGAAGTCCTAGCTGTTTCCTTCCTATCTACAGTCTGTCTGTCATCATGTCATACTCCCATCACAGTGTCTGCCTCTCACGTCCATTTTCAAATCCCTACTTCCTTCCCAAAGATAACTTCTTGCTCTAAATTTGCTAGGAACTGAGAAAATTAACACTCAAAGTTATAATATGTAAAGGAAGTACTATAATAGTACATAAAGAAATAGTTATTGGGCTCTGAACAAGGGCCAAAGTCAGTATTCTCTGAGAAAAATGTTCAACTTGGAGGACATGAAACTCGACATCTTGACTTGGTGTCTCTGAATTGTGTTTGTTTCTTTGTTGCTTCTTGATGCACCCTGGCTAGCAGAGGTTGCCTAAGAAGCAATTCTTAGATAAATGAGGTGTTGTTTAATAATGTTCGATTAACAGGTATACATACAAGTGGTGCTGTAGTGACAAAAGTTACAAAATCCTTTCCATGCTAAGTTCACAGTCTGGCCCCAGACAAGGCCCACAAGACCCCACTTCTGCTAATCTCTTCCACCTCACCCCTGACTCTCCTGCTCAGCTGCCATTCTCCAAGCACTCCATCCTGAACACACCAGGACGGGTCCCTCCTATGGGCCTTTGTACTTTGCTCTTCCCCTACCTGGGATTTTCTTCTGCAGATCTTTGCATGACCAACTCCTGTTCTTTCAGATCTCAGCTCAGCTCTTACCTCCCTGACCCCTGTATCTCTAGCCGTCCCTTGCTTCCCCCCAGTACATTACTCTGTTTTGTTTTTTCTCTAGAACCTTCCAGAATCTGAAATTATTCTGTCCGCTAGCGTGTTTATCATCCATTCATCCCACTTCTGTACAAGATCCCCAAGCACAGGGACTTCCTCTGTGTCAGCCACTGACCCAGAACCCCCAGGACATCAACAGGCCATGACAGATCCTCGAGAGAACACCTGGTGAATCAGCAAAGCAGCATAAATAGAATACAACAAGGTAAGTTATGGTAAAGGAGAGCAGAAAACACCTACGCAAGCCTGGGTGTAGAAAAAGATATCTCAAGGAGGTGAGGACTGAGCCAGATCTGAAACAGTGACTTGAGCAAAAAAAAAACTTGGGCAAAGAAAGTCAGAGGGTATTCCAGATAAAAGGTCACATATAATCCATATGCTGAAACTATATACTAAAGTAACCTTCACACAATCTCAGCATAATATTATCCAAGAATCCCCTGCACCGTTGGAATGGCAGTGAGAAACAGACAAGTCCCTCTCCAGTCATCTCCCCTCCCCAGGGGATTATTTGACCCTCTGCAGATTCCAGAAAACACTCTCAAATCCTCTGTGTATGAGTTTGCTCAGACTACTATAACAAAATACCACCTAGTCTGGGTGACTTAAAGAACAGATATTTATCTTATCACAGTTCTGGAGGATGAGGTCCAAGATTAAAGTGTGGACAGTGTTGCTTCCTTTTAAGGGCTTTAATGAATTATCTTTTCCAGTCTCTGGCCAGCTTCTGGTTGTTTGATGGCAATCTCTGGCATTCCAGCTGCATCTCCCTGATCTCTGCTTCGTGTTCACATGGCATTCTCCCTATATGTGTCTGTGTCCAAATTTCCCCCTTTCATAGAGACACCAGTCCTACTGGATCAGGACCCACCCTACTCCAGCATGACCTTCTCTTTAATAATCCCATCTGCAACAACCCTATTCCCAAATACAATGACATTCTCAGGTGCCAGGGATTAGGATTTCAACATACGAATTCTAGGGAGACACAATTCAAGCCATACAAGACCTCATGTTTGAATCCGGTTTCCCTAACAGGACCTACTTCTTCAGAGTGAAGTCAGGTCTGGGTCAACTCTGAGAACTGTGGAGGCATATCAGCCCTGTCCAGCCACTAAAAGGGAGCACAGAAAGAAGGAACCCTGGGACTGGAGAAGCTGCTTGGGAGAAAGACTAAAAGAGCGATGTGAGCCCATTCCTACTCAGGGAGGAGCCGCAATATCCCAAAGAACCAGCTAGATCACCTGATCAGCTCAATAACCCTGCAAGGTCTCAGCTTCATTTTAAAGTGATGAAGTACAGGGCATCCAGGAAAGGAGACATCCCAAAGCCAGAATGTTCCCGGGATCTTGGAGAGACACTAAACAGATGAGAAAAATGGAGACAAAGATTCCTCCTCTGCAAAATGAGAAGTTAGACAATGGCCCCTACAGACTCTCCCTACCACCATAATCTACGGTTCAAGGCTGTTCCATACTTTATACTCGGTGGCCACTTGATAAACATGTATCAAATATTTGAAGAAAGGAATAAATGAGATTATAGCCACAAGGACAAAATGCAGTAACCCTCATTATGATTATACTCCACCCACCCCTGCAAAAATAAAGTCCAGGAATGAATCTGAGTTCAAGATCAATGCCTTCTGGAAGTACTTAAAATAGAATAATATCGTACCCACTGCAACAAAGCAGTCCAAACACACTGAGGGCCTAATTAGGCCTCAATACATATGCAAACGGGTCCTGCCAGAATTTTCCTTGCCTCGAAACACAGCTCTCAGACCCTTTCTCCTCACCCAAGTCCTATCCATTGCTGGGGCTTAGTCAAACTTCATTCCTCAGTGTGGAGGCTCCCAAAGGATCTACTCCAAGAAGCAATTATTTCCAGGGCTGAAAATTCTCCTGCTTTTACGTCCCAGCCTGATGTGAGTTCCTCCTGCAAAGGGCTGAGAAGCTACAGTCAAGAATACAATCAAAGAGAAGGACAACCTGTAATCTTAACTTTCCCTTTGTACTTTAGACAGCCACTATCAGCATCAAGGCAGCAGGGGGAGGGGGGCGGCAGTGGGGAACTGCAAGTGGAGAATCAAGCACACACCTGTGCTGTGAGACGTCTCCCAGAGAAAATGAAAACACCTCCATTTAATGCTAGGATTTCAGAACAGAAATCTCTTCAGAAATGAGAACTCAAAAGAAAGAAAAGGAGAAAAAAACTGAAGAGAAAGTTCACACCCCCAAACTGAATTTCAAGGCAATATCCAGCTAAGAAAAAGCAAAGGAAAATTCTCCCAACCCAACAGTAAAACAGCAGCCCTCTAAATACACAGGCACACAGACACACAAGGCATTGGCTCTGTGGCAGAAGCGCAAAATTCACAGTAACACCTTGGAACGCAAAAGCAGCTGGAGACTGTGGCGCACAGGGAGCCTGCTCTGCTGTTGTACCTGCCTAGTGTCTGAAGGACAAGTATCCCCTGCCCTGCATTGGAGAGCTTCGCAAATGAGAGGAAAATTCACTTGCAGCGAGACTCAGGATGCACTGAGGACGAGAGCTAATGGCAATTATTTAGTTTTAATAACTGGGTAATTGCTGACCGGACCAGCAGAAGCCAAAAGGCCAATGCCTTTGCTTTGCCAAGAACGCCAAGGGTTAGATGTTAACTGCATACAATTAAGTGGACGGCTGCCCTGGTCACCTCTAATTGGGTTGTGCTGGCACATGATGTGGGGACAGAACATTTGGGTCAGGGGGCCTCTGGCAGACCCACCTGGACAGAGCAAGCACAAACTTTTGTGAGCTATAATTGGCTTAAAAAAAACACCTTAACTTGGACAACAGCAGCTGTTCAATGCTGGAGTGGGTTAGAGGTCCAAGGGGATAATGGTTGTTGATCTTATACATGGACACAGATCTTCCAGCTTCAGTAGAAGCCAAAGGACCATCTCCAGGGGTCCTGAAAGCAGGTGGAACTGATAGAAGGTCAAGTCCTTAATATTCAGTCCCAGAAATCACTAACCCAAACATCAGAATGTTCCCCATATGCTAGCACAGAGCATGAACATCCAGGATCCCAGCCAATGCACTGCCAGCAACTTCTAAAGAGGGGTACTTAAGCTCATAAGGGAGCTGTCTTGAAAGTGTCACCCTGACCACTGTCTCTGAGGCCCACCTGGATAACACAGGCAGCCTCCATTCTGCATGCTCTTCCAGGCTCTGCCCCTTGCTGTGGCTTTCTCCACTCTGGGGATGCTTTCTCCTCTCCCGTTCAAACCCCAGCTGATAGATTCTCAGCTCCACCTTTCACCCACCCTTACCCTACAAACTCTGTTTACGAAGAAGGTGCTAAATAAGCACTGCCTGCCCTTCCTAATTATTTACCCCTGCTGAACTCTTTTGAGCTCTCCATCAACTTCAGACTCAAAAGATCCTTAGAGATAATCCAGTCCAACTTTATAGATAAAAATAAACCAAGGCCCAGGTAGGTTCCATGGACTATTCAGACATTCTTTTATTTATATCGCATGTAGAGGAACCTCATCAGTCCAGTACGCTGTGTGCTTCTGAAGGACAGTGATTTATGTGATCCTATATGCACCTTTTATATGCCCCCACAGTATTTAACATAGGTGTGGACAGAAGTAAATCCTTAGTAAACAGCTGTCCATTAGTTCACCACCATTCGTCCTCTTACAGTTCACTGATGGCCTAACTCTAATAATAGTGTTGCGAGGCTCAGAGTGACTTCGACTTCCTCTAACCACATGGATGAGGAGCCACATAATAACTTAATGATTTTATAAATGAGAAAACCACTTTGGCTGATGTTCAACATGTAACAGGCAGCAAGAAAGGGAAGCAGGGGCTGGCTCCCCACTGCCTCAGTCCAGACATGTCCCTAGTCAGTCCCCACTCAATAACTGGGTGCACAGCTTTGTGTAAGTAAGGGTACTTAAAAGCCCCCCCCCAGAAATACTCAGTCCTCGATCTTAAGGACTTTCAATCTAATGGGGAAAACAGACAGGAACACTGATCATTATGATTCTGTGTGACAACCATGATGAGAAAAGGCAAAAACAGTATTATTCTACATCATTAAATGAAACTCATATTGCTCTCCTGCCTCACAAACATATTCCCCGTAATCCAAACTTGGCTGGCCTGAATATCAATGCCTCCAGCATACCTCTGCTTCTAGGTTTTTGCTCATACCATTCCCCCCACCTGGAATGTCCTCACTCCTATGTAAATCTATCCCATCTTAGAAACTCAAGTATCAAATTGAATCCCAAATTCTTCAGGATTATTCTTTTCATCTAGGTTTTCCTTAACTACTCTGCCACTTTCATTCTGCAACATTTATTTGGTCTCTTATGATATTTCCTGTTCAATTCTTATGTCCTTATTCAACTCTCGTGCAATCTTACTATTGATCTAAATTTTAAATTCCTTAATGGTAAGTCCCAAGTTCTCTTCTCAAGAAATTCACATATGGATAAGTCCCAGATACATAGTGAGTGCTCAGTTAGATCTCACTGCAGAATGAATGTATGAATGAGTGACTGAATATGTTCTTGCAGAATTAATGTATGAAAGATTGAATGAATGAATATCTTCTTGCAGAATAACTGTATGAATCAGTGAATGAATGAATGAATGAATGTACCAAATCATTGGTCAGGTTTCAACTGTTGGTCAATAATTCCAAACAAAATCTATCCTCTGCCTGCCTCCTCTCCTCCCTATTACAAACTAACACACATATATTTATATACTGTAAATACATTAGCCACAGAGCTCTGCTAAGACTAGCTGGGTTATTTCAATTGCACCTTTTCTAATTTAATTTCTTCTTTGGCATCCCCCTCCAACCCACCCTGACTCCATCTGGATTATTTTTGTGCTTGGTGAAAAGGAGAAAACACATAAATGAGTTGGCAGGAATAGGGTGTAATTCTAGGGTTCAAATTGCCATCCTCTAATGACTGGAATAAATCTTTATTGATGCAAATAAACAAGATGTCAATATACAGGCACAGAGGTCAGGGCCTAGCCTAGC
Organism: Rhinopithecus roxellana; assembly: GCF_007565055.1. NCBI lineage: Eukaryota > Metazoa > Chordata > Mammalia > Primates > Cercopithecidae > Rhinopithecus > Rhinopithecus roxellana. The sequence continues at coordinate 20,675,157 of NC_044559.1, forward strand.
AGGGCCCCAGCAGGGACTGATTTCTATAATCAGCTTTCATTTCTCGATGAATATCCCAAGTTACAAACAAGCTGGATGAGAATCATTTCCTAAGTAAATTTCTACGTCCTAGAACAGGAAGCAAGGCCCTAAGCCCACACACTGCTCCCAACTCCAAGTCTCAGGGCAGCTATCTATCTTTCAATGTCTCTCTCAACGACTTCTCCCTTAATAGCACCTAAAACCAAAAATGCCAGGAGGGTAAAGTTTTTCTCCCACTATTCTGGACTTTGCCTCTAACATCTGCCATACCGATAGGTATGCAGCAAAAGTCTTGCCCTCTAAAGGTTACAGTATAAGGGCAAGCAATAATGCACAAAGGTGCCCATGATTCCCAAACCTGGCCCTACCATCCAATCACCTGGAGAGCTGGTTAGCAATAGCTGGAGAGATTCTAATTCAGACGGCCCCGTGTGAGGTCTGACAATCTGATGTTTAACAGGGGCCCCAGATGATTTTGATGTAGCAGACCCATATGACAAACTGGTAGAGAGCAGAGAAACTCAGTGTGATGGAAACAGCATGTGCTTTTGAGACAGGCAGGCCTGGGATGAAATCCCAGTCCTGTCACTTACTACAAACTGGGGTAAGCTGCTTAACCTCGATTTAAGCACCAAACATTCACAAAATTAGTAGCGCAGTACCTAGCACATAGCAGAATTTTAATAAGTAGAACCAGCCCAAATAGGGCCCCTGAACTCTATCTCTCAGACTGCCTGGCCCAATGCAAATTTCACTAAGTTATATTAGGTCTACTAAATTAAGACTCTTTACAGGATGTAACTATGATTTAAACCTTTCAGATATATAAATTCTCAACGAGGAAAATAAATAGTACATTTGAGGCTTCTGAAAATATGGTCAGCATAATGATAGCCCAAAATTCTGTAGCTATAGGTCAGCCTTGGACTTTTTGGTCATTGATCTCTGAAGAATGTCACAATAATGCTGCCTCATTCATAACATGGTGCCATAACATAAACCCCAAGGACAATGTCACACTAGAAAATAAGATTGAGGATAAGCAAGTCCTTTGAAAAGCCTACTATAAGGTAATGAAAGTTCGTGTATTTTAAAACCACGTTTAGAGAGGAGGGAAAAACCATCAACAAAGTCACACATTAGGATCCTTACACTTCTATTACCAAAGTTAATCATTTGTGTAGTATTAGGAAACGAGCTCTTGATTAAAAGCTAAGTGTTGCTAGCAGAAAATACTCACACTCTTCCTGTTCTTCCTTTACTCAAACATTTTATATTCAGTGCATCTTTCAGAATCCAGTCTTAAGGGAAACTTTCATTCGGGTCTTCAGTGCATGCGTTCTCCTCTTGACATAACCTGGCCCAAACACACTACATGAATGTAGATCACTTTTCCTTTTATATTTCTTGACAAGAAAATTCAACAAAATGTGCTGGTAAATATCATTTAACCTTTCTCAAACAGTAAAGGTGGCCCTGGTTCCACCCATCAAATGGATTCCTCACTCATAATTTAACAAATTAGAAGGTGCCCTAAACCTTTTTCTGTGGGGAAGACCCAAGTAAATCTTATTTGGATAGATTACCCATGGTTGTCCAAAGTCAATGCCAAATTCTTAAAATATACCTAGCCAGGTACAACATTTAATTAAAAAGTCAGTCAATAGAGTGGACATACTCCTACTTCAGTGATAAATTGCTAGAAAAGTTTAACAAATTACTTTTGAAGCCAAAGTCCCAGCTTCCACGAAGGTTTGTTCATTCGTTCCTCTGGTTGGTTGGTCGGTTGGTTGGTTTTGTTTTGTTTTGTTTTGTTTTGTTTCGAAAGCCCCATGATTTCCAACAAACTCTTTCCAAGGTTGTTGAATAACCAATGATAAAAATCTGTCTACAGGCATTTAGGATATACAGAAAATACTTAAAATCTCTATTTTTAAGTCCATAGTAACCATCAGAACCTCAACAGTAACTTCATCATTATATACTTCTTCAGACTGCTCTATGATCTTTTGTTTTTAACATAAAATGTTCAGATGAAAGTAATGAATTCCAGTTAAAGGAATCAAGTGCTAATGAAAGGAAGTTATATTTTAATCACTGCATAGATATAACAACAATCACAATGGGACACGCCTAAACATCCCTAAGATCTTCTCAAATAAATGGAAGAGGGAGGCTAAATGTATCTGTGGTCCAGCGTCAGAGCTGGCCCAGCCCACAGCAAAACTGTGAAGTGACTTAAATTTGGCCCTGAAGTCCTTCCACTCTTTTACAAGCAAGGCTTACCCTCACTGGTGATTCCCCTCCCTTGCCAAATTTGCCAACTGTAGCATCTTACTTGGCTTTGCAATCCAAGCAGTGTCCCATGCTCCAAAATGATCTCTCTCTTTTTCTTATCACACAAAAAAATATGTTTTAGTCGGGTGCAGTGGCTCATGCCTATAATCCTAGCACTTTGGGAGGCTGAGGCAGGCGGATCACTTGAGGCCAGGAGTTCAAGACCAGCCTGACCAACATGGTGAAACCCCATCTCTACTAAAAATACAAAAAAATTAGCCAAGCATGGTGGCAGGCACCTGTAATCCCAGATACTGGGGAGGTTGAGGCAGGAGAATCACTTAAACCTGGGAGGCGGAGGTTGCAGTGAGCTGAGATCACACCACTGCACACCAGCCTAGGTGACAAAGCGAGACTCTGCCTCAAAAAAAACAATGTTTTCAGACTGTCCTTAACTAAAGCTTTTAGAGGAAACTAATCAGAAAACCTCATTCCTGCTGCTAAACTATGATTTTATATATATATCCTTCCCATTAGCATTTACATTTTTTAAGTGAGAATATAAGAACTTAATTCAATTGAATAAAAACCCCAGTGACAAAATCCCAGTCACAGTACAAGGTCATTGTGGGAGAGTATCTCTGGGTAGGAGCCACCTCCATTTCCCTCCTCATACCAGACTACTTAAGCAAGCAGACACAGAGCTATAAATGCACCTTCCCTGCGATGGGATTATTATAGCTTGTTTTCATCACAGAATGTCATGAATGAAAGGGATCCTGATTTTAGCCTCTCATTTCACAGCTGAGGGAACTACAGACCCCAGACATTAAATGATTGTCCCAGATGCACAGCAAGCTTTAGCTATCTCTCATTCACTCACCGTGCCTTGCAAGGGCTTTGGAGCAATGGACCTATCCTAAACTCTCCAGTGTCTACTTAATCCTTACCTCCAATCAAGTTTTGTTTCATCTGGATGAGAGCAATTGCCTCCTAACTAGTCTCCCTGACTTCAGGCTGGCCCATCTCTTGCAGGATTGTGAGAATCCTGTCACTTATCTGCTCAAAATGTTTAGAGTATCCCCACTGCAGGACACACCTATAATCTATAGTAATGCCGGATTTTTAATCTCCCATAAGGGAGAGTCCAGTACCTCCCAGGAAAACTTATCTCATAACCAGGCATTCCTATTAGAAATTTATCCCTTATTTTGACCCTGAATCTATCTCTCTGTGGCTGCTACAGATTCCGTAATCTGATACTGCATTAAACAATACTACCATCTCTTGTATTTGACACCCCTTCCTGCATCTAAAGGCTGCTATAATGTCTCTTTTCTGCCCTCTCTTTCTTGCTGTGGGCTTCTACCTCTCTTGTATGTCTTTCAATTTGTCCATATCTCACTATGTACCCACCAAGACAGAAAAATCATTCTAAATTAAAATATTACAGACACAATATTCCAAACTAAGAAATGCACAGTTCCAAGAAATTATTCCCATTCTCACTCCAGAATATAGGTCTATTAAAATAGATTAAGGCTTTGTGAGTTTTTTTGCTTATTGTATCACAGAATTGACTCATAGTGAACCTTGAGCTTACTGGTTCCCAAGCTATTTAATATTTTACTCATGCTACTAATTCTCTGAAACATCTACCTCATCCTATTTTGTGCAGTTTAATTTTGGGATTTGTAGAACTTTACATTTATCCCTGCTACATTTTGTTCTGTTAGACTTGGCCCAGATCTCTAGTCTATAAATATCATTTTATATCCTGTTTCTGTCTTAGTATTCACTGTCCCATCCTGTCTTCACATTATTTGCACACTGGGTGAATTTGCCATTAGTATCTTCGCCAACCTAAGAAAAGAGAAGCCTGCATCTCTTAGGTAGACTGGAGGGCAGGCCCAAGGATAGGGCCCTAAAATTGGCTACTTGGAACATTATCTTCAGGTTAACTTTCAACCACTGGTCAGTATCCTTTGAGTATAATCATTTGACCAATTATTAATCCATCAATTTTCCTTACATACAAATACATTCCATATTGGCCACAAAGATACTACAAGGAAGTTGTTCAGATACATTGCCGACGTCCATTCTGCTTATTTTTTTTCTCACCTAATAGGTCTGTGACCCTTACAAAAGCGGTAAGATTTATGCTAGCATCAATTGCTTGCATCAAGCCCTCATTGCATCCCAGTGATCATCACCTCCTCTTCACTATTTTAGTAGCCCCTTCTATAATCTTTCCCTGGGTCATTTTCAAGCCCATCATTCCAGGATCATGGCAACCATCATAGTACATAACGTAAGCTAGTGCTACCCACTAACTGATACTGCACACACTTTGTCTTTGCACATGTTTTCAAACATATTGCTTTTAAAATGTGTCTGATGCTGATCAAAAAATTAGTTATATAGCCACTTAATAATTTAATTTTTATCATTTGTTGGTTTTCAAAGAATAATGCTCATTTTCATTGTGTTTGCAAGGAATCTATTATATAATTAAATAGTACAGACTCAGGAAATACCAGTGAGATCATGGTTTTAAAAAATAAAAATCTTTCCATGAGGAAATCAAAGAAATAAAATGAAAAATATTAAATGTATGCAAAATATGAAAAATAATTTACTAAACACCATGAAAAGTGACATGGTTGGCCCTGTCCATTGCACTGGCTTTGGAGTCAGCAAGGTTGAATTCAGAAGCTTTTGTTCAGTTCATACTAGTTGTATAACCTTGAGGAAGTTACCTCCTCTTTTCAAGGTCCATCTCCCTCATTTGTGAGATATGGATTATCCTAGTGCCTCTGCTGAGGGGACTGGGAATATTCAATGAGAAAATAATGAATTTGTCCAGTTATTGACATACAAAAAGAACACACTAAACTTGACAGTATTTTACATGCTTCCATTTAAAATCCACCCTTTATATTGAACACTTGAGCCAAAAATGCCCCAATTTTTAAGAAGCATGAACTATGAAGAAGACATAAATATTTCAGGAGAAAAGGAACTAGGAAAACAGCTGATACAGAAGTCACAACCATGTTCAAAGTGATAAAGCATTCCTTGGTCTGGTTCTGGCCTTGCACTTCTAAGGACAAGATCCTTGAAATTGCTTCGCTGTAACCATTACACTCACAAATACACACACACACACACCCCCTATACCTTGCACAGAACAAGGTACATGGTCACTGCTCAATAACCACACTTGATTAATCCTCAGAGTTGGAAAACAAGAAGTAAAATCACAACTCTCCAGGCTACACAAAAATTAACTGCAGTAGATATGAAGCAGGTTACCGAAGAGCCCCTTCCCTGGGAATTGCCTGCCCCCCGTGGAGTGGTGACCTTCTCACAGCCATGCTCCTCCTTCAGGACTCTGCCCATTGGCCTCAGCAGATTGGCTTAATGGTGGACACCTGACCACAGCTGGGAAAACTGGATTCCCTCTTCTGGGAATCTGCTGGAAACCTAGTTACACTATTGGTGGAGACCTGGAAGGAGAGTCTAAAGAATCTTTTTTTTTTTCTTTTTTTTTTTTTTAAATAGAAGAGTCTTGCTCCCTTGCCTGGCTGGAGTGCAATGGTGCAATCTCGGCTCACTGCAACCTCTGCCTCGTGGTTTCAAGCAATTCTCCTGCCTCAGCCTCCCAAGTAGCTGGGATTACAGGCACCCGCCACCACACCTAGCAAATTTTTGTATTTTTAGTAGAGATGGGGTTTTACCAAGTTTTAGCCAGGCTGGTCTTGAACTCCTGACCTCAGATGATCCACCTTCCCCAGCCTCCCAAAGTGCCGGGATTATAGGCATGAGCCACTGCGCCCAGCAGGAGTCTAGAGAATCCTATCCCTGAGACCTGGATTTTTCCTGATCCCTACCATTTTGGGACTCAGTTTTTTCCTGAAATACCTACAGTATCTTTCCATTAAATTTTATTTTCTTCCTTAAGTGGATTCCAGATGGTTCCCATTGCTTTTAATTTTGAAAGAAAGGAAAATAAACTGAATTAATATACTGAGAATAATGAAAAAATGATACTGATTTTATCGGGCTGGCCCTGTCCATCGCTATACCTGCTGTGGCTGATACAAATAACCAAAATGAGATCTAATCGTTTATTATTTGCTAGAACAAACTGAACGGGACTCAGTAAAGTTCTCTAAGAGATTACAGAATCATGCCATCAAAATATATCATCCAGCTCTATAAAAAGAGAATGGATTCTAGATTCAGACCACATGACATCAGAGGAAAGCCAGAATTTGCCAAAACAGAGACTTTTCTGAGAAGATTCATTGAGACCTCAAGACAAACTTAAGAGCCAATATTGGCTATGTGCTTACTACATGCTAGCTACTGCTCTAAGGGCATTTATGTGCATTAACTCATTTAATCCTCACAACAACCATGTCATGTTGGGCTACTATTATTCCCACTTGAAGATGAAGAAACTCGGAGAATGAGAGAAGAACTTTTCCAAGGTTTCATGACTAGCAAGGGGGCAGATCCAGGCTTTAAACCCAGTGCTGTTCAAGGTGCACAGCTGGTCTCCTGTCCCGGATGACATGCTCAGTGTGGAAGTGCTAAGGCAGAGGCAGGAGACTGCCTGCCGGGAATTGTTACGTATTTTCTGTTGATGCCTCCTACATGCCAGGAACTGTGCTAGGTGCTGAGAATGGTCCGAACAGTGGCTCCCTTAAAGAACAAGACTCCCCAGAGCAATAGGATAATGCACAGAGCATAGCACAGTAACAAGTAGGCATTCAATAATCAAAATTCAACCTATACACCACATATGGGAAGCATTTCTTGCCTCCTTGCAATCTACAGGTTAGGTTAGCATCTCTCACTAACTCTCCAGGAACTCCATGCATCTGTCATAGATTTCTCAGAGTACTGGAATTATCAGTATGTCTATTCACTCCCCTCTAAATATAAGCAATTCCTGTGGGTGACCGTACTGTTCATCTACCTCACTAGAGCTGAGAAGCATTCCCAAAATGGGTAGACCCTCATTCTACCCATGTTGTTGAGCATTCCCAACATGCTTAACAAATGTTTGCCGAACGGACTCCTTAATGTGACCGATTACTTCCCCAGAAGCGCATCCTCTAAAAACAGAAATCATGGTAGGACAAACACTTTGAGCAGATGGTTCATCAGCAGAGTTGGGTTTGTGCTAAACCAACCATGTTATTTCCCATCCATCCTGGAGGTGATCAGCCAGATGGGGGAGGTGCAGACTGACCACAGAACAATGGACCAACGTTCCCTGGAACTGGCATCATTAGTTTGGGCATCCACTTAAAGGAAGTGGGCCGCCCTTAGTAGAGCAAGCATGAACTTGAATTCACACTGACTTTTAGTTGAATCCCGGCCCTCAAGCTAGTAGTTGTGTAACTGAGCAAATAAACCTCTCTGAGCCTCAGCCTTCTCATTTCAATACTTGCTTCTCATAGTCATTCTGAAGATTAAATGAAGATCACATGAAGATTAAATGAAGATGCCAGGACATTGTCAATGTCAATACATATCAATATTCTACCCCTGGCTAAAGAAGTGTATGTCTTTTAAAAGTATATACGGATCCTTGAGCATGGAGGACATTACGTTAAGTGAAATAAGCCAGGCACAGAAAGACAAATAGCACAGTATTCTCACTTTTACGTGGAATCTAAAAAAGTTGAGCTCATAGAAACAGAGAGCAGAATGATGGTTACCAGAGCTGGGGGAGCAGGTGGATGGGGAAATGAGAGATGGTGATCAAAGGGTGCAAAGTTTCAGCTAGTGATTTTTATACAGAATGGGGACTATAATAAATAATAATACATTGTATATTTCAAAATTGATAAAATAGATTTCAAATGCTTTTACCACAAAAAATGATAAGTATGTGAGATGATAGATTTGTTCATTAGCCTTATTTAATCACTTCACAGTGAAAACATGTATCAAAACAACACATCATACCCCATAAATATATACAATTATTATTTGTCAATTAAAAATAATATTGCAACACCACCTTCAAAATAAATTGGGTCACAATTTCTTCCCCCAAATAAGTATGTACTTATCCTTTAGATATGGATGCAACCTAAGTGTCCATCCATGGCTGAATGGATAAAGAAAATGTGGTATATTCATCCAATGGAGTATTATTCAGCCCTAAAAAAGAGGAAACCCTGCAATTTGTGACAACATAGTGTGGGACATTATGCTGAGCGAAATAAGCCAGACACAGAAGGACAAACACTACATGATCTCATTTATATGATGAACCTAAAATAGTCAAACTTATAAAAGCAGAGAATGAAATGCTGGTTACTGGGGGCTGGAATGAGGGGGGAAGTGGGAGGTTATCAGTCAAAGGATACAATGATTCCGTGATACAAGATGAATAAATACTAGAGAGGGACAGCACAGCATAGTGCCTGTGGTCAACCATTCTCTATTATATACTTAAACATCTGCTAAGAGGGCAGCTCTTGTGTTAAGAGTTCTCATTACAAAATAATAACTAATAAAAAGGGTAGGAGGAAACTTTTGGAGGTAGTGGATAGGTTTATAGCATAGATTGTGGTGATGGTTTCAAGGGTGTATACTATTCCCTAACTTCTCCTTAAATATTTCACATACTTAAATTACGTACAGCTTTTTGTATATCAACCATAACTTGTTAGTTTCTTCAAAAGTATACTTATATATTACTAATAGTTCCTTTTAGATGTTTTGGTCTACTTTTCTATCCCCTCTGTTCATCTTTCTCAGTTGGTAGGCTTTTTGATGTAGATGTGATAGTAGAGAACACCTGTAAGACACAAATGATTAAGAAAGGAAAACCACAGCATTAATTGAGGATGATGGCCTCATTAATTCAGGTTTGTTTTTTTTTTTTTTTTTTTTTTTGTAAAATCTTGAGTGGGAAACCCCCTTCAAACCTCCAAACTCACAAAGACCCAAGGCTTGTAGCCACATTCACCATGCAAATGAAACATCGCTCCTCAAACCACAACTAATTTTATGTTTAACTTTTTTAAACAAACCATAACAAATACCAAGTGTAGCTAATCATTCCCTGATTCCTTTGGTACTCTTTGTAATAGCACTAATTACGATAAACACATTTGGAATTAATGTGCATGTCTTAGGCATATATCAATTGCATTCTAATTTGCCATTGACTAACACCCGTGAAGTGAACAACGTGTCTTCACTTTTAATACACCACTCACATCTTGGACAGCACAGACTTAAAATGGGTCCCAGGCATGCAGCACCCAACCAGCAACCTGCAGAGAAGCAAAGGCAAGAGGGAAACTGCAGGGAGAAGATTCAGCATGTCCTGTACTTCTTAGTGTTCATGACACATTCTGGGTGTGCAGGCAGAGTCCAGATTCTACAAACCTAGCAACAGTGTGGGAGGAAATTAGGTTTTGGGGTTACAAGCATGGGCTTTCGAAACAGACAGACCTAATTTCAAATCCTTGTTCTGCCCCTTATTAACTATTTGTTTTAAGCAAGTTACAAATGTCTATAACCTTTAAATCCTTCATCTGTAACAGTAGAGATAATAACAGGTTCTCCATAGGATTGTTGTGAGAATTACACAAGAAAAATCAAATAGTTTTCTATTGCTGACATATGGCCTGTGCTTTAATAAAAATAACATTATAATTAATAATAATCACCATTATTGTAATAGAAAAATTATTATTACAACCTGGAAATCTCATTCGATAGATCCACTGGTATAAATCAAGGAGGCCCAGCATGTCAAAAGTTCCCAGAGCACTATAGGGTAGGGAAGGCAGAACAAAGGTGTGTTCTGACAGTCTATTCATTTTCAGTTCTTTGTTTGTTGTTATTGTTTTTTAAGAGGCTGTTTTACAGGACTGGGTTCAAAGGGAAGATGATGACAGAGGCAAAGGAGAAGAGCTCTAGAATAAGAAGGCTGCTCCATCATTCCCCTGCCAGCCGCCATGGGCAAGCACACCAGGGTTTTAAGGGTTGATTTCTTCACCTGCAATATGGAGATGATAATGTCCATCTCACAGTGTTGTGAAGATCAAATGAGGTGATGAACTGGGTAAATGCAAAAAGATCATTACCAGAGTTTAGTATTATTATTGTTGTTAGAATAATGATCATAATCATTATTAATGAATGAAGATTTAGGGATGCCCATTCTGAAATCTTTTTATTGTAGCTTTAGCCTTTAAGCTGATGCCTGAATAAAAGGATGCTTTTAATTTCCTGTTCCTAACCTCGCTTCCAAGTCCTCATATCCACATCTGTACAGACAAGGCAGATTCCTGTGTTCCCAGCTCCAGCCTAGTATCTCACAGCAGCATGTTCAGGTTCACAGGGAACTTAGGGGAGAATATGGAGACAAGAACTCAGTCCATAGGCTGTCCTGAAAGTGGGTCAGTAACACCCACTAATAGAAGGGAACTTCCTGGGCACGGTTAAAAGGGACCCAGAAGTTCACCTCCTTTACTGCCAAGATTATCCATCTGGCCCAGGAACCCCAGCAGAAGGTGAATGCCTCCCAAGGCACATCTCCCCCACTGCCTTCTACTACATCAGGAATGCATTAAACTTGGCCTCACTGGACTGGACCATGAGACTATTGAGTGGAGAAACCATGTGGACAAAGAAGATTTTTGCATTCCCAACATCAGTAATTAGCATACAGTGAATGCTTAATAAAAGTTTTCTGAATGGTTGTTAGCAGCTTGTAGGAGCATCAGTGAGTTTTCTGAGACACATAAAACTAGGTGCAACTTCACCCCGCTATGGTAGAGACAGTCCTCTATGTCATGGTTGCTCTAGTCTATAGATGCAAAGACTGAGTTACGCAAACACCTGACACTTACTGGAAGCTGCAGAGACTGACACTCAGCATATCCCTCTACAGCCCTAGGCTTTAGAGTCTGAAGACCCAAGTTTCCTAACTCAACTGTATAGCGTATTTTCATCTCTTTGAGCTCCAGATTTTTCCTCAGGAAATGGAATAACAATACATGTTCTATCCACCCCACAGGATTATTATGAAATTTTTTAAAGGTAATGCATACAAAACACTTTCCATTCTGATTTCAATAATTATTAATGCTTATTTATATCTAAGCTTCTTACAGGGCATTCCTAGAAAGTGAGCTAAATAATAAACAATAATAATAATAAGTGCTCCTGGTCTCTTTGTGGCCAGTCTTACAGAGTCTCAGCCCTAAGTCAATCATGGCAGTGCAGTTTCATCCAATGGAACATGGAGCCCTGTTCCATCCAATAGATTTAGTAACACTGACTGCCCTGAGTCTCCCTGCAGTTACTGTGCTACACTTACTGTTTGACTGGTTCAGTTGTCAAGACGTTTGCCCTTATTTTTAGTGTCTGCCAGATGTCTGCTGAATGGGGCCCAGCCCTGGCTCTAATGTTAATACCTCTTGAGGCCCCAGGTACAGCTGTCCAAGGTCTGCAGCCCAATGTTGTAGACCGAGGCCCAAATTTGGGCCTGCATCAAACTGAGTCAAATTCCTGGAGTCATGTTACCATTACACACTGGACAATGAGTATGGCCACTACCTACTGGTATTCTTGTCTACCTAAGCTCCTTAGAGGTCACTGCCAAGACAAACTGGACCTGAATTTTCCATAGATCCTTTTTTTTTTTTTTTTGAGACGGAGTCTCACTCTGTCGCCCAGGCTGGAGTGCAGTGGCGTGATCTCAGCTCACTGCAAGCTCCATTTCCGGAGTTCACGCCATTCTCCTGCCTCAGCCTCCCAAGCAGCTGGGACTACAGGCACCCACCACCATGCCCAGCTAATTTTTTGCAGTTTTTTTTAGTAGAGACAAGGTTTCACCGTGTTAGCCAGGATAGTCTCAATCTCCTGACCTCGTGATCTGCCCGCCTCAGCCTCCCAAAGTGCTGGGATTACAGGCATGAGCCACTGCGCTCGGCCCTCCATAGATCCTTAAACACCATGATTCAGGGGCCTGGTTACACTTCTCAGAGATCCCCTTCTATGCTGCCCTTCTGGCTTCCACTCAGCATATTACTAAGGTTATGACTTGTCACCCAGCACCAAATGGATTACAAATGCAAAACTTTGCACATCTTTTCTGCTAAGGAGATGAGCAAAAACAATTTTCTGGGAAACTTCAAGAGATGATGGTTTCAGCCTGTCTGCATGTGCCACTGTCCAGCAGTAACAAGGAACCTCTTAGGGTGTCATTCTAAACTACCTTCCACCCTCACCTGGCAGTAACAAGGTAGCACCTCCTCTCCCCGTCCCCCACCACTATCATGATATAAGAGAAAGCCTGCAAAAACAGAAGATCAAAATAAGATCCAGCATCATATAGTAGTACCCAAATGTACACGATACAATTTTTTTTAAAAACACTGATACCAAGAACAAGGAAAATCCCAACTTGAATGAGAAAAGATAATACATGCCAACGCTGAGAGGACACAGATGTTGGAATTTTCTGATAAGGAGTTTAAAGTAGCCGTCATAAAAATGTCTCAATGAGCAATTATGCATACGCTTGAAACACATGAAAAAATAGAAAGTCTTAGCAAAGAAATGGGAGATATAAAAAAAGAACCATCTGGCAATTTTAGAACTGAAAAATAAAATAAGCAAAATTAAAAACGCAAAGGCTAGGCAAAAAAAAAAAAAAACAGAATGGAAAGGAAAGAGGAAAGAAACAACAAGCTTGAAGACAGAAAAATAGAAATTATTTTTCTGAGCAACAGAGAGAAAATGGACTGAAAAAAAAGAGCATCAGGAAACTACATAAAGCTCTAACATTTATGTCCTAGGATTTCCAGAAGGAGAGAAAATGAAAGTAGAGCAAAGAAACAATAACTACTATTTCCCCAAATTTGACAAAAGACACAAACCTAAAGATTCAAGCAGCTTGACAAACTCCATACAGGATAAACCCAAGAAACGCACATTAGTTCTTGGAGGCCTCTGCTCCAAATGACTGTGAATATCTAATGAGACAGATGCACCTGCCAGGACCACAATGGCCAAGTGTGCTGTTATGATGGTTGGTCACCAAATGTCAGCATTGCCTTCTGGTGATTAAAAAGAAAAGGTCTGATTGTGCCTGGTGGCTTGTGCCTGTAATCCTAGTACTCTGGGAGGTTGAGGCAGGAGGATTAAATTGAGGCCAGGAGTTTGAGAACAGCCTGGGCAACATAGCAAGACCCTATGTCTAAAAAAAAAAAAAAAATTTTAAATTATCCAGGTGTAGTGGAATGCACCTGTAGTACCAGCTACTTGGGAGGCTGATGCAGGAAAATCCCTTGAGCCCAAAAGTTCAAGGTTACAGTGAGCTGTGAGAGCACCACTGCACTCTAGCCTGGGTGACAGAGGGAGACCCTGTCTCAAAAAAAGAAAAGAAAAGAATAAAAGGGAGGGGAAAGGCTTTAATTTACTCTTCGAAACTGAGATTTCCAAGATGAGAAGCTACATTTATTGTTAATGGAATGATTAACTTTATGTTAACCTAGTAAGGCCAACTAATCGACAAGATCCTAGAAGAAATTAAGCCCTCAAATCCTCAGAACCTCTCCCCTTCTACATTATTATTTCTCCATACATACATACAAACCACTTTCCTTGCCTTGACATGCAGAAGCAAGGAAACAAACAAAAAAATAACAATAAGTGTCTTTTATAAAACCTCTGTGCAATGAATGTTAATCCATTAACCTTTCACTGAGCAATGCATTAGGTACCACCCTGAAGCTGGAATCCCTTCCTGAGAAGCAAACAAGGAGTTCATGCTATTATGGAAGTTATCTGGAAGATAGGCACTAAGAAAGCAACAATTTAATATGTGCTGTAAGGACAAAGCCAAACTATGAGAACATAAACAAGGGGATCCTTAACCTGGAAGATCAGATAAGACTTCCCAGAGGAGGTGCATCAAAACAGTACACAGAAGGAGGAGCAAGTGAGACAACAGCAGAGACTCACATGTATTCTACATATTTTGATCACAATCTGATCCAGACAATTTCCTACTTTTGAGAAGCCTTCATTTTATCAAGGAATACAAAACTGCAAATTAAATATTTAACTCAGTAGTACATGAGTGAGGAGACGGAGAGCCACAAATTTCTAGGACTACAAAGTACAGGCAGATTTTTTGAAGGAATTTGTCATAAATAATTAATTTTGACTGTTTCAGTTTTATGTAATAAAAATATCGCTGAGTTTGCCTTTGTTAGTACGCATTGCAAAATTGTAAATGTATACCTTTTTGCATGTTTTTATCAAGCCAAGAAATACATTCTATGAACAAAATAAAGAAAACACTTACCATTTGTAAAAGGAAAGATTAGCTAATATTTTGTGGTCCAGGTCTTTCTTGTTCACCATTAAACACACCATATCTCCTTACATACTTACTACACAAAAGAGGTACCGAGTACAATTTTGTTTGGTGGTTGAATACACACAGAATCTGAAAACTAGTGCCCAGAAATCCTCCCATCCTACAAAGGTGGGTGAATTCCTTGTCTTATTTTGCTTGGCTTTCTAATGGAAATCCAATCAAATGACTGAGTAGGTGAAACGGGTATAGGAGGATGTGGGGACACATGTGATTTCACTTGTCCCAGTAAAAGCACAGCAGTGACTCCAGATCCTTCAGACATGCTGGGGATCTTCAGAGCCAGAAGCCTGAGGAGAGGATCTCCATTTAAGAGCATCTGAGACTGAACTCCAGAAAGCCATGTTGACCTCCCCCTGTTGCAGGGACTACTCTGAAGAGCCCTACTCTATGAGATGTAGACATGGTCTTTGTCTAAACTGCCTTGATTCGTTGGTGATGAAGATGGATAAGAGGGTTATCACCTTTCAAGAGTGTTTTCAGTACTCCTGGGAGAAAGATTCAGGAAAACCTGGCACTTGGCAATATGGTCAGCCTTATCAGAGAGCTGGAGCAGTCATGAACACAGGCCTGAATTTGCCCCGAGGTGGCAAACTTCTATGTGACAATAGGAGAAAAAACTCAGAAAGAAATTGACCCATTTGCCTGACCTATTTTGAAGATCCCTATTTACTATTCTGCAAATACAACATCTGTTTCTCTTGTCTCAGGCATTTGGAGAGAGTGAACCAAGATGGTCTTTTCATTTGTCCCCAGTGTCTTGACATCGCTCAGACACAGACAGTCCAGATCAGCATGGCCCTGAGGCAAGTGGCAGCAGAGATGAAAGTGATCATGCCTGTGCTGGGCAGGCGCTGCTAGAGGCTGAGGTTTGTGTATGTTTCAGTCTGGATCCAGCCATAGCCAATGGCTTCCTTGTGTTTTCTAATGACTTGCAGAGCATCAGATGTGTGAATGCCCCAAAGAGACCACCAGAGAAAACCTTGAAACATTTAGGTCTGCAGCTCATGTCCTGGGTTCCTCTGGCTTTCCTTCCGGCTGCCACAATTGGGAGGAGGTAGGAGTAACAGAGTCAGCTGACTCACCTGCGGGTGTTTGCAGGGAATTTGTGTATTGTCAAGGAACTTCTCCTATATCTTCAGACCTTGGGTACTGTGAAGCCCTTGCGTCTCAATGGAAAATATAAAGTTGCTATCAGTTCTCAACAATGAATTGTTCTCCATGTGAACCCAACTCTGTCTGTGACCTGAAAGCCATTTCATTTCCCAAGGCCTATTGGTTTCCTTCTGTATACACTCACACATGTGTCTGCCTCAAAGCCCGTGCTTCCATTCTTCTGCCTTGAGATCCCAGGAGAGAACACAGAACCCATAAAAATCTGTCCCAAAGCAGCTACAGATACTGCAATGCTGCCACAGTCCCCTAAAGACAACATGCAAACTATAAAGAAAGAAAGGGCAAATGGGAGAAGACCACTGGTTCACTTACTTCCAGGATTTTCTGATATTACCAGGTATTTCTAAGAGGCTACATTCATGAACTGCTCCTTCAAGATAAATCAAGAACCTGTTTCTGGAAAGTGCCTCGGCTGGATCACTATAAAATTTCATGGCTATGTGGGTGAGTTGTGAACAAAGAAAACAAATCATCACATTTAAAATCTGAACTATCAAGTAAGAAAGCAAACAAATAACTAAATCAAGTTTCCAATTGAAAAAGTCAAAGAAAGACTCTCAGATTGAAGTATTTTGAAAAGAAAAGTTCACTTGCTGAGAATATAAAGGAAAAAGATGTCAAAAGGACTCACTTCCCAAACAGACAACAGAACAACCATTTAGTATAATATACTGCAAAAAAATTATTATAATGCCATGTTGGGGGTTGCTGACAATAATATCCAAAACCATGACTGTTAAATTCATTGATGTCCATTTAAAATATACTTCTAAATCCTGACAGAATGAAGTGTCACTTACATTCAAAAATCCAGCCCTCATGTGCAACAAAATATGCACCACTTGGAATGTGTTCTTTCCACGTGAGTGTTAATTTCTCTCAGGAGGACAATGAAACATTAAGGAGAAAACTTCACCTGCCACCTAAATAAGAAATCTGTTTATAACAAGCTCAGTCCCGCCCCCTTCACCCCGCCCCGCCGTGGCCTCCTGAGTGCCATCTAATCAGTTCACAAGAGGGTCTCACGGAGGGCAAACAACTGGCCAAGTTCAGGAATGACACTCAAGCCTGAGGCCCAGGAACTCAAGTGCTCAAGAATTAGGATGACAAATTTATTCCAGTCGCAGGAGGACAATTAAGAAGGCTGGCTGGTTTGTTTCATAACTGGATTCCTGGGCAGCCCTTGTATGACAGCTGTTTAACACCAGCCCAAGGGGGATGAGCTGAGATGAAAGAGAAAATGAGTTCAACTGAACCTCATTCCTACTAAAAAGAAGAAGAAAAAGAAAAGAGGGAGAGATTCAGACATTTGGCGTCACCTTGGGCTACTACTGTATTGTGTTTGGAGGGCTGCATTTTTTTTCTTGGGGGAGGAGGTGGTCAGATTAGAGGGAAAGAGGTTATATTTTGAAAGAAAAGCAACAGTTGTTAGTGAGCAAATCAGAACCCATTCCAAGAAACCTGAGTCTTCACTGGAGCCCATGCTACAAGTAATAACTGTATCCCAAACAAAAATCCTTATTGGAATGCTCATCCCCAAAGCCGACTTCAATTGCTGCCTTTTCATCTCAGCAGCCACCAACAGGCCAGGAGCTCAGCAGCCGCTTTCATTAATTTCCGCTATCACTGCTGATCTTGAAGCTTTCACCAGGAAGGGAGCCAAGGGCTCTGTCTTTTTCATAGGTAATTTACAATTACAAGGGCCAGTTTCCTTGAACCCTATGGTGGGGCAGAGGGGATTGGGGAGCAAGCTTCTTTCTCTCCTAAAGAAACAAAGGGATTGATAAAAAACCAGACGGTGAGAGCTCATGAATACCCCAGCTCTGGCTCCAGCCAGAAATAAACATGAAAAATAATGAAAGTCCTGAAAGTGAACAGCTGAGGACGCATCTCCGGCTGCATTTCGGGGCAGCTCTCAAAAGCCACCTGGAGTTTCCTGAATCCCAAGTAATAACTTTCAAACTATTTTCTAAGCCAATTTTTTGAGAGCCCTGAATGGTTGGCATAAGTGCCAAGAACAATGCACCGGCACAGCTTCCCTGGGAGCAGCCCAGCCCCCTGCCCAGCGGACAGTCACCAGGCAGGAGAACCACATGAAAGGCAAGTGGCAGGGAACAGCCCCTTCTGGGAGCCCTTCTCTTTCTTGATGTGCTTCACCGACACTTGAATTGACACTCCACCCCATTCTGTTTTGGGGAAAGAATTTCTAAACCAAATACATTAAAGGGTAGATTTTTTTGTAATTAACTGCCAAAAAAAATTGTTTTTTTTTTTTAAAAGATGCCTAATTTGTTAGATGTATTACTAATAAGTTAATAACAGGCCCTGCACATACGTCATCTCATTTAATGCTCCCATCACATGTAGGAGGTCCATGTTAATTTTATCTCTGGCGATCAGAGAGGTTAAATCTTTCAATTAAGATCACAAAGCTATAAAGTTCCTTAGCTGGGATCAAACCCAAGTCTGGCTAGCTCCGCCCAAAGCCTCCAGATGTATTTTCATTGCCAAAGATGGTCTCTCTTGTTAAAAGAGAACACTATCAGTGCACACTATGGAGAAGGACTTCAGGGGTAAGCCCTTCTGTCCAAGTGTGGATCCCTCATGACTCATTCTCATCATGATGATTGATAAAGCCATCATGCCTGCACGAGGCTAGGACCCACAGTCTGAGTAACAATATCATGCAAAGTCCTGTGCACAGGCACAGTGTCGTGTGTGCTCTTGGTAGTTGGTAATTAGTTCTCAGAGAGAAACAGATACTTGATCCCTGAAGCTCTTTCAATCTACTTGAGAAGACAGGACCAAGGTCCTCTCTCAGACAAATGACAAAAGCAGCAGTGTGCCTTTGGTGCCTGAGCTTTGCTGTTGCTTTCTCTGCCCTTTGCCCTCTTCTAGGGCTCCAGGCCCTCACTACTGTAATTTCTTCTAGAGCTAAAAGAAAAGACCACTGACTAATTCATACTAACATGTGCAAGACTACAGATATTCACCTTTACAATAAAGAATTGCATTTCTAATGGTAAAAATTAGAGCACACTGAGCTAGGTAATGGCATATATTTCTAGGGAAGAGATCTTCCTAGCATCCCTAAAAACAAACCACAAAAGTAGACAAATTTTGTTTACATTTTAGATTAAGCCAACCCAACATACATCTACTCACACACACAGAGACACAAATAACTTAAAATAGTAGTATTTCAACCACTTCAATCCAATTATTGTCTGCTGAATGCCTCCTATTGCATGAGGGCAGATTGCTAAAACAAACAGGACATCAGTACCCTTAAGAAGCTTATGATCTGTCCAGGCACCAACATGCATCTAAAGGCATCACTGGGAAACATAACCCCAATCTTTTGGTTCCAAGGGGATGCTGAAAAAAGAACAGCCCTACATAAATGGGATTAGGTTTGCAGGTTTGCTCAACAAGAGGGCTCCTGGCCTCCTCCCCCACCACAAAACAGGCGATTAAGAAAAAAGAAACTGAAATCTTTGGACTTCACAGCAAAGCACCAAACCTGGAGCTTCCCAGAGGAAAGCTGAGGGAGAAACACTCCAAAGCTGCTTTATTTAAACACATAAACTATAGGGATCGCTTTGAAGGCAAGTCTCTGATCTCTGTATTGCTTAAACCTAACTCAATACTTGGCACCAAAAATAATGGCTCAAAGCGTTTGGTCAACATAGTGAGACCTTATGTCTACAAAAAAAAAAAAAAAAAAAAAATTAATCATCAGGGCCTGGTGGTGCACACCTGTAGTCCCAGCTACTTGGGATGCTGTGGCACGAAGACCACTTCAACCTAGGAGTTCAAGGCTGCGGTGAGCTCTGATCTCGCCACTGTACTCTAGTCTGGGCAAGAGCAAGTCCCTGTCTCTAAAAAATAAAAAAATTTCTCAAAGATTTGATGAATGAGTGAATGCACAAATGAAGTAATCACCGAAATTAGTGTGGACATCAGGTACAGCTATTTAAGGACTAGCTTGGTGGCCTTGTGTAGGTCCCTTGACCCTCTGTACCTCTGCTAAGGAAGAGTAGTACCTGCCTTCCCCACCTCTCAGGGCTCCTGGGGGCATCAGAGGAGCTCATGGGCCCCAGAGCATTTTCAACAGCGTAAAGCATTCTGTAAGTTCAAGGGCTGTTATTTTTTTTTTTTTTTTTGCTTATGCCATGACAATCCACATCAGTTCTTGCATGGAAATCAAACCTGTCACTGATTTATCAGATTATGTACTGCAAGCTGATTGCTCCCACTCTGCCTCTGGGTTCACACCTCCACTGTTTGCTCAGCCCCTTGACCTTCAGATACCAGAGCCCATGAATGGGGTGTGAAAGAGGCCCTCCTTCTCCCCTGAAGACTGGGCCTACAAGGGTCCAGCTACCCCCACCCCTATGCTGACCCTCATTCTAGATACACCAGGCTATACCCAGCACACCTACACAAGCTCCCCAGCTAAAGAGGCCATCTAGATGTTAAAGCACTGCTGTGGCAGACCCCTTTCCCATCCCTGCCTGTTAGCATGGTGATTTTTTTCAGGGAAGTGGAGAGATATCTCTGCCCACAATATGCACATTTTAGTCCAAGATAAAGGCTTTTAAACAGCAGCAGCAGCATGCACACGTGCAAGAGCAGAAGCTCATCCCATTTAAGGAGACTGACATGGGAGTTCATCTTTCTAGTAAATTTCATACTGCCCCCACCCCCTTGGGAGCACAGCAAAGGTACTGGCATTTGGCATTTTTAACTTCCTGCAGCAGAGCCTGGTTCTGAGTGTTCTTCTCTTGCCAGCATCTATTATAATCTTTAAAAGCAGTGTCGTCCTAGAGTGACCTGCCTTTCAAATGCAAGCACCACAGCTTAGGAACATCGTGTTCAAAGACAACAGAGAACACTGATGTAACAATGGCCCTGACCTCATGCTTCTGTTTCTCATTTTGTACACAAAATGTCTGCTATTAAGCCTCCAAGCTAGCACAATCCTGTTTTATCATAAATGTGGCAGCCCCCTTGACTGAGCCCTTTCTTGCTTACTTTGCGTATGTTGGAGCTCTTATCCAATAAGCACTCAAGATGGACTTAACTGAGGGCCAATTAAACACCGAACCAGCAGCAGTAATATAAGGTGATGTTCTGTCCTCCAGATATTTACACTAGAGCTAACGCATATTTCTGGAATGTTTGTTGTGATCAGTAAGAGTATTGTGTCCATAATCTCATTTATTCCTTCCAACCCTATGAGACATTACCCAGTGTTAAAGAAACTGAGGTTTAGAGAATTTACCAAATATTCCCAAGTTACTGGAAGGGCTGAGATTTGAAACCAGGCCTCTGACTTCTGAGCCCATCACTGGAAGGTGGGATCAATTAGTCACCACCATGAAACAACCAGAGATGAACGAAGGGCTAAATGGTGCCAACTGATGTTTCTCCCTTCATTTGTCCTCACTCATGCTTTGAACGGTCTACTGAGCATCAGGCAACTTCTAGATACAGGGATGAGTGTTCCTGTCCTTAAGTTACTCACACCTTGGTAAATCTACATGGGCTCAATAACCTGGGCAGCTCCATGGAGCAGGGTCGATTTGTAAACTGGAAAAGCATGTAAGTTCCAGATGTACAGAGGACATAGAGATACATCACGGTGGGCAAGGCAGTGTGAGCCAAAGCCTAGAGTCTGGAAGGTGGGCTAAAGGTGACAGGGAAACTGAGGCTCCCAAGAAGTTGAAGGGGAAAGTCAGAGTGGGGACACTCAGGGATTAGGTAGCCTATTCTGGAAGTGTCCCCGGCAGTGATTTCTGAGATAGAGATGATTTAGAGTTAAATCACAAGCCCTGCTCTTTCTCCCAGAAGGAACATGATTCAGTAAATGAAGATGCAGATCAAGAAGACACATCAATTTGCACCTCTGCCTTGTGCTGGGACCTAAGAAAAACCTGTGAAAAGATAGCCATGATATCCCCAAAGATCATGCATTTTGCCCCATGCCAGAGAAGTAGCCATCTGGAGCAGATGTGAATGAATGGAGGGTGATGGTGTTTCTCAAAAGCTCCCTCCAGGGTCCTCACAAGGAGGTCATGTAAGCAGAAACTAGGCAGGGGAATGTAGGCTCAGCAGAGACACCAGACAACCAGACAGATTCTGGCTCTCTTTGGGAATGCATTCACTCACACAGTTAAACCCCACTCAGTCCCTGCCCTTCCAACCGTGATAAATACACTCTGCATCCAATTCAACCTTGGCCCCCTGGCCCCAGACCATAGGGTGATCTACAGGGTAGAATAGAAAGCCTAAACTCAGCATTTTTCTCGATCTGAGACATAAATTAGCAATTGACATGGTTTGGCTCTGTGTCCCAACCCAAACCTCACCTTAAATTGTAATAATCCCCATGTGTCAAGGACAAGACCAGGTGGAAATAATGGAATAATGGGGTCAATTTCCCCCAAACTGTTCTGGTAATAGTGAGTGAATTCTCAAGAGATCTGATGGTTTTATAAGGGAATTCCCCCTTCGCTTGGCCCTCATTATCTCTCCTGCCTGCCCTGTGAAGAGGTAGGTGCCTTCTGCCATGATTGTAAGTTTCCTGAGGCCTCCCCAGCCATGTGGAACTGTGAGTCAATTAAACCTCTTTTCTTTATAAATTACCCAGTCTTGGGTATTTCTTCATAGCAGTATGAGAAAAGACTAATACAGCAGTTGTTCACGAAAATGCCCTAAGGGCCCAGCTGAGGAAAACATGGAGAGAAAATTGGGAGGTAGAAGCAGGGAATGAAGAGAGATGTCCCATCTGGTCAGTGGCTGGTACAGGACTTACACTGACAGCTCCTAGGAACCAACCCAGATGGATCCCTCCATTCACCACAAACACCTCCTCTAACACTTGCTAATTTTCAAAATTCTTCTAGAATGCAAGAGATGCAGCGTGGTAATACAGAGGGGGAGGCAGAAGATCAGGTTCCAGTCCCAGCTGTGTCCCTGATTAGCTGTGGCGCCTTGTTCTAAACACATATTCCCTGAACCTCAGTCTCCTAATCTATAAAATACCAATATAAATAGTATATACTTCACTGGACTATTCAGAAGGGTAAATGAGAGCATCATAAAAATTGTTCAGAACAATGTTTGGCAGAGTATATGCATACATCTCACATGCTCTGACGTCCACTCTTCCCCAGACTGCAAATCTTCACTTAACATGAATTTTGACTCTTCTTAGAATCTTGTTCATTCCCAATAGCAGGGACAACCAAAAGAAATTCAAGATTTGCTGAGCATCAAGTCTGAGCAAGGTGATGTTCTAAGCAATGCTCATAAATTACATAATTCTCAGAAAACTTGATAAAGTCAATTTTTCTTGCCCCATTTTGCTGATAAGAAAACTGAGGCTCAGAGAGATTAAGTACACTCACTCTCCAAGCTACACATAGCCTGTTGACAGATTTGGAAGTTGTCATGTGCTTTCCCCGACAGCACACTGTCTGCCTTTTATCTCCAAGTGCTGGGCCCAAAACAAGTCACCTCCTGACAGGTATGGTAGCAGCAGTGCCAGGGCAGGACTCTCTATCACGACAGGTTGTGTAGTTCCACTCGTGAAGCCTAACACATACAGCACTTGACACTTAATATCTTCTGAAATATGGATACGCCAAACCTCCCCATCACACATTTGTGCAGTTGTTTTACTTTTTTAGTGCAAGGATAAAACCTAGCATATGACCTTATTAACCGTCATTTTGATAAATTAAGTTCATTTCTTCAAGCCTGAACTTTATAATCATTTTGGATCTGAATTCTTTCATCCAACATATCCATTATCTCTCCCATCTTCATGTCACCTACATATTTCTTTCTTTGTCATTGATTAAAGGAAATGTTAACAATGCAGAATCAGGAATAGAACTTTATAACCCTGGAAACCTGAATCTGGCTTAAGAATGCTTCATTAAAAAAATGTACTCTGGGCATATCATTCCATGAATAACTGATCCAGCCCAAAGCTCTCAGTCTTGAGCCTGGGGTAATCTAGAGAGACTTTTCAAATGCCTAGATCAAAGTAGGATACACACGTGTACCACAAAACAGAAAATGAGGTTAGCTGAACAAGATGTGCTTCTTGTTTATGCCATGATGATTCCTAGTGATTACTATTTGCTTTTCCAAAGTTACACATACCATTTTTTAAATAATCTATTATAGAATCTTTTGCCCAGGATTTTAAACTAGCTCATGAATCTAAGTTCATAAAGCTATTTTGAAAATAGGAATAATTGCCTGTCTCCAGTCTTCCAGAACATTCCCACTCTGCAATGATTTCCTCAAATATTACTAGCAAAATTATATTACATTATAGTGTGACATCTGGCCTGGGATGTTATTGTTGAGATTAAGAGACTTAAGGCAGATGGAGTCCTCTTATAACGGGGTCACCAGAACTTGTCATTTGTACTCATTATTCCTAATCCACCCCAGGTTTGTGACTTATAGGACTAGTCTTCCAGTGAGCCTGGACTTCCACCATCACTTGCTGAGCTCAGAAAATCTAGAGCTAGAAAAGATCATCCAGATACTAGGATTTTTCCAGGGGTTATATAGAGATGCTCTTTGAGTCTGCAGGCCCTAGGAGAGCCCCATCACAGAAATCAGCCTTTGATTTCTGGTAGGTCAAGTGTAAAAGGCCTTGAGCCTGAGGAAGGATTTATCCCAGCTTCAAGGTCCTCATATTTGGTGCAGTATATCCCCAGGTCTTTGTCCTGACATCACCTAATCTTTCTACTCTCACTGCCCTAACCTGGTTCCCAACCATTTGCCTGGCTTCAATCAACTTCCTATTATCATCTCAGATACACACAAACTCCCAGAATCCAGATCAATCATAAACCAAGTTAATTCTTAGTCTTGCCTAGGTTTTCTCAGCCCTGCAGTAGAACTAAGTCTCCTCAAACCTCCACTGCCCAAGTCTTAGAACAGCACTAGAATTGCAAGATCACAGGTTAAGCTGACCTGCAAACTACAAGCAGCACCCTGACTCTTTTTTTCTTTTTTGAGACGGAGTTTCGCTCTGTCGCCCAGGCTGGAGAGCAGTGGCAAGATCTGGGCTCACTGCAAGCTCCACCTCCTGGGTTCACGCCATTCTCCTGCCTCAGCCTCCGCAGTAGTTGGGACTACAGGGGCCCGCCACCATACCCGGCTAATTTTTTTTGTATTTTTAGTAGAGACGGGATTTCACCATGCTAGCCAGGATGGTCTCGATCTCCTGACCTCGTGATCCGCCCGTCTCAGCCTCCCAAAGTGCTGGGATTACAGGCGTGAGCCACCACACCCGGCCCATCCTGACTCTCAAAATCACTCAGAAGCCTTTAATCTTAGAAGCAGAAATTCTATTTCTAAGAATTTGTCTTAAGGAAATAATGAGGGATGGAACAAAGAGCCATAAAACCAAAATTTCTGAAACAAACTTAAATGTTCAACAATGGAGGATTGGTTAAAAACGAAAAAAACCTTACGGTATGGACATAAATGGAACAAAATAGATGACAGACAGATTAGATAGATGATAGATAGATAGATAGATAGATAGATAGATAGATAGATAGATAGATAGATAGATAGATACTGTTATATATATAAAGCAGTGGTCCCCACCTTTTTGGCACCAGGGACCGGTTTTGTAGAAGACAATTTTTCCATCAATGGGGAGGCGGGGTGGGGGATGGTTTCAAGATGAAACTATTCCATCTCAGATCATTAGGCATTAGATTCTCTTAAGAAGGATGCAACCTAGATCCCTTGCCTGCACAGTTCACAATAAGGTTCATGCTCCTATAATAATCTAATGCCACTGCTGATCTGACTGGAGGCAGAGCTCAGGCAGTAATGCTTTCTTGCACACCACTCACCTACCTCCTGCTATCTGGCGCAGTTCCTAACAGGCCACGGACTGATACTGGTCTACAGCCTAGGAGTTGGGGACCCCTAAAAATGAGATACACACATACACACACACACATACATATATTCTTAGAAGGAATATATGTGTATATATAAGTATACGCATATATATGCAAGCGTGTGTGCATCATATATACACACACACACCCTTCTAAGATATATACGTATACACAAAACTATACGTACTATAAGATCCAAGTATTTTTTTAAGACATGGAAACATGCAGATGATGACTGGACAGACATATAGGAAGGAGGGAAGATGTTGGAGGGATGCACACAAAGATATTAATAGTTACGTATTTCTGGATAGTGGGTTTACAAGAGACATATGTATGCTTTTCTATTTTTTCCAAATGTTCCACAAAAATACAATGAATGTTTATTCTTTTGTAATCAAAAAAAACCAACAAAAATCCATCAACATAGTTACAATACATTCTCTCATTACAACTACATAATTTATTCAATGGTAATTTATTCACCATTCCTTCATGCAGCAAATAATATCTCAACATCTACCACATGAAAGGCCTGTGCTAGGGGCTCGAAAGGATCCACAGAATATGACATGATCCTCATCCTCAAATTAATTACAATTCAGATGGGGAGACAATAAGTGAACACAAATACTTATGGCAAAAGGCAATTCCTGCGCCATATGGATGGACAGACAACCAGAGCTAAAGCTCAAAGGCCCAACAGGAAATTCAGCAGGACGCCAAAAACAGGCAAATGTCAATAACTAGAGATGGTATTGGAGGGGGGATCATACCAGATTGAACACCAGAAGTCTTGCATCCCAAGCAGCCCTAGTCCCAGGTCAACTGAGACTGCTGGTCCTGTTCTGGGGGAGAAGCTCTGGAGGAAAAAGGGCAGAGGAATGGAGATGAGGCAGGCAAGCCTCATTTAGTGGAAAGAGGGCAGTTTTTTACCCAAAGGATGTGTAATAGGAACCAGATTGCAGATGCCTCTGAAGTCCCAGTGACAACAGAGAGCTATTAAAGATTTCAGAGGAGGAACAACTTTGGAACAGCAATTGAGCAAACTAGATGGGGAGAAAAGGAATAGAGTGTCCAAGGGAGAGCCCCCTGGGGACCCGTGATGTGGTGGGATGGCAAAATGCCTTCCACATGGAACATGCATGAGACAGGAGAAGCTTGGGTTGGTCCCGGGGTTTAGGTCAGACTTCCCCACTCTCATGGCACACGCAGGCTCTCAGTTCCACCCACCCCTCATCACCCACCATGTCGGCCTACAGCATGAATCCAGGTAAATTAGCACGAGTTTAGTTCCAAGCAAGAACGTATTGCTTAATAAAGTGTAAAACCATTTTTTAAAAAGTGCCCTCATAGTCAGGAAGAAAGGCCAGGCATGAGCATTCAGGAGAAGATAAGACCAGATGTTCCTCTAAAGCTCCCAGAGAGGAAGGTGTTCGTTCTCCTGGGTACAGGTTGGTAACACAATGCCATGAGCTCTTGGAATTCAGAGCCACCCAACACTTGTATAAGGGGAATTTGCCTCTGATGGCTCTAGCCGCCAGACTTGTTTACTTTAAAGACCTCTGAGCAGAAAGCTCAGCTGGCTTTCTAATTAGCTTTCTAACATGGACTTACATACAAAGCGGGGAAATCTTTCATCAGACAACTTTCAGATCCATATCCATTTGTTCCCCCTCACCCCAACACATATACAAACACACCCTTCTAATCTCGGCAAGAGCATAATTCTCGTACACATAATTCTTGTTCACATAATTCTCGTTCACATAATTCTCATGGTTTCCTGCTGGCAAGGAGATTACCTTCACATGAAGACAGGGAGACACACCAGCTGATTTCAATGATCTTAAAGTAATAAATACACCCTCACACACATGCATGGTGTTTTTCCCTTTCCAAGTGTCTTTTATATTCAGTGTTCCTTTAGCCTCAAAACAATCCTGGAGGCAGATATAAATGATCCCACCATCCCCATTTAACCGAGAAGGAGAGGTGCAGAGAAGCAAAGCAATTTAGTCTAAGATCAGATAGAGATACGGAGTAATGTCTTTCCCTGGGCATCCACCATCCATTCTCCACAACCTTTCCATTCTTTCAGAGTAATACAGAAGTCGAGGAATTCTTTCAGAGTCAAGGAATACGGAAGTAAAAAGACATAGCTCTATTTTTGAATTAGTTATATTCAATCACACTGAAAAACCTGTACCTCTAAAACCATTAACCCAAGCCACATGCAAGCACACACATGCTAGACACTGAAGCGTGAAGGACAGGCAAAACCAGGGTATGCTTATAATGAGGAAGGAATAAAATAATTAGGATTTTAGAAAAGAAAAAAGGACCTTCTAGACCCATGCTGTCCAATACAGCAGTCATTAGCTACGTGTAACTACGGAGCACTTGGAAGGTGGCTAGTCAGAATTGAGATGGGCTTAGGTGTCAAACACAGGATTTCAAAGACTTAGTATGAAAAAAAATTATTATGAATGTTTTTATAGTAATTACACATTCAAACAAGATTTGGATATATTGAATAAATTAAAATATATCATTCGAATTAATTTTACTTGTTTCTTTTTCCTTTTTTAACTTGGCTATGAGAAAATTTTAAATTGCAGATGTGGCTCATGTTATATTTCAATTGGACAGCAGTGTCTTAGACAGTTTCCTTCTTTATTTGTATGAAATAAAACCAGAATTTTCCTTTTTTCCAACATTCTTAATAACAGTAGATAAATAGTCATTTCCATAATGGCATATTCCTGACATTTCTCCCACTTTTCTGGACTTCCCCCAGTCCCTCAGGCCTACTTCGTTCATCACATTGACCTTCTCAGAACTGAGTTTCCTTCTGTTATGGTCTTTACTGAAATTCCCACACTCAACACACCTAATTGCTCAAAGCAGGGGCCCATTACTGAAGTCTATTCCTCCTTGGATAGGCTCTAGATTTATTTCCTACAGTAGATGCCATTAGGGAAGGGTCAGGGTGGGATCAGATTTCTCAGACTCTAATTATACTTCAGAGGTGCCCCCCTACATGAACTTTTCTTCTACAGTGCTGCAGTTTGAACGTGTCTCCCAAAGCACATGTGTTGGAAACTTGACCCCCCAATGCAAAAGTGTTGAGAGGTGGTTACCTTTAAGAGGTGATATGTCATGAAGGTCAGAGCCCTCATGAATGGATGAATGTCATTATGGAGGGAACAGGTTCATCACTGTCGGGGTGAGTTTATTATAAAGGCAAGTTTTGCCCTCTCTTGTTTTCTCATGCTCTCTTGCCTTTCCACCTTCTGCCATGGGATGACACAGCAAAAAGGCCCACACCATGTAGGGGCCCCTTGATCTTGAACTTTTCAGCCTCCAAAACTGTGAGCCAAATACACTTCTTCCTCTTTTTTATTTTATTATTATTATTATTATTATTATTATTTTGGAGACGGAGTCTCACTCTGTCGCCCAGGCTGGAGTGCAGTGGTGAAATCTTGGCTCGCTGCAACCTCCGCCTCCCAGGTTCAAGCGATTCCCCTGCCTCAGTCTCCTAAGTAGCTGGGATTACAGGCACCTGCCACCATGCCTGACTAATTTTATTTTTGTATTTTTAGTAGAGATGGGATTTCACCATGTTGGACAGGTTGGTCACGAACTCCTGACCTCAGATGACCCACCTGCCTCGGCCTCTCAAAGTGCTTAGATTACAGGCGTGAGCCACCTTGCCTGGCCCAAATACACTTTTTTGCTGCTGTTGCTTATTTATAAATTACTCAGTCTGTGATATACTGTTATAGCAGCCCAAATGGACTAAGACTTATGATAACACAATTCAATGTCCCGAGGCTTTTTAAATCTTAAATTTCATCAAACTGCCCAGATCTGACCCTCTATTTTCTGCTGTAATTGTTTTCCTTGGATGGTGTGACTATCCCACAAGCACAATATGCAGGTGGTGCCCTCAAAGGTCTCCTACTTGTCACTACCCCAAGGTTTTGTATGTGATCATCAGGTAGAAGACATTCATAAACAAAGGTAGCAACTGAAAGGGAAAAAGAGAAGGACTCACAAAGAGCCCAGTGGAGAGGACCAGCTCACAAAAGACAGCAGGCAACAATGCCGGGTGCTTTGTGGGTGAGCTCTAGGTGTCCAGGACTGGAAAGGAAGAAATAATGCTCTGAGTAGGAATAGGAACTGGAGAACAGAAGAAAACCTGAAGGAGGTCAAAACAGAACATCTCTTTCCTTTTGTTTTACTGCATGCTGACATTTTCTTTTTCTTTCTTTTTTTTAACATTTTCTTTTTTTAGAGGTAGGGTCTCCCCTCCGTCACCCAGGCTGGAGTGCAGTGGTACAACCATAACTCACTGCAGCCTCAAACTCCTGGGCTCAAGTGATCCTCCCATCTCAGCCTTCTAAGAAACTGGGATTACAAGTGTGAGCCACCATGCCCGATTAATTTGTTTTTTATAGAGAAAAGGCCTTGCTATGCTGCCTGGGCTGGTCTTGAAATCCTGGCCTCAAGACATTCTTCTGCCTTGGTCTTCCAGAGGCAGGAATTACAGGCATGAGCCACTGTGCCTGGCGCATGCTGCCATTTTCAAGGCTAGAATATACTTCCTTTTTGGTGGAGAAGACAATTAGAAAGATGACATCTCCCCCAATGATAGGGAAGCTCTTCAAGTGCTTTCTCTCTTCCTGTCAGAACTGTAGTGCTAGCTGACACCTAACTCACTAAGTGAAACCCTACAAATAGAGATGATAATGGTCCACCATGAAAGGAGGTCTGTCTCCACTGACCTGAGACTCAACTTCAGGGAACTTGGGGGAGATAAAGAAACTCTCCCCCAACTCCAAAACATTCCACAGACAACCAGATCTTAAAGGTCCCAGAGGAATTAAGATAATTTTTTGTCCCAAAAGGACTGCCTGCTGACTACATGTGGGTCCTATTTGCTCTCCTTGGTCCTAATGATTTAAGTTCAATTCTTATTCTTATTCATATTCTCATCCTCATCCTTCTCTCCCCCTCTCTCCTCTCTCTCTCTCTCTCTCTCTCTCTCTCTCTCTCTCTCTCTCTCTCTCTCCTCTCTCTTTCTCTCTCTCTCCCCCCTCTCACCCCCACAGCATCTTGGGTTAGTGTGGGCTTTGGCATCAGGAAGCTCTGAATTTGAAACTCAGCTCTCCCTCTTTCTAGCAGCAGCATGAACTCAGTCTTACTTCTCTGAGGCTACCTAATGTTTTCATTATGCACCCCATCACTCAACAAAGTTTAACATCTCCTGCAATATTTATTCTTTCATGTAGTCAACAAATGTTCACTGAGGGCCTTCCATGTAGATATCAGACTCCAGAAATACAGTAGTACCAAAACAAAAACCTTGTCCTCATGTATCTTATATTCTAGTTTGGGAAAGATAATCAATACATAAAATAAGTAAGTAAACTATATGTCTGACAGTGAAAATGTTATGAGAAAAAATAATGCAGGAAGGGACACTGGGAAATGCAGCAGGGTACAAATTTAAAAGACTTGAAGAAATTGAGGAAGCAAGTTGAACAGATTTGGGGAAAGAGGATTCAGGCAGAGAGAACTCCACTGCAAGAGCTCTGAGGTAGAAGCAGCAAGGAGACTCCTATAAATGGGTGGTCAGGAGAGAGGTGAGAGCAGCAGGGGAGAAGGTAAGCAGTAAGAATTCTGGCTCTGCTTGGCATACACCAGAAAGCCAGAGAAGAGGGTGGGATGGCCTGACCTGTGTGTAAGAGAATCACCTGGTGTGATCACACTGCAAGAAGGCTGAAATCAGGGAGAATGGATCTGAGGCTACTGCAGTAATCCTAGTGAGAGATCAAGGTGACTACACCAGGGTTTTACCAGTGGAGGTGATAAGAACTAGTCTTCATCTGCTTATAGTTTTCTACTACTAAGTTCCACACATTTTAAAATACACCTTGAAACAGAAACAGTAAAAAGATGAGATTCAAAAACAAAAACAGAAGATATAGTATTTCACCTACCCCTTCAATGTACTGTACTGTATTAGAGTTCTCCAGACAAACAGAAACAATATGATATATAGAGATACATAAGAAGAGATTTATTATGAGAATTGGCTCACGCAATTGTGGAGGCTGAGAAGTCCCATGATCTGCCATCTGCAGGATGAAGAATGAGGAAGGCCAATAGGTAATTCGGTCCAAGTCTGATGGCCTGATAACCAGGGGAGCTGCTGGTGTAACTCTTGTCATCCAAAGGCTCGAGAACCAGAAACTCCAATGTCCAAACACAGGAGAAGATGGATGTCCCAGCTTAAGAAGAGAGACAGTGAATTCTCCCTTCCTCCTCCTTTTTGTTCTATTTGGGCCTGCAACAGATTGGATGATGCCCACCCACCATGGTGAGGGTGGATCTTCCTTACTCAGTCTACTGATTCAAATGCTGATCCCTTCCAGAAACACCCTCACAGACACACCCATAAATAATGTTTTCCCAGCTATCTGGGCATCCCTTAACCCAGTCAAGTTGACACACAAAATTAACCATCACACCTACTTTGGAGAGTACTAAGGTAGCTTACACAAAATAATTGGTGTGGAATACCAAGCACAGGTGGTAATACAACACAAGCTTAAACTATACTCATTCCTCCTAACCCCACATATAATGTAGCCTATGACCCATCACCCAGCTCCTCCCTGTCCTCTTGACTCTGGTCTTCCTGATAATGCCTGTGACTTGGTTGCTTGTCTGATTGAAAGTTATACTCATTTAACTTCCAACCATGCTGGGAGCTTCCCTACTGGGAAGGCAGCACTGTATGGGCTCAGAAAGAAAGGCAGGGAAGCCTGTGATCTTCATCTAAATGTAAAACTGGCATGAAACTCCAAAATCCACTGTCTAACAACAGCAGAATATGTGTTTCTTCTCAAGCTGGCATGGAATATTCACCAAGATAGACCACATTTTGAGCAATAAAATACATCTTAACAAGTTTAAATGAATAGAAATCCTTCAAAGTATGTCCTCAGACCACAATGGAATTAGACTAGAAACCAATAACCAAAAAAAGATAGTTGTAAAAAATCCCAAATATTTGGAAATTAAACAACACATTTCTAAATAACTTTGGGTCAAAAATGAAGATGAGAAGATTTTAAATATTTCTAACTAAATTAAAATTAAAATATGACTTATCAAAATACGTCAGATGCAGAAAAAGTAGTGCCTAATGGGAAAAGTATAGCATTAAATGCATATGCTAGAAAATAAGAAAGCTATAAAATCAATAACCAAAGATTACACCTTAGGGAACCAGAGGAAAAATAGTAATTTAAGCTTAAAGCAGGTGAGAAAAAAAGAAGGAAAGTTTGAGCAAAATTCAGTGAACTTGAAAACAGAAAAACAATAGAAAAAATTAATTAAACTTAATGCTGGGTCTTTGAAAAGATCAATAAAAATGACAAATATCTCGTGAAGATAACCAGGAAAAAAAGAAAAAAGACATAAATTACCAATATCAGAAATAAAAGACTAGTCATCATTATGGATTCTGCTGATAGTAAAAGGATAATAAATGACTACTACAAATAACTCTATGCTCACAAATTTGACTTCATATAAAATGGACCAATTCATTGAAAGACACAAACTAGCATAACTCACACAAGGAGAAATAAATAACTTGAATATCCCTATTTCTGTTAAAGAAATTGAGTCAATAATAAACCTTCCAAAAAAGAAATCACCAGGCCTGATGATTTCACCTATGAATCCTACCAGTCACTGAAGAAAAGAAATGATTCCAATTTTCTACAATCTCTTCTAGAAAACGGAAGCATTCTATAATACCCCCAAACCAGACAACAGCATTGTAAGAAAGGAAAACTACAGACAAATTATCTCTCATGAACACAGATGTAAAAATCCTCAACCAATATTAGCAAATCGAACCCAGCAATATATAAAAAGAATTATATAATGCAACCAAATGGGATCTATCCCACATATGCAAGGTTGGTTCAGTATGAAAATCAACCAATGTAAGCCACACATCAATGGACTATAGACGAAAAACCCTGTGATCATATCAATCAATGTGGGAAAAGGATTTGACAAAATCCAACATCTACCGTGATAAAAACTCTCAGCAAACACAGAAACAGAGGGAAACTTTCTCAGTTTGGTAAAGAATATCTACCCAAAAAACGTACAACTAGCATGATGCCATGAGCTAAGAAAAAGAGAAACATCTCACAGAAAAGGACAAAAGGTGAAAGCTGATTTTTCCCTCAGGTTTACAGGAGGCTGCAGAGGCTGAGGAAGGCTGGGACTTCTTCTTTGATACCACCAACCACATGCAACAGAGATAACAACCTTGTGTTGGGAGGAGCACAGATGAGGAAAGCTGACGTAGCACCTGCCTGGGGTAAAAACATTCTTGTCACTTCGAAGTTTCATTTTACATGCACGCATGCACACACACACTACACACACACACACACTTGAGAAAGGCTTGGTTTATTGCACTGCCTGTCCCTGTGCAAATTTTGGTGTGTGGGGTTTTTTAATAAACTGAATGCACATCTTGAAAATAAATAAAACCTGTCAGTTACTTTAAATCCTGTTTATCTGAAATCCCACCCATAGCACATCCCATACCCTGTTTTATTTTTCTCCATAGCATTTTCTTTTTTTTTTTTTTTTTTTTTTTTGAGACGGAGTCTCGCTCTGTCGCCCAGGCTGGAGTGCAGTGGCCGGATCTCAGCTCACTGCAAGCTCCGCCTCCCGGGTTTACGACATTCTCCCGCCTCAGCCTCCCGAGTAGCTGGGACTACAGGCGCCCGCCACCTCGCCCGGCTAGTTTTTTCTTTTTGTATTTTTTAGTAGAGACGAGGTTTCACCATGTTCGCCAGGATGGTCTCGATCTCCTGACCTCGTGATCCGCCCGTCTCAGCCTCCCAAAGTGCTGGGATTACAGGCTTGAGCCACCGCGCCCGGCCCATAGCATTTTCTAACATACTGAATAATTTGTTTGGTTTACTGACTATCACCCACTGGAAAGCAAACCCCTTAAGGCCATATCCCCATCACACAGTAGGTGCTTGTTAATTTTCCTTACTGAATAATCCAGTTTGTCCTCATCTTGGTTACTTAGGGGCCAAGACCACTTGGCAAGAGGGTTCCTATGTTGGAAGCAGTAGGTCCACAGCTATCCTTCAGCTGTGAGCATTTTCTCAGCAAGAGGGACACTTACGGTTACAAGATGGAGGCCTCCTCTGTCTCTTCCTTCCCTAGACATACTGGCCCTCCAAGGAACAGGCTGCCAGGCTCTGGGAATTCTAACTACCTCACCTATGACAAGAAAGGAATCCTATCCCTCCTCAGCCTCTGCAGCTCTCCCCCAACCTGGATTGGCTTCCTGAGCCAAGAGACCTATACGTAAGGATGGCTTAGAAAATAGCATCATACAAATGTTCTCATTCAGCACTAAAATCATCTGATTTCACTCAAGCTTGTCTTTGCAAGGGCAACTGAAGCCAGCTTGACAGAGAGTCGTTAAACAGACTAATTAGGAAATTGTTTGGAGAGGCTGCATGGCAGAGAGGGGAAGAGTTAAGCAGCTAGAATTGGGCTCTGCCAGTTACTTAGTAGCTGTGTGGCAACAGGCAGGTCAAGGAACCTTTCTGAATTCCCATTTCCTCATACTGGTACAGGTCCAAAATAATGATATTTCACAACTTGTTAACTGGATTCAAAGAGATGATGCATACACAAAGCACTTTGTAAAGTGGGAAGAATGAGCCAAATTATTTGTTGCTACTTGTGATTGTTATTATCTGACAGAATCACGAGAGTAGGAAAGGGGAGAAACTTATGTGTTGAGGATGCAGTACAATAAGAACAAAAACCTAAAAACTAATGGTAACTTGGTTATTGGAAGGGTGTCATAGAATCATCATGAGAAATATGGAAAAGCAGGGCGGGCAGTGGTGATTCACTTGCCTAAACTAGTTCCATCCTCCTTCCCTTCCCTTCCCTTCCCGTGTCCTCCAGGCACAGAACTCACAGGACAACACCCTTAGCTCAAATATCCCCAACTCTGAACTTTCCTCAAGGTATCCCAGAGCCACAATACCCTGGATTCACAGTAGCCTGTGATGCTTCCAAAAATCCTTCCAGTACAACTTGACCATCATCCCCAGAGGCCAGTTCTCACCTTGAATCTATCTCGAAAGAAATGCAAGGCAGAGGAGGGGCCACAACTTGGTGCTGGGAAATTGTCCAAGGCAGGAGCTAGCTCTGGTCCTCCCTGCACTCCCAAGAAAGTGAGTGTGGCCTGAGCTGGATTGCCAGGAGGGGGAGCTTAACAGAGCCCTTAAAACACAGCCTTCTGGCCGGGCTCGGTGGCTCACACCTGTAATTCCAGCACTTTGGGAGGCCGAGGCGGGCGGATCACAAGGTCAGGAGATCGAGACCACGGTGAAACCCCGTCTCTACTAAAAATACAAAAAATTAGCCGGGCGCAGTGGCGGGCGCCTGTAGTCCCAGCTACTAGGGAGGCTGAGGCAGGAGAATGGCGTGAACCCAGGAGGCGGAGCTTGCAGTGAGCCGAGATCGCGCCACTGCACTCCAGCCTGGTGGACAGAGTGAGACTCCGTCTCAAAAAAAAAAAAAAAAAAAAACAGCCTTCTGGCCAGAAAGATTAGATTTCATGTTAGATTCTGGATTCTGCAGCTGCCCAACTATGCGGCCTCCAGTAAGACACTTGACCTTTCCAGCCTCAGTTTTCTTATGTAAAGATAAGAGCACTAAGCTGACAGCTCTCACCACTTAAAAGCACTAAGCTGACAGCTCTCACCACAGTGCATGGCCCACAGTAAATTACGGATGTTCATTCCCAGACTGTCCAAGTTTAAAACCTGGATCAGATGTCAAAGTGCAACCCTGGGCAATTATCAGCCTCTCTGTGCTTCCGTTTTCTCAATCATAAAACATGGACAATAGAAGAACCTAGGCTTGTTATGAGGATTAAATTAGTTAATCCATGTAAAGTGGTTAGAACAGTACCTGGCATATTGTAAGTGCTCAAGAATAATGATAGCTAAGATTTGTTCAATGAAAATAAATTAATAACAATAATAAATTATTGATGAAGGGACTTGCATACCAAAGTGGTCCCACCCCATCTCACAGGCTCTAGCCACATAATAGGAAATTGATAAATATTTGCAATGGATGATCCTGGAAACTTCCATCTAATCTCCCAACATTTTGTTGCATCTACTCACAAATGCCGCTGCTTGGCCAACAGAGGCAGAAATCACAAATCCATGTTACTGTCCCCTTCTCATGCTTCACATGTTGACTTTTTATGGTGATGCTGTCTACTTTTCCCTAAACTTCTTAATGAGAGAGGGACACAGATGAAATAAGCATTTTCCAAAGGAGTTGGTCTGGAGGAACCACCTATGAGCCACAAGAATGGACAACTACAGAATATTCAGTTCAGGACAATTCATTGCTCTGGATGTGGTGGAGGTGGGAGTTTGATCTGAAGATGAGCATAAACCTCACGGATATGCTGTTACCTCTGGCTGAAATGTTCTTCCTCACTTCATTCTGGCTTTTCTGAAATATCACCCACCCCCCCCACCACCGCCAGAGAAGCCCTCTCAAATAGCAACCCCAGCATTGTGTATGCATTATGTTGCTTTGCTCTTCTCATAGGATTGTACATTGCATTTGTTCATTAGTTGATCCTCTGCCTCCTCCGAGAAAACAGCAAAGAGACTTGCCCGTTTTGTTCACTACTGAGCCAGAACAGTGCCTGGTACATACATAGTAGACACCTAAGAAATATGTGATACATGAATAAATGAAGCAAAGGTCCTTCCCCAGCACAGGTGACTGCCAGCACTTTGCCTGATTGCAGGTTTGACAACCCTCAGCCAAATGACTTTTCTCAAGCTCAGGAGGATGAGCTGGATTGGGCTACAGGGCAAAGGAAACTGCAGATTCAGGTCTCAGCTCTGTTTTTTCTGAAAGATGAGAAAATGTTGGCTGTCTTTTATCTGTAAAATACACTCGGTGACATTCCATCATTCAATTAGAATGTTAAAGAGTTGCAACAAAATTAATTCGCTTATCACCAGGGAAATTAAAATGTTTGCAAATAAATTCTACCCCTGCAGCCCAATTTCAGGTAGTTGATACATCTGATGTGTTGGCAGCAGTAAGAACCAAGACAGGAGTACTGGGAAAACTAGTTTCTAGCTAGAAGGGAAAATTCAGCAAAGGTTAAAAATAAATTTTAATTAAAAAAAAAAAACCAACACCGCTGCCTGAGTTTGTGTTTTTAGTGCCTTCACCAAATTGGACACATTATTTAAGGAACCAAAATGCAGGCTATACAGATAACATCTCACTCTCAAGCAAAGAACAATTCAGACATTAATTTTATCCCAAAATGACTTCAGTCCTGTAATTTAGCACAGAGTTTAACAGTATAGGCTTTCCAATTAGTTAAGCCTAGGTGTGGACTCCATCTTTGCCACATACTAGCTGTTGTGACCTTGTAACGTTTCCTCAACTTCTCTGAATCGGAGTTCCTCATCTGTCAAATGGACATCATAAGATTAATCTCATGGGGTGCTGAAAAGACACATAATTGTACATAAAGCAGAGTAGGTGCTCAGTACAGGAAATGTACTTTTATTCTTACATGAATGATGTTAAATATTAGCAACGTGAAAAATACTAATAATAAACATAAAAGATAATGTATCCCATGCCTATAAAGGTATGGTACATATCAAAAAAACAGAGAGAATCGGCACAAAATCCCACCCAGACTTCAACTTCTTCTGGAGCTTTCCTTGGAGACCTCTGTTCAATGCCCAATATGACATTCCTGCTATGCAAGGACACAGTGAGTGGCCCGGAAGGATCTCCAGGAGATGAATGAATTCCATGTGACGCATTCCCAGATCCAAACACCCAACCCAAATCTCCCCATCTACCTCACTATTTCCAACTCCCTCTCTACCCGCCTCCTCCCAAACACACAGAAGGTGGATGCAATAAAAAAGGAAAGCAGTAACCTGGGAAAGCTTCCAGGGAGTGTGAGGCTGGAGAATGAGTGTGAGAGACTGGAGGGCTAGACAGAATTACTCTCTAACCAAAAGCAAAAGCGAGGAGATGGGCCAGGTGGCCAAGACAGAGGAGGAAAAGAAGTGGGCTCACTGCACGCTAATGAACCTCCATCATAATGGCATAATAGGAGGTGCAGCCCTCTTGCCACTTTCCCTTTGCAATAATACTGTTTTCCTGAAGTCTCTGGCAATTAAAAAACATAACTTATATGCCTCAGAAAGACTTTGTGATTGCCTGAGGAACAGGAGCAAAGTATGAGCTGGCAAAGGCACCGAATGCAGTCTGAGGCCTGGAAGAAATACTATCCAAAGGAAAGAGAGATTAAAATATGGCTGCTAAAAGGAATCCCAAGTTAACTCCAGAGGCCAAAAAACTGATGATGGGGGGGGGGGGAAAGTGGCCAGCCCAGAGCTAGCAAGTTTTGGGAGATTTACAGAAAAACAGGATTTATGACCCAACTCCCTAGCCCAGATCCAAACATGAATTTCTGCTGGCTATATGCACCAAACAAGTTATCAGAAGCAATTTAGCAATCAGCGAAGCGAAGATAAATGGACTTTCTCTTCTTTACCAACTTCTTTGGCCTAACATCTCTCATTGTACACTGACAGCTGGAAGAAGAGGAAACCTCACTTACCTTGCTAGTCTGGGTCTCTTGGGAGAAGGGAGGGCCAGGACTAGGGCTGGTAAAATTCTGTGCTTAATTGCAAGACTGTGGTTGCATGCAGTGCCATCAGGAAGGCTGCACCAGGTGACACTCATGCAGTCCATATTCATTCACAGCTGTGGGTGGGCTGATCCGGGAGCACCAATTATCTAATTGCTGCTAATGTTCCGTATATTTACTCAGCTGCAAATTTGCAAGATGGGGCCTGACTCACAAGAAGGGGATAATAATGGGAGAGATATTTCCATTTGAAAATTCATGAATAAACAGCAAGAGCCCTGTTTATTAAAATTCAGATGCAGATAAACAATGAGTGTAGTTCCAGGAATAATTGCAGGGTTTCCACAGTTACAGAAAACCAGCCCCTTTGTCAACACTCCATTGTTCTATTTATACCTTGAGAGATACTGCACTGAGTTTCTATAAATACAATGGAAACTCATTCATCTCAACCCCTCTCACGTGTCAAGTCCAACCTTCTCTGCAATAAAAGATCTGCATCCCAAGTGTATCTGACATTAGGTCTCAAGACTGTCATGGGCAAATCCTTCCTAATATAAGGGATAAAGAAGAACAAGCTTGGAGTGAGCTGAGGTTGGGGGAAGGGGAGCAACAGGCATTCTATTCTGGTTTCCGAAATAGGCAGGAGGCAGATACATTTTAACTAGCTCTCAGCCTTTGAGTGTTAATCCCATGATTAAAGGCAGGTGAAACAAACTGCCCAGGGTATCTCAACCCCTGCATGGGATAGGATCTCATCGTTGATATTCATTTGTATATTTTCCTTGAATGTGACTCAGGTCCTCCTCTAAGGATGTTAGCCACCTCTCTCCTATTATATGCAAACCTGCATTGTGGTGGTCCTGAAATCTACTTCGTTGATTCCCTCTAGCCCCAAAGTACCTAGAACTACACTTTACTACACAGTGTTAATCAGAGAGTCTGGTTCAGTGAAGGTCTTTCTATCTCAATTAGTGCCAAAAAGTGCCCCCATAGCAGGTTCCTGTGCTGTCCCCAGATACAATTAATATTTATAAGAATATCACATTTTTAAGTGTCTTACTGAATGGCTGGCACTGTGTATATTACTTTACATATAAAATCTAATTATCATACCAGCTCTGTGAAGGAAGTCCTATTATTCTCTTTCTTATGAACTAAAGCACAAAGTACTAAGGTAAGTTGCCTAGATATATAGCTAGTAAGTAGCAGAGCCAGATTTTGTACCCAGAACTATTTGAAACTAGGAAATGTGCTCTTAGCCACTACATCAGTATTTTTTTGGCTCTTGGACTCAATTCATACTGCTCCTTCTTGTGGATAAGCCTAATTGCCCTGTCTCTATGTGATGCCTCAGATAGATCACACTTCTTTCTCTCCATTAACTCATTGATTTAAGCAACCCCCACTCCAATACCACACACACACGAAAAACTTTAGTCTCTGTCTCTCTCCACAGTCCCTAGATTGCAAGAGCTGACCTTGCAACCACAGCAGTCTTTCACGTGCCCACATTGATCTGTCTCACGTTTAGAAGAAAAAGTCATTATAGAGCTAGAGCTTATAGATGTACATGTATACATTATGTGTGTATGTATATGTTTTTGTAGGTATAAATAAAACACATAAATTTACACATGTGTATGTGTGTGTGTATAAGCTTCTTGTGAGTGCCTCCCTATAGGTAAGGTAAAATTTTCCACAGGGAAGTGGTACTATACCAGGAGTGGGACACTGATGGATACATCGCACCCCTTACCATCTGACTTTCCATATGCTATGGTGGAACCAGGTTCATTAAAGGAGTTTACACATACTGAATTTTAATACAGATAGCTTCTTTCAGTGGTATATCTCTCAAGAAACTCTAGTCTCTGGCCCAGGCACGGTGGCTCATGCCTGTAATCCCAGCACTTTAGAAGGCTGAGGTGGATGGATCACGAGATCAAGAGATCGATCGAGACCATTCTGGCCAACATGGTGAAACCCCGTCTCTACTAAAAATACAACAATTACCTGGGCATGGTGGTGCACACCTGTAGTCCCAGCTACTCTGGGGGCTGAGACAGGAGAATCACTTGAACCCAAGAGGCAGAGGTTGCAGTGAGCTGAGATCATGCCACTGTACTCTAGCTTGGCAACACAGCAAGACTCCGTCTCAAAAAAAAAAAAAAGAAAAGAAACAAACAAAAAAAAAGAAACTCTAGTCTCCAAACATTTCACAGGTTTCAAAGCCAAAGAAGAGGAGCTTAAAGAAGAAGGAATAGCAGAGAGGGCATCCAGGGAGCAAGCGGGGAGACCTTCATACTCGTCAGCAACACCTGGCAGCCTCAGCAAGAAATCTGTGCCCTGTTCTTGGAGAAGAGATTTCTCTTCACAGTCTCATTTCGCAGACAGTGGGAAAGCTCTAGTCTTTTGACTCGGGCGCAGCACCCCTCTAGGTAGAGGAGATGGCCAATTATGAGTTCAAATCCAGTGGTCCTGAAACTCATATCCCCAAAAGTGCTCGACTTCCTGGATCGTTCTCACATCTGTTTAACAAATTATTGAACATCCACTCGAACAGGCATTGGACTAGCTCAATCTATGTTGCTCCCTTAATTTGTGCTCCACTGAGCTGCTGGATTAACTGGGATTCTCCATTGTTTCTGATGCCTACTTCATGCTATTCCTACCAGTTGGGTCACCTGTTATTCCATTCTCGTATACACAAGCACTGCTTCTCCCACAGCTGAGGTACATGTTTACAGGAGTCAACTGTGTCCATTCTCAAAACCATTTATCATTGTCATCACATGTTATTATAATTACACTATTTAATTAAGTAATATGTAAATCAACAGAAGATGAGTACCAAAAAATGTTCCTATCAAAGTTTAGTTAAATGTTTTGCAAAGACCTGATAAAGGTAAGTCACTTAAAAATGTAGTTGAACCTAATTCGGTGTGAGTGGGAAAAGTATAAAACACTGGGAGTAGGGAGGAATCTAGAGTCTTTAAATTGCTTTCCCAGTTGGTTTCTACTCCTTGAAAAAAAAAATTGGGCACTGGAAATCATAGATGTATTATCGATGTGATTTAAACAAGAAAGATAATCCAGAACTCTAATCAGCAGACCAATATGCAAAACAAAAAACAAAAAAACCTAGGGCCTGTCCATATCAAAAGATGAGCAAATAAAAACACATCTCTAAACTTTAAGTTAAAATAATATTCCCAGGGCATTTTGTGTTTTTTAATGATTTCCCTAAAGTTCAGACAAATTTTTCAGTTACCAAGAATTGGTCTCCATCATAAAATACAAATGTCTACAATTTATTGAGTCATGGACTATAATAGGCATATCTGGGGTTGGGAAATGAGGGAAGAGGGGGTTAAGGTGGAGCATTTGAACCAGACTTGTGGTGGAGGAGA
The DNA here is from genome assembly GCF_007565055.1 of Rhinopithecus roxellana. Lineage (NCBI taxonomy): Eukaryota > Metazoa > Chordata > Mammalia > Primates > Cercopithecidae > Rhinopithecus > Rhinopithecus roxellana. The sequence continues at coordinate 20,718,246 of NC_044559.1, forward strand.
GAAGAAAACCTCTAGGAAGGAAAGGGCACCTGTGTACACACTTAAAGAGGATGCAAGAGCTAGCAAGGCAAAGTAGAGGGGGAGGGTATGGCAAGCACTGAAACAGTATCTATAAAGGCACATAGTGCATTTGTGGATCTGCGAATGAGTTGGTATGGCTGGAACACTGAACATATGATGGCAAAGGTGATCCTTTCCACAATTACTTGCATGTTTGCTATTTTACAGGCACCATGCAAGGATCTGCATGGATGGCACACACATTCCCTAGGGCACTAGGGAAAAATTGGTCCATTACACTTTACAAAACCTTTTTACATTCATTCTGTAGAAAGTCTATCTTCAGAAGGCTGTAAGCAGGTCTGCCTCTGATCTGGTGACCCCTGCACCCATCCCTACCTCATCCCCAGTTTCCCTCCTCACCCAGGACCCAAAGATCGCCCTCTGTAAATATTGTAGTTGAACCTGTTGAAGTCAGCTGGGGCATGGTGACTCATTCCTGTAATCTCAGCTTTTTGGGAGGCCGAGGCCAGAGGATTGTTTGAGCCCAGGAGTTTGAGACCAGCCCAGGCAACATAGGGAGATACCGTCCCTACAAAAATTAAAAAAAAAAAAAAAAAAAATAGCTGGGCATGGCGGTGCACACCTGTGGTCCCAGCAACTCAGTAAGCTGAGGTGAGAGGATTACTTGAGTCTAGGAAGTCAAGGCTGCAGTGAGCCATGATCGTGCCACTGCACTCCAGCCTGGGAGACAGTGAGAGAACCTGTCTCAAAAAAAAAAAAAAAAAAAACAGTCACAGAAGGGAACTGGGATGAGCTATCAGGTCTAGCTGACAACAACAAATCCAAAACGGGCCAAAAGGCCTCAGAGTTTTAAATAACCATGTTATTCTCCTTCCTGTTCAGTGATATTTACTTCTAAACTGAAATGCTTATCCAACCACCCAAAGGCCACTGAAGTAGGTGATAGATTAGATTACCTGAAACACTTCTACACCCTCCAAGAAATTTCCTAGTAATCACAGTTGCTGCTATTTTTTTCCAGCTGGTTGCTGACAATGTTTCAAAATGAATCCTCCTACACTCTAATTTTTACCCTTGACTAGCTAACTTTAATGATAATCTCCTCAGGTCTGGAACCCTGATGGAGTCGAAAACCTCTCTGATTTCTTTCAGAAGTGAACTTTAATAGAAAGCAGCTCTATCAGGCCACTTTTTTTTCTTTATTTCTTCTTAAAAAAAACAAAACAAAACAAAAAAAAACAACAGGATACATGTGCAGAATGTGCAGGTTTGTTACATAGGTATATGTGTGCCATGGTGGTTTGATGCACCCATTTACTCATCCTCTAAGTTCCCTCCCCTCACCCCCAACCCTCCAGCAGGCCCTGGTGTATTGTTCCCCTCTCTGTGTCCATGTGTTCTCAATGTTAAACTCCCACTTATGCGTGAGAACATGCAGTGTTTGGTTTTCTGCTCCTGTGTTAGTTTGCTGAGGATGATGGCACTGATCATCAGAGAAATGCAAATCAAAACCACAATGAGATACCATCTCACACCAGTCAAAATGGCAATTATTAAAAATTCAGGAAACAACAGACGCTGGCAAGGCTGTGTAGAAATAGGAATGCTTTTACATTGTTGTTGGGAATGTAAACTAGTTCAACCATTGTGGAAGACAGTATGGTGATTCCTCGAGGATCTAGAACCAGAAATACCATTTGAGCAATCAGGCCACTTTTCTTTTTTCTTTTTTTTTTTTGAGACAGAGTCTTGCTCCGTCGCCCAGGCTGGAGTGCAGTGGCGCGATCTCGGCTCACTGCAAGCTCCGCCTCCCAGGTTCACGCCACTCTCCTGCCTCAGCCTCCCAAGAGGCTGGGACTACAGGCACCCGCCACCACGCCCAGCTAATTTTTTTATTTCTAGTAGAGACGGGGTTTCACCATGTTAGCCAGGATGGTCTTGATCTCCTGACCTCGTGATCCGCCCGCCTCAGCCTCCCAAAGTGCTAGAATTACAGGCATGAGCCACCGTGCCCGGCTAATCAGGCCACTTTTAAACTTGGTTTTCATTCTTTCTTTGCCCTGGTCCTCAACCCTAATCATTTTATCTAAACTGCCATCCAATTGGCTTTCTTAAGAATTCAACTTCTTAATAAAATGACCAAAATTTCCCTTGGACGTTGGGATGCTATTTATTTAAAATGGTCAAGAAAATCTAACCTCTTGCATAATCAATCGATTTGAAGTGTTCTCTCCCTTACATCAACAAATTTGATCACTTGAAAGTAAGCTCTATAAGGGTAGGCCTTTCCCTGTTTTGTTTGCCATTATTTCTCCAATGCCTAGCAAAAGCCAGGGCAGGAAGTAGGTGCTCACTAAAGAGAAACTGAATGAATGAATAATCCTCACAATGACCCTGTGGAATGAGCAAGCTAGATATTCTTACAGTTGAGACCAGACTCCGTGAGATTAAGTGGTTTGCTCAGGGTCACCCAGTCTAGCACTCTATTATCATCTGTCTAGTGCCATTTTACTAGAACATGTACCTGAACCCCAGCACCAGAACAGGAGATTTTTATAGTCTTTGCTTCTGAAGAACTAAAATCAGGCCCCTGAGTGCAGTCCAAGGTCCATAGCTCTTAAGATAAAAATGCAAACGTTGGAAATGGAGCTCTTGGAAACACCACTTAAAAATTGTATCCTGCCAGGTGCGGTGGCTCACACCTGTAATTCCAACACTTTGGAAGGTCAAGGCAGGTGGATCACTTGAGGTCTGGAGTTTGAGACCAGCCTGGCCAACATGGTGAAACTCCGTCTCTACTAAAAATATAAAATTTAGCCAGGCATGGTGGCGGGCAGGTACTTGTATTCCCAGCTACTCAGGAGGCTGAGGCAACAGAATCACTTGAACTTGGGAGGCAGAGGTTGCTGTGAGTTGAAATCGTGCCACTGAACTCCAGCCTGGGTGACAGAGAGAGACTCAGTCTCAAAAAAAAGTAGTGATAATAATTGTATCCTGTAACACAGTTCTGAAGGGAAAAGGAAGGGAACTGGATGGTGGCTACAGAAACCATATGAAAACACAGTGTGTTTCCATTGTGCTCAAACAGAGCAGTCCACATAGACAGAATCCAACAGACTGTATACACCAGCAGTCTGCACACTACTGCCCATGAGCCAAATCTGACCCTCCATCTGTTTCAGTAAATAAAGCTTTATTGGAACACAGGCCCACCCATTCATGTATGCATTGTGTATGGTTGCTTTCACACAATAGCAGAGTCTAGTAGCTTACCCGGTGGCCCACAAAACCAAAATATTTACAATATGCCCCTTTACAAAAGAAATTTACCAGCTCCTGTTACAAACTCACATAATAACAACATGAGCATCAACAATAGCAGCTGAAATTAAATAAAATATTACTGATGTTCAGAGAGCTGGAAAGGATAATTTTTCTACCCAATACCAAAAAAAAAAAAAATCACAAAACGAATTTACTCAATACTTGATACCTGCTTAGAAGCCTCTTGTCAATAATATCTACTCTTGCCTGAACTCTTGAACCAGACAGCTACTCCTTTCATTACCACTGCACTTAGCATTAGCAATCAATGAGAAAGCTACAGAAAACAAACTTTTTTCACTCCATTTTAAAAGAAAAATCATAGAAATGCACACTGAATGCAGTGCTACAATAAATGGAAACTCAGCATGCCTTGTAAAATGGTCTAGATCTCATTAAATGATTTCTTGGCTATGATCCTTTGGGCTCACCAATGGATTTGAATGGGCTCTCCAGTGAAAGTGACTGTTGAAGGTGCTACCTTTTTGAAAGGAAATAATGTACTGGAATCAGAAAAGACAAAGACTGATTGTTAAGAAAACTGATTTGTAATTAAGAGTGCCATCTTCTGTCTTTAGGTTTTGCCACTGATATTCCTTTGAAAATCTCTTAACCCTGCTATGTCCTATTTCCTGTATCGACCAAATGGAGAAAATCACATCCATCTCCTAACCCCTTTTCCTCTTTCTCCAAACCAATGATTTGGAAAGGATGTATTAACCACACTTGCTGTGAGATTTTTATAAGACCCTAACAGGTAAATGCTAAACATTGCTTATGTATATTTTCTCCAAGCCCAGATTGTTTTCCAGAGGTGGAACACACAGTAAATAGGAACATGGCACAGCAGAACAAAAGCCAGGGGTTTTATCTCCTACAAGAGCCTTAGTCCAAGTACAGCAAATGCAAGATGGAAAACTTTCCACGGATTAAATTCTGGTAACTTCTAAGGGAAGAACTTCAACCTCTTCTTCTTCTGAAGGCTAAGCAATAATAGTCTTCTATCAGTATGAATAACTTTAACTGGAATTTGGAATAAAAATTCAAAGATGTAAGTCACTTTCTACAGACTTAAAAAGCTTGGGTTGTGGTTGGCTGTGAGATCCAATAGGTCCCTGTCTCTGATATTCACATCCTTTGTTGTACTCCAGGCTAAGGCTGAGCCCCTGCCTTTTATTCTAGGCATGAGGCTGGCTGTGTGGACCGGAGAGCACCTAAAGCCAAAAGACCATAAAGCTCCACCCCATGACAGTCAGCATCAATTGGTACCACTTTGATCTCTCCCTCCCTACCCACTCCCACTTTAGTCTGGCCCATGTCCCTTCCTTTGGAAACTGCTCTCCCCACTCCATTTTATTCTGACGAGGCAGTCAATTAGAGATTTCTGCCTCCTCAAGCTGACCAGTAATTGGTCCAGAGGTGGGGTGGACACATGATCCACGTGGAGTCAACAATTTCAGGAATAAAATGAAGAAAGGAAGAGAAAGAGAAGAGATACCACCTTCTCCATTGGTCAATGCAAGCTCTAAATTGCCAGAATGCACCTTTCCCATCACGTGGAGTCTGCTGGAACATGAAGCTAACAATGAGGAAAACAGCATTGGAAACAGAGAGAGAGAGAAAGCCAGACTCATAACCACACTGAGCCTCTGGCTCCAGCCATGACTGAAGCTACTTCCATGCTGGATTTTTAGTTAAGTTTTTCATTTGGTTAAGGTTTGAGTTTCATTTCTTTCACTTGTCACCCAAAGCTTCCTGACCAGTACAGGGAATGCACACCTCAGGCCACCTGATTTTCCTATATAAAGTGATCAGGGAGCAGAATGCCAATGGCTCAGGGCAAGTCACACTCTCCTAAAATCACAGCTCAGCGTCCAAGCAACCACTTGTGACTCTGAAGCCCAACCTTAGGCAATGCTTTGACTTAACTCTGGTCTGTGGCATATTATGTTTGCAATCTGTCAACAGCCCCTTGGATGGGTATTTATTACATTTTTATTCAAGACTAGGTGAGAAAATAATCTGTAAGTGTCTCATAATGAATTGCTACTAGAATAAAGCTCACATTGCATCCAGATGCAATTACCATAATGGGTAACAGCAAATCATCCATCTTTTAAAATTATTCATATTTTTAAAAATCTATTCGCTCCTATGATTTTCTGACAATCTAGAATTTCCTGATTACCTCTGTGGTTTTTCAATACTTTGTATCTAAATTCTCAGAGGTTTTAAACTGACATTAAAGTCCCCATATCATAGCCCCTTTCTCCTCCTCTTACCTAATATCCCACAAGGACCCTGCTCTTCAGAAAAGCTGGACTACTCTTTCCCAAACATGCCATCGTATTCCTACTTCCACACATCTCCAAAGGTAGTCTTCTAAGGTCTTTTCAAAGACCTGCAATGGTCTTGCCGCTCATCTCCTACTCATTCATTTAACATGCTGAGCCCACATACTTGTCAAGAGCCAGTTGGGTCCCACCTCATCTTTGAAACCATCTTAGATATCTTAGCCCAAAGTTAACTTTCCCCTCTCAGCTCATACTTCTTTGCTGTTTGGCAATTACTTGGTAAAATACTGATTCATATTTAGGATTAGTTTTATATTCTTGAGGAGACTCCATGGAAACAAGTTTTCTAATACCACCAGAACCTCCCCAGTCAAGAACTCTGCATACATGTCCCATGGGGATAATGATGATGGTGATGATATAGCAATGACAACTAGGAAATCTGGGACACCCACAGCTAATGCCCAAAGTATTCAGTCTGCAAGATATTTGGTGGTCCAGGCTTTTATCATTTTATACCTAAATCCTTGGGACTTTTCTTTGCAAAACGTCCCAGGAATCAGTGATTTGGGCACTCTGTAAGTTCCTCTGGAAACTAACAAATATAATCAGAAGATGATGGATCCCTTCTGTTTACAGCTATCTGATGTTTCCTCTCTGAACCCTAAATTTTTGGAGCTTATAGGTGATAGAATCGTCTTCCTTTTCCTATTCCCTTCATCCAAATTCTACCTAGCACCTAAGATTCTTTTGTTATGAGAACTTAAGGACCCATGCTGCTTCCTTGACTCCTCCATCCCACAGGGACCCTACTTTCTCCAAAATCCTAGGGAAAGAAAAGTTTTCATAGCTCATGATGGACAACTGATTACACACTTCCCTGTGTTATCTAATCGCATCTTCTCATCTCCCCAACTATAATGCCAGCTTCTCAGGGTAGGGATGATTCTTTTGCAAAGTTTTGTCCTTCTCTATGTCCAGACTAGAGTTACACAGGATAGCCATTTGTTCAATAATGGGTCAAATTATGAATGACATCATCTCTCTTTCTTCCAAAATAACGTTTTATTTAATTTGTCAGAGCCCTGTGATCATCCATAAATGCATATTTGTGCGTGTGTGTGCCTCTGTTAAAGAGAATGGTCAGCAACAGGTTGAAACATGGGTGTGGCAATAAAGAGGGGCTGTTGAGTATCAAATCAAAACTAAATCCTAACAACTCTCACTCAGGAATTCACACATATTAAACTCATTGTGTGCTCAGTGTGCTATGTGTAAGTGTACTCAGTCTGTGTGTACACCACTTTGACAAGTCCATTGGGTTGTTATTTGCAAAAAAGAGTGCAATGACCACAAAACAGGAAATCTGGGCTTGGGTCTCAGGCCTTGGGTCTCAGGGCCCCTGTGACTCTGTACAAGCCACTAAACTCTGACTCTCAGGTTCCACATCTGTAAAATGGGGCTGGAAATGCCTGCCTTCCTTACTTCACAAGAATGCTATACAAAAGAAATGAGAGTGCTTTGAAAAACTAAGAATACTACAGAATGAACTCACGTGGTCCATGACTTCCTAGAAGAGTTGTTCCAATTATTTCATGGCCCTCATGAAAACTTCCTCCTCTGAACATTTGGTAATATTGTACAAAAAACTTAAAAGTCACTCTTTGATAAAGCACAACAGGTGCAGGCAGCATCCATTGTGCTGGGCTTGCTTGGATTCCTGAGTGATAGAATTAAATCAGAGGCAGGACCATGAATATGCTGAATAGCATCATTAAACCAGACCCCTCATTTAGATGCATTAATGGGTCTGTGGATCAACTACTATGTCATAGAGCATATTCTGGATGCAACATAAAATTAACTATTCATAAGTGATCACATTCAATGCTTATTTACATGTTGGAGGCTCAGCACCAGCCACCTGTTGTCTTTGAATAGGCCCCCTTGTCATGTAAAGCCAGAAGCACCTGTGAACATTTTAACAGGCTTGGGTGACAGCCCTGTGATCATCCATAAATGCACTCAGATCAAAGTCCATGCCCCAAAACTACAAAGGAAGAAAACATCAACTCTCTTAGCATCAGTACACAGGCTAACCCTGATGTAAAGAAAAGGTTTTCTGTGACATGAAGAATGACAAGAAGACCCAGTAAGCAGACCATCAGACCTAAGCAATTTCTCACCCAGGAGAATTTCAGTGCACCAGGCCCTTTCCTTGTCCAAATCTACATGATAGTCAGTCTCTCCTGAAAAATCAGCCCCTGGTGGTGTGCTAATCAGAGCTATGCCCCTTTGGTCTCTCAGCAAGCTGCATGCACATAGCCTTCAATTCAATTTAACAATTATTGACTCCACACCTACTGTGCATCCAACCCTATGCAAGTCACAGTCATATGTTTAAATGGTATCATGGATATATGAACAAGGATATTCACTTGCAGCATTGTTTACTATATCAAACAGCTGGAAACAACATGGATATCTATCAGGGATAATTTACGTATTGATTGATTGATTGATTTTAAAATACTTGTCAAACAAAAATCGAATATTTTCAAGGTGTTCAATGTGATGATTTGATTTACATTGTGTAATGATTACCAAAATCAAATTAATACATCCATCACCACCCATGCTGGACATTAGATACGCAGAACTGGTTCAGCTTATAACTGAAATTGTGTATCCTTTGTGCAAGGTATCTCCATATCCTCCACCCGCCAGTCCCTGGTACTCCCTGCTTCTATGAGTTCAACTTTTTTAGATTCCACATGTAAGTGAGATTATGCAGTATTTGTCTTTCTGTGTCCGGCTTATTTCACTTGGCATAATGTCCTCCAGGTTATCCACGTTGTCACAAATAGCAGGATTTCCTCCCATTTTATGGCTGAATAATATTCTATTATATATATGTGTATGTATATATATATCACAATTTCTTTATCCATCCAGCCACCATTGGACACTTAAGCTGTTTCAATATTTTGACTACTGTGAATTAATGCAATGGTCTCATTTTGAGTAAATTTTAGTGCAGCTATTTAATGGAGTATTATGCACAAATATTAAAAAGGATAAAGTCAATCTATATATATAGATCTAGAAAGATATCCAATACAGTGCGCGAAAAAAAGCAAATTACACAGTAGAATGCATGGTGGAACCCATTTATTTTCAAAAAGATATATACGTACATACCCACATTACAAATTTGCATGCATATGATCACACATGCAGAGAGGAAAGCTGAGGGAGATAGGCACTAAACTTGTGAGGGTAGTTACCTCTGAGGAATGGAACTCATGTTGGCAGGCAGGGATAAAGAATGGCCTTTCATTTTTTATCTTATCCATTTCAGTAATATGTGCATTTCTTCCCATTTCTTTTCTACTTCTTTTATAACCACCTACAAGAGATGTTCTTTTTAAACGGTATACTAGATACTTTTCCCTCCATGGAGCCTCCAATATCCTGACCACTCCCACTGGTAACCATCCACTAAGCTCCCTAACCCCCTAGCAAATAACAAACCACCAATACATCCTTAGGGATGCACACTCACACCCCTCCCCACTGCTGGATTTACAACACTTCTTCTCCCCATTAATTCCTCACTAAAAGATTGAGTTTGCTTAATCTCTTTCTATAAGTGAAAATATCTCTGGGAAGATTCTCCTTCAGAGAGTATATGATTTCTTATAAAACAGACAAAAATCATCATGATAAAATTCCATTACACAAAGTTGATCTGAATGTCCCAAACCACTTCTGATAATGAAGTTTGACATGAATCGACAGGAGGCCGTCCTTCATAGCTATAAAGGATTCCTATTTTCGCTGAAATTTATCGAGCCCTGATCATGACTGCATACTCAATACTTTCCCAAAATACTGAAAAGCTGTTTGGTCTAAGAGTTCCTATGGAATTTTAAAACTAATAAAATACAACCTACATTTTCAGAGGACCTACTGTTTTCCAAGACCTATAGTGGGCACTTATATCAATAATCTCATATAATCATCACAAAACCCTGTAAGTGAGGTGTCTTCAGTTGCATATGCAGGACTCTGAGACAGACATGTACATGTAGGAGGTAAATTAGTGTGGGAGTATCTGAAGGACAAACTTCTGTGGGGGAATGAAGGCTGGGTAGAAGGAGTTAAGCTGTGATGCAGCCATAACAGAGGCACATGTCAACCTATGGGGAGCTCCGCATCCATCCTGCCTTGAGACAAGATGGCCAGGCCTTTTCACCCTTGACATGGACATAGGCTGCCCCCAGGGAGTGGGATAACTTTGGGCTTTGCAACCCTTTATATCTGAGTGCAATTCCTAGGGAGAAGCTTAGCTGCCAGTACTTAAAGCAGCTGGGGAATGAAGGCTCGTCCTGAAGAAGGGATCCTGGGGATGTGCCTCAGCATCGACTACCTTCAAAACCCTAATATCCATGTTCTAGGAATCAGGACACAGCAACTGAGAGAAATAAAGTAACGAGCCCAAGGTGAGCTGGAGAGGTAGGATTTGAACCATCTGCTTCCCAAGCTCCTTCCCTAACACCTTGTCACTTCCCCAAACCAACAACAGCTCACTCAGGGGCCTGTCTCAGAGAAGGGCAGTTTCTGGCTCTGCATCTCACCTTTAAAACTTGGGCTACATTTTATGTTGGTAAGCATGTCCCTCTGCCCACCAAGAGGAAGGAGAGAAAAGAACTCTTGAATCTAATGTGAAAAGGAATCTATCAAGCAGAAGACATCTGTCACAATCACAGGCGAGGGGCTTTGCTAACAACCACACATATCAAGGCTCTGTTGTTCTGTAATGACTTCAACTACCAAGTGTCCTGCATAGAAACCTGTGCTCATCCTGTGTGTCTTGCTGAAGAGAGGTTTGGTTTCAAATGGATGCTTTAAAAAATCTATTTTCTATTACATTTCCACTCCCCATGTCCTATAATAAACTACCAAAAATAGAAGCTATATGGGATAAATTGGATGAGAGAGGAATGCACATTTTGGCACATGGGGGAAGAGAACAAGAAAGAGAGAGAAGGCAGGTAAATAAAAGAATCTACTCCTTGTATAATGTTTCCAACCTACAGACTGACAGCAAATCTTGGATCCATCAATTATTAGCTATAGATCACTGGACATGTTATTCCTGAAGCCTCAGTTTCCTCAACTGTTAAATGGAGAATGGTGGTACACAGATGTCACAGGGTCATTGCAAAGATTAAACGAGACAAGGAGTATTCAGGGCTTAGCACTGTGTCTGTATGGAGTCAGCTCTTGGTTATCAGTCAGGATTGCTGTCCTAATCCTCAATACCCACCCAAGAGCCAAAATGCAGCAGGAAAAGTCAGAATGAAAGAAAGTGCAGTATATTGGTTGGGTTTTCCTGAATTCTCTGCAAAGTATGTTGGCTTATAAATAGCTTTGGTTTCCTGTCTTTAAAGACATCCCCTAACATGGCAAGTCATCTCTCGGATACTCTCTATCCTCTGGTGCATTTCACAGCTCCCATGGTGTGGCTTGCTGAAATGCCAGCTCACCCTCATCACCTGTGTGTAAACCTCACATATCCGTGAGGGCATCCTCACTTTCCATTCCATACACTGGAGTTCAGCCAATCTGCCTCGTGGCTGCACAAGCAAAGGACAACGAAAGACCAGATTGATGCTTTCTCCTCTGCTAAGGAAAGCAAGGTTCCTGGATCTGCCAGCCCCACAGAGGCTACCTTACTGCTATTAAAACTATTTGTGATCCGCCCGTCTCGGCCTCCCAAAGTGCTGGGATTACAGGCTTGAGCCAGGAGAATGGCGTAAACCCGGGAGGCGGAGCTTGCAGTGAGCTGAGATCCGGCCACTGCACTCCAGCCCGGGCGACAGAGCAAGACTCCGTCCCTAAAAAAAAAAAAAAAAAACTATTTGTGAATCCCCTAAGAATTGCAAGCCCTGAAGCTTATGTGGCTCAAAGAGGCTTCACTATACGAGGAATGCCCCTGGGGTAGACTAGCATTTCCAAGTGTGTAGTCCCCAAGGGACTCCCATAAAAGCATATGGGTAGCTTGTTAAAAATGCAAACTCCCAGGACTGCTGAATCAAATCTTTGGGCCAGCCCTCAGCAGCTGCAGATTTAAACAGATTTCCAGATGATTCTGATTCAACTGAAGTTTGAGGCCCCCAGGGATAGAGTTCTCTCACTGGACTGCAATGACAGCCCTGCTTACAGAAGAGAGACATGCTTTTTCTTTATAGCCTAGACCACCAGCCTGGGTTATCATGAATTGTTCCTGAACTTCCCCAACCCCAAGCCCTACTGCCACATACCCCAAATATTCACTCAATGGTCAACAAATCCTTATTTAACACTTGAAAATGTATAGTCTATTAATGTCTCTGAAGTTTGGTGATCCATGGAGAAATGTTTCATTTTCCCAGTTAGAGTGTAAACTGGACAAAGACAAGAATGATGACTCATTCGACAAATATGGAGCACCTACTGTATGCTAATCCCAGTGCAGGGACCATGGAGGACAGAGAAGTATTAGGTTCGTGCAAGAGTAATTGCAGTTTTTGTCATTGAAAGTCATATAAGCCATGGTCCAACTTTGTATGAACTCATCGTGTATACACAGAAAACTCAGTCCATCTTGTGCCCAAAAGCCTCGGAGAAATTGTGCATCTAAAGCTACCCTTGAACACTAAGGCACTGTGGTGTAGACACATGACAAGAAGGCTGACGTTCAGTTTCTTTCCTCTGCTGCTGCAGGCACAGATCTCCCTCATCCATTCTTCCCTCTGTTATTTCTCCCCAAGGCCTGCCACACTCTGCATCCCTCCTCCCCTTCCCCATCTGAAAAGGAAGGAGGAAAAAGGCTCAATCCCTTCCCCAGATCCTTGTTGAGATGACCCCATCTCAGAAAGGCTGCCAGGCTGCTGACAGACACCAGCCACAAAAGCCTATAGACAGTTACCTAACCCCAAATCAAGTCCTGATCAGCTCATGAATATCTGTATGTGTCCACACTGCAGGGTGAAAAAAACAAAAAACAGACCCTTGTCTGGGGTGGAAGGCAAAGTATAAAAGGAAACCAAGCTTGGACAACATAGCAAGAGCTCATCTCAACAATAACAAAAAATCAGCCAGGCGTGGTGGCCCACGCCTATAGTCCTAGCTACTCAGGAGGCTGAGGTGGGAGGATCGCTTGAGCCCAGGAGTTTGAAGTTGCAGTGAGCTACGCTCACACCACTACACTCCAGCCTGGATGGCAGAGCAAGATCCTGCCTCAAAAAAGAAAAAGGAAAAAGGAAATCAAGCACACATTATATAGTTCATTATATAGTTAACCAAAATGGACACATAAACAATTACATACCACACAATAAGAATACAGGTGGTGAGGGAGGGACAGAGCAGCCGATTATTATTTTAGCATCTGCCCTGTGTCTTATAGGAACAGAGAAAAACAAAGGAGGAAAACTGGAAGTGAATGTTGTCCCCAGAGCCAGGGTCAAATGCTCCAGACCAGACAGGGAAGGTGAAAACTCAATGGCCCACATTGGGAGAGTGAATCCAGAAACACTTACCAGAAGAGGTGATTTAAAGCTTGGCCTGATTTTTTTCTCTTTAGTTGGTGCTAATCCAGCAAAGATTTCTCTATTTCTGTCTCTTTTAATAATTTTGTTTTTTAGTTTTCTAAACCCACACAAACAACTTCTTCCAATCCTCCCACTGTAGTCTTTTTCAATTTTCCTCCCACCCTCACCCCCATCATAGGGGGCCCAGCCTGGTTGCTAATGCAGTGGGCTGGTCTGAGTCTGATAGGTCCAGGGGTCTCCTTGTCACCATGTGGATGGAATTCCTCCATTTGGTTGCTATGACACCATGGTGCTAGAGCTCTTCAGCCTTGTTACCATGGAATCCTTCCTTCCCCATCTTTTATTGCATGTCAGGAGGGCAACAGTACTGCAGGACAAGCTGCCCACAGGTGCTGGCAAACCCCATCCCCCTGGTCACTGTCCTAAAGTATGCAATGGTCTGAGCCTGAGCCAGCTGTAATCACACACCTGAACTAAGCCAGGCTGCAGAAGAGCTTTCCAGTGGACCCTTCAAAAAGGTCAAACACATAGAAACAGCTTTGTAAAATCTGTATCCAAACACAAAGTACTCTGAACACACATGGGGACTCTCTTCCATAAAGGAAGCATTGAGTTATTGCTATCAGGGTCTTGCCTGGTCCCTCGATGCACAGCCAGGGGTCAGCAGACCTTCTTTGGATCATGGATCCATAGGAGAATGCCTGTTGTCCACTACCCTGAAACCCAAGACCTTCTCCTCATTAACTCAATGTTCTCATGATAATGAACAAGGAGGGAAAAGGAGGAAGTGAAAAAAAGAGGGCTTCTGTTTGTACGGTGAACATAAATATAAAGGTTGTTGCAACACAAAAGCCCACACCTCTGAATTTACATTCTGGATTACATGAGGGTCTGCCTATGCCTGAGGGTGAAGCACTCCAGGTGAAGTGGTAGGAAACCTGGGTTCCAGTCCTGCCTCAACCCTGTGACTTTGGGCAAGGCATTTCTTCTCCATGAGCCTTGGTTTCCGCATCTGAAAAGCATGGGGCTCTGAGAAGATCATCTCTCCAGGCTGCTTCCAAACTGACATTCTTCACCTCTCAGTTGGGGACTCCAGGGATGGGGACTTCTGAGGACTGAACCCTCAAATCCACATCCCACTCCCCCACCTGGAGGAGTCCCTAGAGAAGTGCTTCAACCCAGAGAATAATGCCTTTGTGGGTACTGCCACCCAGGCCAGATCTCTGCATAAGGGAGCCTCCCAGCTTCCCAGCGACAGGCAAGGGATAAAGGAAACTTCAATACCACAGTGAGCCAGACCCAGAGCCAACCCAGGCACTGCGGCCACTCTCCCTTAAACATCCCTCATGCTTCCAGAAAATGAACCCTTCTGTTGGCTGGACAGCAACCAAACTGAAGAATTCCAAATATAAACATACATTAAGATTAAAGCATGCCAGAAGAGAGGCTGACAATGCTGCACAATGGAAGTACCTGCTCTGGAATTAACCAGTTAGCCACAGAAAAGATGGGATGGTACAGTTTACAGAGAAATCAGTCTGCAAGTTCAGAAAATGCTGAGCTGGAATTCCTTTTCTCCAGGCCTTTGGTGTTTCTGTTCTCCATGCCTCACCATCCAGCCCATCAGCAAATGGCACTGGGCCAGGTGTTGGGTATATGATGGTGAAGCAGCTAATAAGCCACCTGCCCTCCAAGATGTTATCATCCAGTGGTGAAGACTGACAAAATGAAAATAAATGTCAAGTTGTAATAAACCACTGAGAGACAAAACAGGATCCTTATATAAATAAAGCAGTTTTCCAGGGTAAGGGGAGTTAGGGTGGGCTTCTCTGAAAAGGTGACATTTAGGCTGAGATCTCGTGAACAGTGAGAAGATGAGAGTGTCCCATGTAGAACCAACAGCTTGTGCAAAGGCCCTGAGGCACGAATGATTAAAAGATATAATTCACAGAACTTTCAGTCTACATGAAGAGATAGACATGCAAACAAACAACCACAAGTCCATACATTGTGAAGTGTGGATGGCAACATGGACAAAGTAAGCAGAACTTAAGAGAAAGAGTCCTGAAGGCCAAGTTGGCCAGTAGCTGTCAGGAGGGCTTCCTGGAGGAAGAGGTATCTGAGCTGAATATTGAAAGGATAAGTGGATCTTGCTGAGTCAGGAGAGACACAAAAGTTACACAGTCCTGGAGGTGTGAGGGGCACAGAGCTTTCTTGGAACTACAAGCAGTTCTATTTACCTGGAGCTCCAGGTGGGAGGAGAGGCGTGATGGAAAGTAAAGCTAGAATGCTTAAAGAGGGCAAGTCATGCAGGGCCTCAAATGCCAAGGCAAGAAGAACAGGGGCCAAAGTGTGAGTGCCCCAAGTAGGTGGAGCAGTAGGGTGTTAACTGGGTAAAAGGCCACTCTGAGCTATACTCTACCTGCGGGCACATCTGGGTGGCACATTCTCACTTCCTTGGCATGCATATCCATCTGGAGGGGCCAGGGCTCATCTCCCACAGGTCACACAGAACCTGCCCTGGGTATCTCCTTGTCAGTGAGGACTCAAGGCCTTGCTGCCAATAACTGGCCACATTGGGCAGGTTCCTGGGAGTCGGCATGTGGATGGAACAGAGCCTGTGCATATGGAACAGCAGGTAACTAAAGATGCGTCAGAATCCTACCCACAGAGGCACTTCCTGAATGGCTGGTGTGGAGGGAATCTGAGAGAGAGGGTGAAATGAGAGAAGAGAAGAAAATGATAGGGGAGGAAGAAAAGAGGAAAGAGAGGAGACAAAAAGAGCAAGAAAGGGAGAAAACTGGAGTTGAGGCCGAACAATCCACCCATTAGGGGTGAGAATGCTCAGAGTTCTGCAGGCTGCTTCTTTCAAGAGGAAAACAGAAGCAGTCCCCACTGCTGCACTCCTGCACGTATCCACACACGCTGATACTCTCTCTCTGCCCACGGCCGGCTGGCAGGCGCTGGAGTCAACGTGCTCTGATTCACAACGCCCTCTGCATCCACCAAGCTCAAAGTTTCTGTGCCACGGCTGGGTCCCCCCCTCCAACTGTCCCCACACACACATGTAGCCTCTTCCTGGGTAGCTCCCTTCACCCAAATCATCCCCGCTTCAGAGCTTTCAGCCTCCAGGCTGCTGGGCAAGTGGCCTGACTGGCCTGATAGGGATTCCTTGCCCCACCCAACCCTGCTTCCTTGGAGACCTCCCTGACCCTGCAACTGTTCTAGTTTGGGACCAAGACGGAGGAGGCAATCCAGACCCGCTGCTAGGAGACTTGATAGGGTTGCCAGACTAAGTGCAGGAGACCCAGTTAAATTTGAATTTCGGATAAACAACACATAAATGTATTTGTATTTTTATCTGCTAAATCTGACAATGCTATGATTTATGGTCAAAGTATAAAAATCCCTCTTCCTTTTGCTCCAAATCCTTCTCCCAAAGCTAGAGATGTAGATGATGATGATCACTGAATTCTTGGGCTGTTATGTGCCAGGCACTGTGAAAGCAAAGCCCAGGCTTTATTTCAGCAAATCCTCACGAAAACCCTATGCTGTCAGTACTATTATTGTCCCCCGCTTACAGATGAAGAAGTTGAGGCTTAGAACTTGTCTTAGGGCACACAGCTAGGAAGCAGGGACTGAGATTGGAACCACTAGAGTCAGACTCCAGAGCCTGTGCCTTCTAGCCCTTCACTCCCCACCACCCTCTCAAGACAGGCAGTGGATCCAGACATACAAGTGCAACAGAGTTCTCATGCTCAAATTATTGCCCTTCAGTTTGAAACCTGAGGGCTTCCTCTCTTCTGCCCTGCTCCTGCATGGTACCCACCCACACTTCAGGCTCTCTCCTATCCCTTACCCCCAGTGCACAAACACACTCAGGGAAGAAATTCACATAGATCATTTACACCTTAGTGTGTATTTATATTTGGGGTGACCTCTTCCAGGCATTTGAATGTGGGGTTGTCTCGTTTTAGAGAATAAAGATGTTGCTCATCATTAAAGGAAGCTCAGCCACTGGTATTTGGTATCAGGAAAGGATTTTTCTATTCATCCAGTTGCCCTCTGCATGGAGGCAGCTGGAAGAGGTAAGAAGCTCAGAGAGCATCAAAGTATGTTAGGCAGCATCCCATCCTCCAAGCCAGATTGGTTGGATGATTTTTTAAAAGTCTGAGTCATGATCCCTGATCTAAGGAGCTTACTGTCCAGCTGGAAAGACAAGGCCACCTTGGTGGACAGAGGATGTAAGGCAGGGCTGGAATGGATGGATGCATGGATGAATGCATGGATGTATGGATGGGTGGACAAATGGATGGAAAGATGAATGCATGAATGCATGGATGAATGACTGGATGGATGCACAGATGGATGGATGAATTCATGCCTGGATGCATGGATGGATGAATAAATAGATGGAAGGATGGGTACACGGATGGATGGATAGATGAACGGAAAGATGAATGCATGGATACATGGATGGATGGATGGATGGATGGATGGATGGATGGATGGATGGATGGAAAGACAGATGCATGGATGGATGCATGGGTAGACTGACAGATGGATGCATGGATGGGTACATGAACGAATGAATGGATACATAGACAAACAGATGTATAAGGATCCTGAGAAGGGGTAGGTTTGTGGTTCTAAGAGGGACCACCAACTACACAGGGCTCCTCCCAGGATCCTGGATCTTTTCCATCACATGCTATGAGACGTTTTGACGACAAGGAGGGAAGAAGGAAGGATGGGTACTGGACAGATAGGAAAGGGTAAGGAGAAAGAGCAAAGGAGGAAACGATGGGGGAGAGGGAAGAGTTGTGTGGCCTTCTGAATCCAAATGGCTCTCCCCCAGGGTTCCTGAGACTTCCTGGATATTACATCAGAGTAGAAATGGTCTCACAGGGACCCTGGCTTTTCATCTCTGCAATTTACCAACTGTGGGTGTCCAGAGCTCACGACGATTAGTTATTTGTTACTGTATTTATCCAGAAGGCTGGTGCAGGGGTGAGTCAGGAGGCTGAAGTCACTCAAGTCTGAGCATGCAGCAGTTGGTGACTCCCTTCCACCATTCCCTGTGCTTCCACCCCCATGTCCCAGCTGGTCACCACTGCTCCTGTTGTCCCACTCCCTCAACAAAAATTACCACCCTCCCAAAACCAAGACCAGAGAACATACCTACAGAGCCCCTGTTTGCCTCAAGGAAAGCCAGGCCCCTGCTTAGAGCCTCACTTCCAAAGAACAGGCCATACCCTCCAACCTGACCTTTCCCTACCACAGAGATGGTGGCCTGCAAGACAAATTAGAGTAGATGTCCCTAAAGAGATGCCTGTGCTAGCTACTTTCATTCCACTTCATTCACTTTCCCCCAATACCATTCCTCCCGTGAGCTCCCTCTCTCCCACCCCAGGGCTGCAGGATCTCACCACCAGTAAGGGGCAGACAAAAGGGTCAGGCAAGAGGAAGCCGGGCAATCCCAAAGTGGAAGGAATGTCAGCAAAGAAACCCAGGACAGAAGCAAAAACTTATCCTATGTCAGCTCTACTGGGTCTCATTAGGGGATGTTCCACTCCCTAGAAAACATTTGTAGGGGCAAAGGTAAGAGGGAACCAATGACATTTAAAGGGTAGAACTAGGGATGCTAAGTCCTACAATGCCCATGATAGTTCTGCACCACAAAGAATGTTCTACCTTCCCAAAACACTAATTGTTGCTCCTACTGGAAATCACTATACAGAACTGGGCCTTATTTCCAAGCATATGTAAGTTTTCTTAAGGGCTTACAAATGGGGAAGGTGGGTCAGGGCTTGGGCCAGAAAACTAACGAAATTCAATAAACGGGGAGAGGCACTGCTTGGCTGAGAGGTTTAGAAACTGTTCAAACAGACAGGAGGGATGTGACCTGGGTCAGGATATACCAGGGCACCTCATATAGGCAACCTTTGTAGCTGCTGCCTCTTCCTCCTGGGTGGACAGGGACAGCTGATCCCAGCTTCATGGCCCCATGATCTCACTCCAGAAGAACACTGGTAGATGGTCCTAGAAGCTTCTGACCACTGTAGGATTCCAGTGGAGCCAGGGAGTAGCAGCCTGGGTGTTAGAAGCAACCCAGGGTGACCAATGAGCTCATCCTTGGACACAGAGCAGCCTCCTTTCTTTCTGCCTTGCAGGAAAGGTCTGTGCTTCCTCTGTGCTTCTACAACGCTTAGTTCAGTCTTCTCTCAGGGCTTCTTGTATTGCATGTCTGCTATCTATTTATTTGTCTATACTCCAATTATTCATCAACATCAATGTCTACTGAGTTCTTTCAGGCCAGGCTTGGTGGTACACACTTGTAATCCCAGCACTTTTGGAGGCCAAGGCAGGTGGATCACCTGAGGCCAGGAGTTTGAGACCAGCCTTGCCAACATGGCAAAACCCTGTCTCTACTAAAAATACAAAAATGAGCCAGGTATGGTGGTAGCCACCTGTAGTTCCAGCCACTCAGGAGCTGAGGCAGGAGAATTGCTGAAACCCAGGAGGCAGAAGTTGCAGTGAGCCGAGATCTTGCCACTGCACTCCAGCCTGGGTGACCAAGTGAGACTCTGTCTCACAAAAAAAAAAAAAAATTACTGAGGACTTTTCAACCAATACCTGACATTGTGTCCTTTATATTTAGTAGCTCATTTAATCCCCTCAACTGTATCATCAAATTGATATTATCATTATCCTCATTCTTCAGTTGAGACACCTGAAGAACAGAAGCAGTGAAAAAAAACTGCCCACAGATCTCATGAGTGGCCGGTGGTGGAACAGGCCTGAGCAGCAGCAGGGTCCAGTGAGGAGCCACAAACACACTGCAGCCCCTGCCAATGTTCAAGGGCAAGGAGTCAGCCTTACCTACATCTGTGTCCCAGGGGTGGCTCCCATGCCTGGCACACAGTGGGTGCCCAAAAAATGTTGACCAGTTGGAGGAATTAACTGAATGAATGAATGGGCTTCCCCTTTTCTGTGTGTCACTATTCCAGATAATGCAACCAAGTCACCAACTAAAGACAGGAGCAAGAAATGAAGCAAAGCGCCATAGTGCTTAGAGAACGATAACAGTTCCATTCCCTGCCACATGCCAGGCATGCTTTATGAATGGCACCTCCTTTAATCCTCGCAGCCACCCTGTAAGGTGGGACCATGCTTTCTGGGTTACAGCTGAGGAAGCTGAGACTCACAGCCCTTCACTGGTCCAGTGTCACATCCCTGAAGAGTGTCACGACCAGGGGTGACTCATGCCAGAGCCATCCCTGAGCCACTGCAGAATTACCACCTTGATTCCTGGAACCTTCAAGATACAGTTCCTGTGTCACTTCTGTGAACTCTCCTGGTGGAGGTGATAGCATGTAAATGTAGACAACATTCTCTGTTACTATAGAACTTTCTATAGACCCCTATTAGAGAGCTTTGCAGGCTTTCTAAGGCTCTCCTCTGAGATGGTTATAGCTCAATGAGAGGGCCTTGGTCTTACTATCTTGTATCCCCAGCATACAGCCCTGAGCCCAGCATATAGAAGGAGCTCCCCAAACACATGCAGAAGGAATAAGCAAATTGTTTGGCTGGCTGGACAAGAAGACTTTTCATGGATGTGGAGGGACCCATTCCAGGCCTTGCCAGCCACTGGTGCTGCCAGTGAGCCAACTGGCGAGCATGTCACTTCTAAGTCCTAAGGCCAATCTCTCCTATACCTAGCTTTCCCTCTCCAAGCTGCTATTTGGCTGGGACAAAAATCAGGTGACAAATACCACCTGGCACTAAAAATTACCCATGGCATCTACACAATGAGCCATCATGATAGCATCGAGGGAAAAGGGTAAAAATACCTTTCTTTCCTGCTCACTCCTTTCTCATTCAAGACTTCATGCTGAGGACAAAAATCATCCTGGAAGATGCACTGATTCACCAGATAGGTCTTAGCTGGCCACTTCTCTTATCTTCCCCATAAAGAACAATTATGAGGAACAGAAGTGGACAAGGCAGTGAGGATTCATTTCCAAGCATCTGCTTTCTCTGAATCCAAAGTACCCGGAGTCTTGGGCATTCTGGCCCTGAGAAGTATATCCTGTCTCTAAGACCAAGGGGCAAACACAGACTTGTACTCAAACTTCCTATTTGAGTACTGTGCCCCACATTTAAAAAGGCTTTCTCCTTCTCAAAGTCTTCTTTGGCTCCCTGGACTCTTCATGACCCAGGTCCAATGTTACCTTGACTTGAATGGTCCACTGTAAAGTTGGCTGGGGATGCACCAGGTTGAGGACAAGGGTCCCTACTCCTAGAACACTGAAGGGCCTGCTTCTGAGTTCTGTGAGGCCCTGGGCTAAAGCATGCTTAGATGTCAGGGGTAGGTAGAGGTGCCAAAGTATTGGCTAAAAGCCAACGGCCCCACAATGGCCATGATGCCAGGGAAGAGCTCAATAACTAGATAAAATTCTGGACCAGGACTGAGCAAGACTCAAGAGCAGAAAGCAGAAAGCTTCAGGGCTGCCGCGTCTGCCCTCAAGAGCAGTTCATGGCTTGCTTCAGAAGCCAGGGCCAGGCCCCTCCATCCCAACTTTCCTCCTGCTACCAGACCCACAGCCTCCAAGTTTCCTAATGCAGGTGTCATTTTGGAATACTTTTCTGCCTTGATGTGTTTCTTCAATGATTTTAGCAAAATAAATATGCTGGAGAAAGCTACATCTTCTGCAATTTGACCAGCAGTCCCTCATCCTCTTCCAGAGCAGCCTGGGAGGCAGGATGCATTAATCATCCTAGTGCCTACAGAATTCATTCCTTAAGGACTTGACCCAAGTTCCATAGGAGGCACCCCTCTGCCTGGAATTAGAATGTTAGAACTAAAAGTACTTTTAAAAATAAAAGCTAACCCGCTGAGGACTTATAAGGCTCAGGCCTTATTCACGTTCACACAGACTCCTCCAACAACCTTACAAGGTAGTTACATCATTAACCCCTTTCTACAGGAAAGGGAGCCAAACCCAGAGAGGCTAAGAAACTGGCCCCAACTTCACAAAGGTGATACCTGCAGGAGTCCAGGCCATGCAGCCCCAGGACCTGGCCTCATATTCATTCATTCACCAACTATTAGGCACCTACTTTGGGCCAGTTGTGCCAGGTGAGATGCTCATGAACTAGCACAAGGATTTTTTCCAAGTAAACAAACTGCTTTCTGGAGAGGCCACTAAATTTCACAGCTCTGTAAATAAAAGAGAGCCAGAAAGCAGGCAATCGCAAAACGTTTCTACCACCTTGCCTTGTTAAGTTTCCCCACGTCTATAATACTCCCCCCACCAGCCCCTCCACAGTATCACGTGGCAGCCTGGAAACAAAACAGACAAAATCTGTCTTCATGAAGATTGCATTCCCACCAGAGGACAGGCAATCAATAGATAAATCATTAAAATATATAATATGCAGGACATTTACAGGAGGAAAATTAAGGCAGGGAAAAAGGGAAGTTTGTGGAGGGGAACACAGTATTAGACTGGATGGCCAGGACAGGACTGACTGAGAAGACACATTTAAGTAAAAACCAGAAGAGGTCAGAATGCAGCTAACAGTGGACAGAGCATTCTGAGAAAGGGGGCCGTCCATTCAAAGGCCCTGGGGCAGGAGTTTTGCTGGGGTATTGGAGAACAGAGAGGCTAGTGTAGATGGACCCAGGAAGCTAGAGGAGCAGACAGGAGATGAGGTGAGGATGCAACTGGCCGTGGGAAAGACTCTGGCTTTGACTCTGATCAATCCCCTAGTGATGGAGGAAGAATCTAGGCTCAGAGAGAGCTGGTGATTCCCTAAAAGTCACACAGCGCTAGAATGCAAACCAAGGCCCCTAAGCAAAATCAACCTGAACTGTTCATCCCACCAAGCAGCGCCCCAGAGCCTCTTCCTCAGCCTACAGCCCTGGCAGCCCATCTTGGACTTCAAACAGCTACAGGATGAATTGACGCAAAAAGACGAGCCTGGTGGTGTTCCGTGGGAGGGCTGGGACCTGGGTTCGCTCAGCAGCCCCCACACTGCAGGCAGGAGCAGGGGAGGATGACGGAGTCGGCCTGGGAAGGGACTCCAGGGTGCCAGGAACCCTGCGGCGCTGCTGCGCTCTCCAGCTCTCCCTCATCTCTCAGGCTGGAAAAAGCAACCGCCTTTCCAGAAAGTGGGTTTGTTTACTTGGAGAAAATCCCCATGCCGGTTCATGAGCATCTCCCCATGCCTGCGCTGCAAATAAATAACGTACATTTCCCGTTTTAAAGTGGGAACGCAGGGAGATCGGCATGTGTTACGCCCACGCGCAGGCGCGAGCTCGTCGTCTTCCGGGGAGAGAAGGGAACTGAGGTGGAGCTCTGCGGGAGGTGGGGTCGTAGGGAGTTTGCTCTCTGCCCCGATGCCTGTTCTTCCTGCTCTCTGTTCCCCGCAGGGCCTGCCTGGCCTCCTGCTCCTTCTGGAGGCTGGTGGTCTGGGAAGTATTTGCTAAGGCTCTTCGTTGCCTCCTTCTTTCTGGTGCTTGAGAGAAGCTCTCAGGAGCGATTCAGACCTCTCCACAAGGGCGCACATGCAGCTTGCCTGCTTCCTACAGAGCAAAACTTCACAAGAGCCCTCCAGAGAACCTGGAAGTCATGGGCCAAGGCTTCGACACAAATAACAATAATAACGCGTGTCATCATTTTGGCACTTCGAGTGTGCCAGACACTGGTCTGTGCCCCTCACGTGCAGTTACTAGTTTGGCCCTCACAACAATCCTGTACAGTAGGTTCTATGAATTATCCCCATCTTACAGATAAGGAAACTAAGGCAGGTTAAGGGAGGTTAAATGACTCACCCAAGGTTATGCAGTTGGGAAGTGGCAGAGCTGGGATTTGAACCCATGCAGCCCGACTTCAGAGTCCACAGGTGAGACAGCCTCTCCAGGGGAAGAGGGGAAGGTCGGTGGCCTGCTTCTGGCACACGCCTAGAGATGAGACTCACTAGGCCGAGAAAAGACGCACTGAAGGCAGGACTAATAAACTATTAAGTCCTGATGGGGACCACCACCTCTATAACACCACATCTACCACCCCAGGCAGCTGCTCACTGCCCCTGTGTGAATGCTGTTTTATGTGCTTACTTGTATTTACTATGCAATTCTGGTTCATGGAGCTGCCTCGTGTAGGACTCAGCAGTGAGCTCCTTGGGGTCCCTGTTCTAGTCTATTTGTATCCCTCTGAGAGGCACTAGGAAGGCACATGGTAACAGTCAGTAAATGTGTGCTGAGTGAATAAATGAATAAATGTGTGAATGAATGAATGAATCCAGCCGGTCCAGATGTTTTAGAGGTCTCCTTTACATACTTTAGGACAGAACACTGCAGCACCTAGGTCAAGGTTTCCTATCTGCCTCCCACACAGTCTCACAGCAGGACTGAAATAGATAACAATATATGCTCTCTCTTTTTTTTTTGTTTTATTGCATTTAATCCCGTGTTTCAGTTTAATTAAAAAAACACAATAGCTTAAAGTGTTGGATCTTGATACGCTGTGTTTTTCATTAATATTTATCACTGTGGGCTATATGAAATTGAATAATTATTAGCAATTAAAAGAAGGTCAACAGAAGGCTCTCTGAAACCCTCCACCAAGGCAGAGGGAAAGAAATGGAATGCTGCAATCAAGAGTCCTCGGCAAGGACTCTGCAGGAAAGAGAAGGTCTTGACTGACAAGGCAAAATGCAGTGCTTAGAGGGCATCCAAGCCCCAAAGAAAGTTCCAGAACAGTTTGAGGCAGGGATATTCTACCCACAAGTCATTTATTTAAATGAAGAAAAAGTGGATTCGGTGTAAAGGAGATCCAACTGACAACACAGTGTTCCAGGAGAGGATTAAGACAGGAAAAGGTGAGCCCTGGACTGGTTATTCTACCTCTGTCAGTATGTTTCCTTCAAGACTAACCTCCCAGTGTTATAAGACAAGTAAGTCTATGTAAAGAAAGCATCTAGTAATACTCCTGATTCATAGTAACTGGTGGGTCTCTTCATTTCTCTTTCAAGGCAGACAAGGTTCTCAGCAGCCCTAATTGGTCTACATGGACCAGTACAACAGCTTTTTCTTCCCTCCCCACAAGAAAGAGACTCCAGTTATCATCTTATTTAATTTCTACTGTATGAGAAATTCTGAAGGTGGATTCAAAGTCCTGCACACTCATTAACCACTCAGCAGGTACCCAAACAGATCCCAGGACTCTGCCAACCACTTCTCTCCATGGCATAGTTCCTCTTTATGGTGCAACAAAATCAACCTCCTTGCAACTTCTCATCCCCATTCTAACTTTTGTCCTCTGAGGCCACAGAGAACAATTCTTATCCTTCTTCTGTATAAAAGTCCTTCAAATGTTTAGATCTCTCATCCCCAAGGTCTTCTCTCCTCCAGAGTAAATGAACCTATTTTTGTAATGTTGATTTTACAATAGGGTGCCAGTATCCTTCCCTGTCCTGCTCTCCTTTAGTGAATGATTCTCTTGTTTGGCTTGGGCTCCAAGACCCGAACATAACACTGGGAGGGGAGGAAACAGAGCAGGGCTTTGTGATGGGCATGTTCCTATTATTTCTTTAAACCTCCATAGTATCAACTTTGAGGGATACCACAGACATTGCTGACTCATTTTGAAAATATCATTCAATTATTGCAACAATATATTTTGAGCATATCATACTTTACTGGCTAGGAACTACTGGGACAGATGTGGTCCCTGCCTTCAAGAGGCTAACAGTAGGGGCAGTAAGTCCTGAGCACATGCCCCATTAGGTTAGGCCCAGAAAAATCATCAAAGAGGCAGGTAAAACATTTACAAACATTGGACACACCCAATCTAAATCACTTTCCAGCACTGGCCAGTTTCTTTCATCCTAAATGAAAGAAACTCTGACCCTAGGGATTTGGTTACCAAACTCAGATGGTTTTTAATCTTCACTTCTGTTTCATCAATAATAGTCATATTCACTAATATTGACAGAACACTTACTATGTGCCAGGGATATGTACGTGCTTACACATAGTAATGCACTTAACTGCTTCTTTCTCAGCTATGAACTCTCTAGAAGTCACTTGTGTGAACTGGGTCTAGTTCACCCAACCAGTCAATCCCAAATAATGAGAACCTCCTTGATTAAACAGGGCTTTTTATTACTAAAGCCTAAAGATGTCTTCCATGTGTATTCTTAAAGTACACTCTCTTCATTGTTGATTCAATGGGTCTATGCCCAGGTAAGAAATTTAATTTTGGCATCCTCACAATTGTTTAATCGTTTGAAGGCCAGACCATGCACACGTGTGTCTAACATTGACATGGATTCTGTCATACTAGAATGCAAGCTCCTGGGAAGTGGGTGTGCCTCCTGCTTTAAACAAATATCTGGTTATCATCATCCTTCATACTTTAAAACACTGCAAAATACAGGAAACAAATATTTTAAATGTAATATTGAGATTGGTCCTCTTTGCTAAGCATATGCAGTCAGTCTCTCTCTCTCTCTCTTCCCACCCGCTATGCTTCCAGGAATGAAGATGGATGATCTTGATTTATCCACACTTTCTCCAGAAAGTCACACTCAGAGACAACTGGCTACTGGGATGGGATATAGGTGGGATATAGGGAAATCTTACAGAACAACAGGATAATGGCAGATAATGGCCTCATTCCTGCCACATTTCACCCTCTGAGCCAACTGCTCTGATAGCAAGCCCTGGGGACCAAAGGGTGTTTAATGTTTCAATAATGAAGACGATGGTTCAGGAGGCCTCAGGCAACTTCTCAGCCCAAACCTCAGCTTCTTCTTCAGCAACCTTTCTGCCACACAACAAATGCACCAGGTTCCTGGGCAGGCTGCGACAGGCTGGCTAATGTTAGAGGAACATCCCGAATACATTAAAACACTGCAAAACACATTTGCATTCAACCTCTCTTCATTCTGTTTCATCTTCAGTCCTTTTTAAAAGTTGTGTTATATTGTTTTCGCTTTAAATGGAACCATCCTAATTCAGTCAAGACTAGAAAACCAAACAATGGCCTCAGGATAGACTTTGCAAAAGAGAAAGCAAACCCAACAGGAGAGCTGGCCCAGCTGCCAAAAGCTCAGGCAACAGGGGAGCAGCCTCTCTTCCAAACATGCCCAAGTTGGGTTCGAAATGGAGTCCACAGCCACAGCAGATAAACGTGACTTGTCACCACAAAAGGTTGGACTTCTCAGGGGTAGTTACAGCTTTCACTGCAGCCTGAACCTTGCTCAACCCGCTTATTCTGTGTGTCCCAGTGACTACTGGATAGCCATGATTTGCAGAGTGCTGACAATGACACCAAAGAGGATCCAGACATGACCATTAATCTCATGCCCCAGCCATTGTGATCTGAGTGACCAGGGTCAACTGGCATTATGTAATGGGTGTTTCAAAAGCTGAATTAAAATAAGAGATGTCTCAGAGCATAAGAACTTCATATGATCTGGATGGAAGTGGAGAGAAGGCACACACTACCATTTGGTCACTGGAGAGAGAATGAAATCAAGTTAAAATTCAAGATCAAGGTCAGGACCTAGAAATACATGCAACTGAGAAAGAAACAGAAGAAAAAGATGAAGAGAGACAGAAAAAAGACACAATGCCCTAGGCTTACAGGAGGATTTGGGAGTAACTGTTCTCTTCCTCACAAATCTTCCCCTTGGTTTACTCTCCCTCTGAGTGCAGTAGAAAGAATAAGCCCTGATTCTCAGAAGATCTGGGTTCTCCTCCAGCCTCCAGTCCTCACTAGCCCTGTGACCTATCACAAGTTAACTTGACTCTCAGAGCACCCGGAACATAGGAGGCACCCAAGAAATTCTTCTTTTATTCTCCTATTTAACATACCCCTTTATCTCATTCTCTCTCTTGCTTCTCTTGTTCTTACCCATGTTATCATCATTATTCCTTCTATATATTAGCTTTTCCTTTTTTCCATACAATTATAGAATCTCATCAAAAGTTAGACTTGAAAAAGGCTTTTATCCATAACCTGCTAAAAAGTATCCATAACCACCTATAGCAAACATGATGATTCACAGAGAAATATTGAAGTTTTCCCCTGAACTCAGGAAGAAGAGAATTATGTGCACTACCACCACTTCTATTCAACACTGTGGGTAGGTCATAACCTGTGCAATAAGGCAAGAAAATGAAATACAAGATATTAAATAAAAGATATGAAGACACAAAACACCTTTCTTTGTTCACAGATGACATAATGAAAATCCAAAAGAATTTAAAGATTATACTAGGAATAAAAATTAGAAAATGAAAATTTTTAAATTCCCACTCAAGGTATCACAAAGCATCAGATCCCTGGGAATTAATCTATTGAAAGATGTACAAGACCTTTCAACTGAAAAGTATGAAACACTGCTGAGAGAAATTAAGGAAAAATTTAAAAGGTTCATCTTCCCCAAGCTGACTGACTGATATAATCCTACCCTAAAATTCTAGCAGGATTTTTTTGTGGAAATTGGCAAGTAATTCTAAAATGTTTATGAAAACATAAACTGTCCAAAAGAGCCAAGACAACCATGAAGAAAAAAAAGATAAGACTGGCAAACTTAGATTACCAAATAATAAGATTGATTATAAAGCTACAGTATTAATACAGTGTGGTGTTGGTGTTAGGATAGGAAAATAGACCAATGGAACCAAAGAGAAAGTTCACAAATGGACACACAAGTAAGATGCCTGGTTTGCAACAAAGACATCTTTCCAACAAATGTTGATGGGCCATTTGGAGTTCTATATGAGAAAAGAAAATGAAATTGGCCCCCTTAGTCACATCAGACACTCAACACATAAAACAAATTCTGGAAGAATCATGGGCCTAAATGTGAACATTAAAACAATAAAACTTCCAGAATAAAACATAGGAGACTATCTCCCTGACCTTGGAATAGGCAAAGATTTTGTAACTTTAAAAGAAAAAAATACTCAATTGTATTTCATTAAAATTAAGGACAGACTATAAGAAGATATCTACAATAAATACATCTGACAAAGAAGTCCAGAAAATAAGGAACTTACAAAATCTAACTTAAAAATAGACAATGCAATATAAAATGGACAAAATACTTGAACAGGCATTTTACTAAAGAATATATCCAAATGGCCATTAGCATATGAAAAATGCTCAACATCCTCAGTAATCGAATTAAAAACCACAATGAGATATATCACCATAGCCAACAGAATGACTAAAATGAAAAACATTAAAAAAAAAAATAGGCGTTGGCAAGGAAGTGAAATGATTAGAAGTATCATCCATTGCTGGAAGGAGTAGAATCGGTACAACCACTCTGGAAAATTACTTTGTGTTGTCTACTAAAATCTACTTTATGACCCAGCTAGTCTATCCTTGGGTATATACACCAAAGAAATGAGTATGTATGTCCAAAAAATGCACAGGAATGTTCACATAGCCAAAAATTGGAAACAAGTCAGATGTCCATGAATTACAGAATAGATAGATAATTTGGGTGTATTTCTATACTATGGAGAAATAAAAAGAACAATGTAAAGTTATATATATCCACAGGGATAAATCTCACAGACATAATGTTAACTGAAAAGAAAAATCTTAACACAAAAGAGAAGACAAAGATTATACATATTAGCTATCTGTTGCTGTGTAACAAATTATTCCAAAACTGAACAGTTTAAAACAACAGATATTTATTGTCTCACAATTTTTGTGGGTCAAGAATGCAAGCACATCTTACCTGGGTCCTCCAGCTCACAATTTTTCACAAGGCAATTACGAAAGATGTCAGCCAGGCTACAGTAATCTCAAGGCTCAACTGAGGGAAGATTTGCTTCCAAACTCACTCACTGTGGATGTAGGGCCAAGGGTCTTAATTTTTCATTGGTTGATGCCAATAAGGTTGCTAAAAACACAAAGGCTTTTCATCAGAGCAAATGAGGAGAGCCAGAGACCGCAAAATCAAAATGAAAGCCAAAGTCTTTTGTAACCTAATCTCAGAAGTGATAACTCATCACTTTTGCTGAATACTATTCACTACAAGCAAGTTATTGAGTCTAGTCCACACCCCAGGGGAGGAGATTGTACAAGGATATGAATATTAGAAGGCAAAGGCTGTTAG
Organism: Rhinopithecus roxellana; assembly: GCF_007565055.1. Lineage (NCBI taxonomy): Eukaryota > Metazoa > Chordata > Mammalia > Primates > Cercopithecidae > Rhinopithecus > Rhinopithecus roxellana. The sequence continues at coordinate 20,748,646 of NC_044559.1, forward strand.
AACCACATTAGATGGTAGTGGCCATCTACCATGCTATGTTATTCCATTTATATGATTTTCAAGAACAGGCAAAACTTAATAGAAGTAAAAACATTGATTACTCCCAGGGGGAGAGACTACTGGTCTATAGCAAACATAAAGGAGCTTTCTGGGGTGCTATAACTGGTCTATGTCTTGATCTTGTTTGGGTAGTAACATCAGTGTAATCATGTGTTGAAGCTTCATTGAAATGGACACTGAAAATGTGTGCTAGCTAGCTAACGTATTTCAAAGAATTATTAATTTACACTTTTGGGCACACAATGTATAAAGATGCAATTATGGCATCACCAACCAAAAGGGGTGAAGATAGAGCTGTTAAAGGAGCAGAGTTTTTTATGTTATTGAAGTTAGGCTGGTACAAATTTAAGTGAGTTGTTATAACTTTAAGATGTTAAATATAATCCCTATGGTAACCACAAAGAAACTAACTATAGAATATATACAAAAGGAGACTGGGTGCAATGGCTCATGCCTGTACTCTCAACACTATAGGAGGCCAAGGCAGGAGGACTGCTTGAGCCCAGGAATTTGAGATCAGCCTGGGCAACATAGCAAGACCCTGTCTCTACCAAAAAAAATTTTAAAAATTAGCTGGGCATGGTGGCATGCACCTGGGAGGTTGAAGCAGGAAGATCACTTGTCCCCAGGAATTCAAGGCTGCAGTGAGCTATGATCACACCACTGCACTCCAGCCTGGGCAACAGAGTGAGACTCTGCCTCAAAAACAAATGAACAAACAACAACAGCAAAAAATACACAGAGAGAGAGAGAGAGAGAGAGAGAGAGAAAGGAAATAAGAAAGAAATTTACAGTTTTTGCTACAAAAAATATCAACTAAACACACACAAAAGAAGATAGTAATGCAGGAAATGGGGGGCAAAAAAGCTATAAGGCATTTATAGAAAACAAATATCAACATGTCAGAAGTAAGTACTTCCTTATCAGTAATTAACTACAAATGTAAATGGACTAAATTCTCCAATCAAAAGACAGAGATTAGAAGAATGGATTGTTAAAAAACATGATCCAATTATATGCTGTCTATAAGAGACTCAGTTTACATCCAAACATTCAAATACATTGAAAGTGAAAAGATGAGAAAAAATTCCATGCAAACATTAACCAAAAGAGAACAAAGGTGACTATACTAATATCTAACAAAACAGACTTTAAATCAAAAAATGTTGCAAACAAGAGACAAAGAAGGACAATATACATTAATAAAAGGTTCAAAACAGCAGGAAAACGTAACAATTATGAATGCTTAATGACAGACCATGAAAATGTATCAAGCAAAAACATTACAAAATTGAAGGGAGAAATAGCTTCATAATAACAGTTGAAGATTTTAATACGTTACCCTCAAAAAAATGGATAAAACAACTAGACCAAATATAAGGAAATGAAAGAATTAATACAATAAACCACTTGGATATAAACATATACAGACCATTCTATTCAGCAACAATGAAAATGAAACAACACACTCTTAAACAACCAATGCAGCAAAGAAAAAATCAAGACAGAAATTAGAAAATACTTAGAGATGAATGAAAACAAAAACACAAAATACCAAATCTTATGAGATCCAGCAAAAGCAGTCCTAAGGGGGAAATTTATAGCTTTAAACACTTACAATTAAAAAACAAGAAAGATCTCATATCAATACCTAACTTAAGAACCTAGAAAAAGAAGAAAACTAAACCCAAAGCTAGCAGACAGGGAAAAAAAAAGGTCAGAGCAGAGATCAGAGAATAGAAAAACACTAGAGAAAATCAATGAAACCAAAAGTTGGTTATTTGAAAAGATCAATGAGATTGACAAACCTTTACCTCGCTAGACTAAGAAAAAAAGAAACTCAAATCACTAAAACAAAAAATGAAACTAGAAACATTACTATTGATTCTACAGAAATAAAAAGGACTATAAATGAGTACTATGAACAATTGTATGCCAACAAATTGGAAAACTTAGAAAAAATGGACAAATTCCTAGAAACACAAAACCTACCAACACTAAGTGATGAAGAAGTGCATAATCAGAATAGACCTATAACAGTAAGGAAATTAAGTAGCCAAAAATCTTCCAAAAAATAAAAACCCTGGACCTGATGTTTTCACCAGTGAATTCTACCAAATATTTAAAGAATTATCACTAATCCTTCTTCAACTTTTCCAAAAAACTGAAGAGGAGGGGAAGCTTTTTAACTCATTTTATGAAGCCAGCATTAATTACCCTGATACCAAAGCCAGTCAAAGACACTATAAGAAAGAAAACTATAGACCAGTATCCCTTATTGACACAGCTGGAAAAATCCTCAACAAAATACTAGTAAACCAAATTTGGCAGCATATTAGCAGGATTATACACCATGACAAGTGGCATTTATTCCTGGAATACAAGGATTGTTCAACATATGAAAATTGACCAGTATACCACATTAACAGAATGAAACAGAAAAAAACACATGATCATCTTAGTTGATGCAGAAAAAGCATTTGACAAAATCCACCACCCCTTTCACAATAAAAACACTCAACAAACTAGTAATAGAAGGAAACTACCTTAGCCAGGCATGGTGGCTCACACCTGTGATCCCAGCACTTTGGGAGCCTGAGGCAGAAAAATTGAGCCCAGGAGTTCAAGATCCTGGGCAATATAGTAACACTTCATCTCTACCAAAAAAAAAAAAAAAAAAAAAAAAAAAAATTTAAGTTAGCCAAGCATGGTGGCACACACCAGTAGTCCCAGATACTTGGGAGGCTGAGGTAGGAGGACTGCGTGAACCTGGAAGGTGGAGGTTGCAGTGAGCTGAGATTGTGCCACTGTACTCCAGCCTGGGCAACAGAACAAGATTCTGTGGCAAGAAAAGAAAAGAAAAGAAAAGAGAAGAGAAGAGAAGAGAAGAGAGAAAGAAAAAAGTAAAAGAATGAAAGTACCTTAACATAATAGTAGCCATATAAAAAAAAAAAAAAACCCACAGTTAACATCATACTCAATCATAAAAGACTGAAAACTTTTCCTCTAGGATCAGGAACAAGTCAAGGAAGCTGGCTTTTACCAATACTGTTCAACACAGTACTGAAAGTTCTAGCCAGAGCAATTAGGCAAGGAAAAAAAAAAGGCATCCAAATTGGAAAGAAAGAAGTAAAATTATCTCTGTTTACAGATGATATGATCTAGTGTGTAGAACACTCTAAAGTTTAAAAAAAGATTGGAACTAATAAATTCAGCAAAGTAGCAGGATACAGACAAAAATCAGTTGCATATCTTTACATTAACAAGGAACAATCAGAAAAGAAAATTATGAAAACAATTTCATATATAATAGCAGTAAAAATAATAAAATACTTAGGATTATCAAAGGACAGAAAAAAGTTGTCAATGAAAATTATAAAATACTGCTGAAAGAAATTAAAGACATAAATAAATGGAAACACCCCATGTTCATGAATGAGAGACTTAATATCATCAAAATGTCAACACTATCCAAAGCAATCTACAGATTCAATGTGATCTCCATCAAAATCCCAAAGACGTTTTTTACAGAAATAGAAAGGCCCATCCTAAAATTCATATGGAATCTCAAGGGAGCCTGAATAGCTAAAACAGTCCTGAAAAAGCAAAACAAATCAAGAAGACTTATACTTCCTGAATAAAATCTTACTACAAAGCTACAGTAATCAAAACAGTATGGCACTAGTATAAAGACAGATACATAAACCAATAGAATAGAATAGAGCCCAGAAATAAACCTTCATATAAACGGTCAAATGATTTTTGACAAAGGTGCCAAGACCATTCAATGGGGAAAGGACAGTCTTTTCAATAAATGGTGCTGAGAAAACTTGATAGAAAACAATTAAATACCTAACACCATATATAAAAATTAACTCAAAGTGAATAAGAGACCTAAATGTAAGACCTAAAACTATAAAGCTGTTAGAAGAAAATTTATGGGAAAAGTTTCGCTACATTGGATTTCTTAGATACAATACCAAAGGCATAGCCAACAAAAGAAAAGAGAAAAATTGGAGTTCATGAAAATTAAAAAATTTTATATATCAAAAGATGCCATCAGCAGAGTAAAAAGGCAACCCGCAGAATGGAAGAAAATATTTGCAAGTCATACATCTGATAAAGGCATGCAGAATATATAGAGAACTCCCAAAACTCGACAACAAAACAAGCAACCCAATTTCAAAAATGGGCAAAGGACTTGAATAGACATTTCTCCAAAGGAGATATACAAATGACCAATAAGCACATGAAAAGATGTTCAATATCACTAATCATTAGAGAAATAAAAATAAAAACTACAATGAGCTACTACTTCACTTCCATTCAGATGACTACTATAAAAAAAAAACAGAAAGTGTTGGTGAGGATATGGAGAAATCGGAAGACTTGTGTTCTATTGGTACAGCTACTGTTGAAAACAGAGCGATGGTTCCTCAAAAAACTAAACACAGAATTACAATATAATATAGCAATTCCACTTATAGGCATTTCCCCAAAAGAAGTGAAAGCACGGTCTCAAAGAGATAATGGTATACCGTATACCCATGTTCATAGCAACATTATTCCCAATAGCTGAAATATGAAAGCAACCCAAGCGTTCATCAACAGACGAATGGATAAATAAAACACGGTAAATACATACAATGGAACATTATTCAGCTTTAAAAAGGGAGGACATTCTGACACATATTACAACATGGATGAACCTTGAGGACATCATGCTAAGTGAAATATTCCGAAGGCAAATGCTGTATGATTCCACTTATTAAGGTAGCTAGAGTAGTCAACATCATAGAGACACAAAGTAGAATGGTGGTTGTCGGGGCTGGAAGTAGCATATTTAACGGGTACAGAATTTGTTTTGCAAGATGAAAAGTGTTCTGGAGATGAATGGCAGTGACGCTCATACAACATTATGAATGTACTTAATGCTACTGAACTATACACTTTAAAATGGTTAAGATGGTAAACTTTTACGTTATGTGTATTTTGCCAAAATAAAAAATAATAAATGTTTTAAACCTGTGCACTCTAGTACATGTATATTATATATCAATAAACATGCTGGAGGGAAAAAGCATGTAGTGGCTACTACCCTTTCACCTTCTATACTTAAGATTTGGGGGCCCAGAAAGATGAATTGACTTCCTAAAGTCATAGAGCCACTTTTGAGTGGCAGTGCTTGTACTTAACAATTCTCTCTGCTGAAGTGTATGTGCATATCAACACAGACACACGTCCAGCTGAACTTCCCCTCTGGAAGATAACTCTTTGCTCTCAGAGGAAGGGGACTGCACCTCTTTAATTTGCTTTAACAGTCCTAGTGTCAGAATCACACTTGGGAAAATATCTCTAATATCTGACAAAGGTCTCGGGAATTAGTTCCAGCTAGGAGTTATTCTTCCTAGACTCCCTTCACCTGTGGTGCCTGTAAATGGTGAACAATTAAAATGCCAATTATTCTGACCTCTCTAATTCAAACTTGAGAAAGTCTAGATATGATCTGGGCTATAGTTCAAGCTTTATGCTGAGTTCAAAAAGTGTTTGCATAATTTGGGGGGGGGGAATATGCAACTGGTACATTTGGCCCACTTAATCATAGTTAACTTTGATGAGACAGACATCATGGTAAGACATTACAAGTGTATCTCACTGAATCTGAACATCAACATTATGAAGTAGGTACTAATATATACTCATGCCTGTTTTGTAAATAAAGACATTTAAATGTAGTGAATATAAGTAACTTGCCCAAGATCATACAGCTAGTAAGAGGCTAAACCAGGATCAAACTCTTGTCTCTCTCACTCCAAAGCCTGTGATCTTAATTAATTCACTATTCACTCCCCATGTAACACGTAAAAAAGAAAAAGAGGGAAAAAAGGCACTTAGTAGTTCTAGATGTGCCCGTCATAAATGGTTCTGATAGAATCAATAAAGCAGGTCCAGAAGGGCCTCCTTAGAAGTCAGATCAAGTTACTGTAGGTCCTGGAAAGGACAAGATTGGATAGTAAAGGCACTTAATACAGTTTACTAATGAAGATCTGTATGTGTGCATGCATGCGCATGCACACACACGCTCACACACACACACACACACACACATGGCTGTTGCAATAAAGTCTAATTACAGACCTCCCACTGCTCATCTGAGTCAGGCAGCCCAGACATTGGATACCAAATTGAGACCAACTTGTCCACTTTAAATCCTGGGAGTGCAATGAAGGGGCCTTGAACTCAAGTGGCAAACACTCCTGAAACTCAGATGAATCAAGGAAAGCTCAGCAAGGTGACACAAATGGAAAGTATGATGCTTCCTTACATCCATCTATTGCCAGATGGGGCACCAGGACAGCAGCTCCCAGAGGAGGTCCATGGCAAAGCACCCCCAGCTCTTAGAACCCTGTGAAGCACTAAGTTAACTGACACCATCCTACAGACTAGGACCAGTTGTATTAAGAGAAAAAGTGGCTAGATCACATGAATACAACTTGAAATCACCATCAGAATGAACCCACGCAAACAACAATGGCAAACAAGCTGAAGAACTACACAGGAGTGGCCATTTACTCTGGGGTTTTGTTCCCTTTTAATGCTCACTTGTTCATTCACTTATCAGCCAGCGTTTGATAAGAAAAATCTACCAGACAATATTTTTTAACTGTGAAAAATGTAGTCATTATTTTTTTTTTCTTTAAAAAGGGACATTGCTCATTTATTTCTGTAGCAGACCATAGAAGCAGACCTAGATCAGGCTAGAGCCTGATCCTTGGGTAAACCAAGATACAAAACAGGGGAATGGTTTTCTCTCTCTTGAGGAGTTTGTAGTCTAGAGAAAGAGAAGATGAGAGATCAGTAGGAAGAAACAGGATCAGGGGAGGAGGGCGGGCAGGAAGATCTCAGGAGAAGGGAGAAGACAAATGGAGAAGCAGGGAGATGAGGCATTGGCAGAGAAAAACAGCTAAGGAGAAGGGTCTTGGCTGTGGGGCCCAGCAGGTGAGCTTGGGAAAGTCAGTATATATGTGAGCACAGTGCCTTGCATGTCTAAGTCCACACTGACTAGGTTCAGAGTCTTGTCCCAAATTTAGTAACATACAAACATAAGTAGTTCCCATGCACACTCCAGTAGCTCCTCACTGAAAGCATCATGTCTGTTCTCTTCATGATACCTACCACAATTTTAAAATTTTAACTATGTATATGTTATTAACTTGATAATTGCCTCCAACATTCCCTCTCTTTCTCTCTCTCTCTCCCTCCCTCTCTCAACTCTAAGCTGTATGAGAACACAGTTTACATCTTATGCCCCTAATAATTTTTCAGCTCTGCCATTTTCTAGCTGTGTTACCTCAGGAAGGTTATTTAACCTCTCTGATCCAATAGTCCAAAGAGACTTTGTGAGGATCAAATAAGAAATACATATAAAATACAGGCTAGACCAGCCTGAGAAACACAGTGAGACCCCATCTCTATAAAACATTTTTAAAAATAGTTGGGTATGGAGGCATGCACCTACAGTCCCAGCTACTTGGAAAACTGAGGCAGGAGTCTCACTTGAGCCCAGGAGTTTGAGGTTACAGTGAGCTATGATCACATCACTGCACTCTAGTCTGGGCAACAGAGCAAGACCCTGTCTCTAAAATTAAACAAAATACAGGATAGCTCTCATTAAAATTATTCCATTTCCCTGAAGAAATACTGCACAGGAACAAAAGGTCCCGGGTCTACATTCCACAAAACTCTTCCTCCTTATGCTAGATGAGGTTTATTCCTGCGGCCCATGGTTAGATTCTCCATTCAAGGATCCAGACAGAAAAATCCTATTTCTGTGACTGCATCCTATTTTATTGGCATTTCATCCCTCCAGGCAGTTTCAATCCTCTCCCCTATCCTCTTCTCCTCCTCCTGCCTGATGCTATGATGCCACAATCCAGTCTCTGTGACTTGGAGGAAATGTTTCCATGGTGATGAGCAGTGATGTCATAAAGGGGGGATTGTTACAGGGTTGAATAAAATCTGGCACTAGATGTACCCTGCCTCCTTATATAAGAGGGGGCGGGAGACAAGCTCTATCAGCACATCCCAGAAAATGGGAAACCGAATCACCCAGGGGATGGCAAGGAACGACCAGAGGGAAAGTTCCAGTTCTGTCCACCATGCACTACGAGCCCCATTCTGGAAAAGAACAGATTTAATAGACCTCACCAAGACGAGAATTGTTTTTCGTCAAAGGAAATCAAAGCAACAAACAAGAGGCAGTGACCACCGGAGACTTCACCTTTTGGTCTAGGAAAACCCAAGGAGACAGTGTCTATATCCATCAAAGCCCAATGTATCAAATATTTATTGAATAAGAACCCACAGACTCTTTCTTACCAGAGCCTTAGATTGCCATGTGCGTCTGTCTGATTGCTCCACAGACAGACTACTGTGATTTTGGCCCCATATGCATTTTAGAGTAACAAGTCTTACCAGAAAAATAACAGCCAACCCCAGCTTAATTCCTAGAGAAACTCAAACCACCTTGTTAAGAACATTCCCAGAGGAGATTTTATACTAAGGAGCACCGCACAATGCTGTTTGCCATCTCTGGGCCCTCTTAAAGCAAGTCCAACCTTGGAAAAGGAATGCCTGCCACCAGGGAAACGTGGCTGCACTGCTGGAGGAAGAACTTGATCATCATGGGCAATGTTTGGAAGTAAAGAAGCATCTGCTGCCTTGGAAAGGCTTGGTCAGGGCAATCATTGTCACAGGCCACTTTTTTTCTCTATCTCTTGGAATTTCAGAGTGACTTAATGATTGCTACAATTGTGAGTGCCATGGAATAGATCCTGTTCCGTAAAAGATCTCCCTTGGTCCTACAGGAGGCTCTGGGAGCCAGTGCTTTAGAGAATGCATAGTCCCTTATTCTTTCTCTGGGCAGCTGGTTTTCCTGAAGGCTCTGCTCCCAGCGAGCACAGTCCACAGGAGTAGCTAAATGTGTGCAGTATGTGTGTAGTTTTATGGCCTTCATCGTTATTTATGAACTAACTTCAAAGGGAAGTCATTTCCATCCAGGAAACCTGACATATGCTTTTTCATACCAACACATGCATAGAGATAACTGTGCTTTCTTGTTATTCCAGAGAGCAAGAGGCAGTATCTTCCAGAAGCCAGTGTGGGCAGCACCAAACCATCCACCATGTATCAGAGAAAAGCCAGACGGCTGGAAGGCTCTATTCCCAGGCCATGCTCCAGGCCCCAAACATGCCACCATCTCTCATGCCTCCTTACTGGGCCCATGCTGTCCCCTTGACCAGGAATGTTCACCTACCTCCATCCCATCCCCATAGCCCCTTCACTGTAAGATCTGGGCCCAGCAAATGGCCCCGCTCCTCTTCTCTGAATGTTTCTTTAATGTCTCTGAGAAGGAGTTCCTTCCTCCTTTACTGTCCATCTCTTCCACCACATGTGTGGGGGAAGCTCTTTGAAGACACAGGACCCTTCCTCATTCATATTTGAATACTGGGCCCAAGCACATGCCCCTAGCATCTACAACACACACATGCCAAGGTGAATGAGGAGATAGATGCCAAGATCCTTGAGTGCTGCAAATCTTCACTGCCAACTTCAACTACTCCAAAATAAAGTCAAATTTTTAAAAGTAAGTTTTGGTAACTCAAGTGACTAATTTTATGGACAAGGACCCCTTAATGAAATCTAAGGGGAGGAATGTGGTGACATGAGCAGGGCGGGGCTATGAGACACTGAGCAAACTGTTTATCCTCCCCGAGCTTCGATTTTCTCATCTGCAAAAATGAAGAATGGTGGAAGTTTGAGCTCAAAGTCCATCTCTAAAATTCTAACTCAGTGGAGCAGCCTGTGGCATTTTTACATCCTTAAACAGAAACGTGTTACACTTCAAGGATGATTCCTCAAGGCACTTTGCTGCCCTCCTGGATTGATATTTTTCCTTTCATTTTCACCTTAAGCCCCACTCCTGTTTATTACTCACAATGCACTCCAGGTTGGGGATGGCTGACAATTCCCCCATGAAGGACACACTGTAAAGACAGATGGAACTGCTGCCTAGTCAAGCTACACTTAATGCAACGTCACCCCAAGACAGACTGCATCCTCTTCCCCAAGGCGTCTGAGCCTACCCTTAGCCAGCCGTCATCCCACCTCCCCCAACAGCCAGCAGAGCTCTTCCCAAGTCATGCCTGAGCCCAGATAATTTCATTATTTTACAAAGGCATCTCTGTGTGCCCGTATATCCTGTCATTCTCCTTGTCCATGACAAATGCCTGGCATAAAAATTACCTTTGGAAATGTGTTAAGGCAGGCAGCATGCACATTCAGAGAGGCCAGGGGAAGGCAAGAAGGCTGGGGGATGATGGAGATGTTCTTCTTTACTGTGCATCAGAAAAATAAAAGAAGAAAGAGGAGTGAGGGCTGCCAGGGTGAAGGAAAAAGCTCCTGGTTCATTCAGCAGCAGCATGGATGTGTTCAAAGTGTGTCCTAGTTGCTCAGCAACCAAGAAAAAGCACTTCAGAGAGCAAGAGGCTAATTGGATAAATGAATTAATTAGACATTTCTGAAGTCATTGCCGTAAATGACAACAGGCTTGTGTGGCCAGTATTTTGCTAGTGAAAATGTCTTCCCATCCCTACCTGAACTTTGATCCAGAAAATGTGGGGAGCTGGGGAGCAAGGGAGCCACCACATAACAACATATCAGAGATGCTGTGCAGAGAGAGGAAAGCAGTGGAGGAAGCCCTGCCTAGGAGGAGAAGTTGAACTAAATGGCCTTCGAAGTCTCTTTCAACTTTTAATATTTGATCAGTTTTGCACTGCAGGGTAGGGAGGACAAAAAAAGGAGTAAATCCCCACTCTGCCAGCCTGAAGGCAACTTAATAACCTGCTTTCCCACACCATCCTATGGGGTTTCCCTCTGCTGTATTTAAAGCAAGCAAGTGCCCATGAAAGGCGATAGACAGCAGTTGTTAGGGAGTTTGTGTGGTGTTGGTGGTTGCTTTTTTCCCTTGCTCTGCTTTGCTTCTCCCTGTTGGCTTCCTTTAATTACAACAGAACCCCACTGGCTGCTCTAATGATGGAGAGGACTCCACTGTGCCAGGAGGGAGCGGGCAAGAGGTGGGAAGGGAACAGGCAGAGTGAAAGGAAGGCAGCTGGCAGCTCCCAAAGCTGGAAGGAGAGACAGCAGTGTGGGCTTCTGCTGCTCCTTCCACTAACAGTTGCTGAGTGACTCCAGGCAAAAACTCAGCCTCTCTGAGCCTTTCTTTTTCCTCCCATGAAGTAGGGAGAATGGATTTTGTGGCGTTTTGAGGACAATTGATGCCATTGCTAATTACATGTTTCCCTTGCTCAAAATTACTAAGCGTTCCCAGTGCCTACAAAAATAACGTGCAAGTTTGCCTCTGTAATCTGGTCCTATCTCTTCTTGCCTCTCCTAGTTCCCCAAAACACCCTATTACTTCTCACCTCCAAGGCTTTACTCATCTTGCTCTTTGCCTGCAAACACCAGAGCTTAAGTACAAATATTCAATGAGGCTTCTAGAAAAGAACATGCCAGTTTAATTGAAAAAAGGCCCAGGAGTTGAAAACCCATCTTAGCCCTCATGAGGTCAGCAGTTCAACCTTGTATTGCTGAGGCCTTGCTTCCCTTGCTGGTATGAATTGGAGAAGTGGGCTCTGTAACTCATCAAGGGAGGAGCTCTCAAGTCAGATGGTCCACGTGGGGCTTGCAGTTCTGTCACTCACCAGCTTTGTGACCTGGGCCAGGTATTGAGCTCCACCATGCTTTTATTTACTCATCTTTACAATGTGGCTCATAACAGTAGAAACTCCATCGAGTCACCATGAAGATTAAACGAGATGCTGAATGCAAAGGTTACAGCTCAGTGTTTGGCACACGGTAAGAGTACCCTAAATGTCTATGATTTTTGTAAAATTATATGATTTTAAAATGAAATAAAAGCTGATGTATTTACCTTCTCCCACCCTTTTGCTCTGATTCTCGCAGCCTATCTGCACTCACAAACTCTGTAATATCCTGATTTTGACATCAATAATACAGCAGACTCAACTACCTTACATTTGTATTTTCCTCTACTTCATTACCCACTCTGAAGCTTATTAGCAGTGTGAGCTTGGTAATCTAACTTCTCTTCATCAGTTTTCTCATCTATTAAAGAGAGATAAAAATAACCTCCAACTCACAAAGTTATGAGGGGAAAATGAGAAGACACAAAGCACCCAAGACTGGCACCCGGCACATAGCAGACCTTCAGTAAATGCTAGATCCCATCCCCAGAGGCTTCACTTTTGATTCCAATATTGATTTGGATTTCCATCCTTCCACCTACACGTACTTCTCTTAGATTTCAAGTTCCCAGAAGACCAAGATCAAGTCTGAACTGTTTCTTGTGTATCATCAATCACAGTACTGAAGTGCAATTAGGAATCTGTTCAAGATATTTAAAAAACTACTTATTGCAGGATGATATGTATCTATCATCTATCTATTCCCAAATCATACTACCTTAAATAACAATGATATTAATAAATATATAGGCAATAACAACTCAACTATGAAGTGTGTTTGATCTCAGCTATGTACAAGCAAGTCTCCTCTTAAAAAGGCTTAGCCAAGACTAAGTCACAATGTCAAGACTGCACTGGACAAGGGCAGCTCACCTGTTGAGGTATGTCACTGATTGCTAGGATGCCCATGATGGTCAAGGAGCAGGTAATTTGGCATTACCCATCCCTGCTTCAAGAGAGCAAGTTAGGGTGGTGGAGCAAGACACATATCTTTCTCTGGGTGACAGCAGGTAGATTATCTTTATAAATAAATAACATAGCTGTCAAGGGGGAGATGAAAAGTACTCCCCTATTTCTTATCCCTGAATATTACAAGACTCATCCTCATTCTCAACTCCATGGGCCCCTGTTCTGGGAAGAAAGAAGAGAAAATGGTTAGAGATGGGACAGGAGAAGGCAGAAGAGGGGAATAAACTAGAAATCCCCATATTTGCTCAGATGCTGAAGAACGGAATTTAACTGTGTGAAGAACAGAGCAAGAGGAAGTTGTTGTTTAAGTGGTTCTAGAGTTTCTCTTTGGACAACGAAAAGGTTTTAGAAACATAGTGGTGATAGTTGCATAACAATGTGGATGTAATTAATGCACTGAGTTGTAGCAGTAAAAATGATTCAAATGGCAAATTTTATGTCATATATATTTTAAATAAATTTTAAAAAATTGAAGAGGAAAAAAAGGTACAGAGCAAAGCTCTCCCCAATTGCCCCTCCACTTAAATCAAGAAAAATCCATCATTGTAAGTACTTGACCAACACATAGAGAAGAGCCAGTCTTTGGCCAGAGCCCATGGCTCTCCTCTCATGGGAGTCTTTTGAGGCTCAGCCATGCGTCAGACAGGAAATAGGCGTCTCTGGACCAGAAAGATGTCTGGACTGGCCTATCTCTCCCTGATGCCAGCCCTAAAAATTGGAAAAATTGGGCAAATAGTGCAGGCTCTGATTTCAAGAGTCACCATCCCTAAAACGCCTTTCCAAACCATCCCCAGCTCATTCACCATTAGGATATCAAATTTAAAATGTGAAAGGCTCGGAAAAAAAAAAAAAAGTGAAGATGTAAAGGACCAGTATTACACCATTTTCCCTAGATCAGAAAGACCTAGGAAAGTGGAAGGTGCTGGGTAGAGGGGAGGGGAGGGCCACAGGAGCTCACTTCCCCCCATCCCTTGCTCTTATTTTATTTCAGGTAAAGGGTGACCCAGCCGCCCTACCTGAGAAGGGACTCAGACTCTGTGGTGTTTCCTATTTTCTTCTGTGCCTGGAAGTTCCTCCTCTACCTAAATGTTAACCTATAGGTGGTCATGCTTTACTTGCTATAAGTTCACTAGAAACAGTAGGTCCTACCCAGCTCACAGATAGGCAGGATGGACAGTTAGGAGCAGGATAATAAACTCTCAGGTAAAAAACTGAAGCCCACTTTTCAGGAAGCCACCTCAGTAACTTAAAATAAGAAGCAGAGCCACCTAAGACACAGCAACGTGCAGCTATAGATGCAGGTGCTTTGATTTGTCTCATTTTTGGAGTCACCTGCCATTCTTTGAAGATGCACATCTCCCCCCTTCTATCATCCTCAGCTCCTTTAAAGGAAATTTAAATGAGGCAGGAGCTGCTTCGTTCTGAGAAAAAAGAGAAACGAAGGGCTATTGCTAAATCCCAGCTCATCCTCGGGCCAGTGCAGGAGCGTCCCCCACTATGCAGGCATCTCTGCAGGGGCCTTTCAGAGAGTCCTCCCTCCTCCATCCTGGGGAAGGGAACCAGCAATGTTGGAGAGTGCAGTTTCCTCTCCTCTTAAAGAACACACACCCTCACAGGTGGGTGAAAGAATGGCTGGCAGAAGGCAGACCAACTGTGAGCGAGATCAAGCTAATCCCCAGGACCTCTTACCTAACAATAACCATTTCCTACTCATTTTAGAGTATCTTCTACCACAGGGCAGGCACCTTGGCAAGCACTTTAAACTCACTAAATACTCACAAAGACCAGGCAAAATGGGATTATATCCTGATTTTATAAAGGAGAGAAGTAGGTCTCAGAAAAGTAACTTGCCCAAGTCACAGCTACCTAGTCAGGGGTGGAGCTAAGATTCAAGGTCAGGTCCTTGCGACTCAAGCACTACTCTTCTACCTAAAGGGATCCCAAACCTGATGTCTCCCACTAGTCACCTAATTTATTCTTCCCAAGGCTACATTCTGGGAGGAAATTCTCTGGACTAAAAGCTTAATGGAATACTAATGGGCATCCGAGTGTTACAGAAAGAGCACTGGACTAAAAGTCAGAGAACTGGACATTGGTGAGGGCGTTTCTACTATCTGGGTGAATCTGGGCACTGTACAATCTCTCTTGCCCACATTTTCTATGTCAGAAAAAAGATGTAGTTAGGTCATTATGTGTTCTTTCCAGCTCTAAATATTGTCTCTGAATTATTTATATTTTAAGAGGGCCTTAGAGGGAACAATGTTCAACATGAAGAATGGTCCTCTAATTGTGAAGATTCTGGAAAGGAAAAAATAAAATCAAGCAAAAAGTCCTCCTTGCTCCCCCTCAAAATCACAACATGAGTATAAGCAACTTCTTCTACAGTTTAATTACAATGATATTCCCTTAAAAATACCTGTACATTTATAGTTTATAATGCCCTTTCAAATACATTATTTCATTTTGATCCTTGCAACTATTACACAGATGAGGAAACTTGAGTCTCAGATGTTGACTGACTTACACCATTTCGTAAAACTGGCAGATATTCATATGAAGGCTAGTCCTCCAATTTCGGTTTAGCCACAACCAAAAAAGAAAAGTGCTAATGTATAACCCTGCACTCCATCCAGAGTCCTATTGCAGCATGAGCCCATTCAGGTAACAACTGTAAGCTATCATCATTATCACCATCACCATCATCATCATCATCATCCACAATAATCTCATTTGAGCACATAATAGACACTAAGTAATCACTGTCAAAGCAATTAAGAAAGGGGACTTGAGGCCAGGCGCTGTGGCTCACACCTGTAATCCCACCACTTTGGGAGGCCAAGGTCAGTGGATCACCTGAAGTCAGGGGTTCGAGACCACCCTGGCCAACATGATGAAATACTGTCTATACTAAAAATACAAAATACAAAGTGAGCCAAGATCATGCCATTGCATACTCCAGCCTGAGCAACAAAAGCGAACTCTATTTCAAAAAAAAGGAGACTTGTGCTATTTCATCACATATGAAACACCTACCAACTTCATCTACAGATAGGACCAGCTCTGCTTAGAAGCATGCAGACATAATACTCATGTGCATACATGTGACCTCTCTGCTATTTTTCTCTCCTCATCTCAGCTCCTGAAAAAAACACACAGATGAGCCCTTTCTCCTCAGACATGATTCTTTCAGCATCCCTCAATCTGCCACTGCAAACAAGCTTGGAAGAAGCATATATTCAGTTAGCACGTGACAACAGTGTTTCATACAATATAATTAACACTGCCCCACCCCATTTCTTTAAAAATTAGTAAGTGCGTAAGAAAAAAAACACAAAACAAAACCAGAAGGGAGAAAGGCAATTTTAAAATGAATTCGACTGCAGAAGCTTATGTTCCTGTAGGCATAGTGGATATTAATAATTCAACAAAATATTACAGTAATTACTATACTTTGCAAAATCACAACAGTGCACTTTAGCACAACTCCTACCAATCTCCCTGCAACTTCCATTAATAAATAAAATACAACTCCCTATATTAAATTTGTTGTTTAAAAGCTAAATATTTTATCAGAACTAATATATTTTAAATAATCAGTCAAAACCAGGAAAATCCCTGGTACTGTATTTCTCACCCCTTCAAGTGAAATTCCATCTTCACAGTTAGAGCTAACATTGATTTCAACTCCAACAAGAATACACTAAAAGTTAGGGTCTGAAGACCCCTATTGAGGGAACTGAGGATTACTCATCTCTCAGGCTCTGCTGGAATCTGATTAGCCTGCCAGAAGGAGAATGAGAAGGAAAAAGAGTACACAATTAATTCTTTTGGACTATAAATCTGGCCTACCTCATTCAGCTCCAGAAAAAGAAACCATGAATTGTAAAGAGAGGCAAGGGGCAGCCAACCACCAGAAAAACACTCCTAAGTCCATCCCTGAGCATGTATGTAGGAGGCTAATGATCTCAAAATATAGATGAACCTCACTTTACACTGTAATTATGTTCCCACAAATTTGCTACATCCAACCTTTCAAGTTCTATTGATTTTACCTGCTGCAAAAATTCTGCAAAATAAACCACCTAAATCTCAATCACTTATTCTCCCAACAATCAATCACTTATTCTCAGAAATATTCAGGGCAGCTGGGGGTTGGCTGATCATAACTGGGCTCAGCTAGGCGGTTCTACTGGTCCTGGCTGGGCTGGGCTGATGTAGCCTGGGCTTGGCTGAGAATGGCTGTGTACTAGTTGTCTCTCATCCTCCTCCTGAGACCAATAGGCCATGTTTTTCTCATGGCCACCCCAAAGGCACAAGACAACAGGTAGAAACACACATGCTTCTTGATAACTAAGCTTGAAACTTGCACACTATCACTTCCACCTCTTTATTGGCCAAAGCAAGTCACAAGGTCAAACCAAAAGTTAGAAGATGGGGAAAAAGATCCTACTCACAGAGAGAGGACACTGCAAAGGTCCCATACAAAGGGAGTTATAAAGAGAAGTGAAGAATTGGAGCTAATGACACAATCAACTACATCGGCCAAATATTTCTTCAGTGGACTCCTTCTTACCTACCCCGACTGCCACCATCCAAGCCATCACCCTCTTCAGCTACATCCTCTTAGCATTCATCCTTTTTTTCCTCTAACCCACAGGGTGATGAGAGTGGTTTTTAAATGTACATTTAATTTTATCACTCTCTTACTATAAACCTTGTCATGGCTTACCTCTTTGCTTTTTTTCTTTTTCTTCTTCGACAAGGTCTCACTCTGTCATCCAGGTTAGAATGCAGTGGCATGATCACAGTTCACTGCAGCCTCAACCTCCTGGGCTCAAGTGATCCTCCCACCTCAGCCTCAGCCACCTGAGTAGCTGAGACCACAAGTGCATGCCACCATGCCCAGCTAATTTTGTGTGTGTGTGTATTTTTTGTAGGGACAGAGTTTCTCCATGTTGCCTCTCAAACTCCTGGGCTCAGGGGATGTGCCCTCCTCAGCCTCCTAAAGTGCTAGAATTACAGGCACGAGCCACCATGCCAGGTCATCCCTTTGCTATTAGAATAAAGAACTAAACCTTTGCTTAGTCCTGCCCATGCCTGCCTGTCTAGCTCCATCTCATCTCTCACCTTCCCCAAGTTCCTCTGCTCCAGCCACGCTGTCCTTCCTTTCCCCTTCAAATACCTTGCTCCTTCCTGCCTCCCTCTCCTCTGCACCTAATCCACCCTGTACATCTTTGCAATCTCAACTCATCTGCTTCTCCCTCTTTGCCCTTCCTAGGTTAAATGTCCCTAGTGTTAACACGTACCTCTCAACCAGAGAACTGCTCACCATTACAGACTCAGAATCTAACAGCACCTGGCACATAAAGAGGATGCCACAAATATGTATTGAATGTTGATGTGTTAGTCCATTCTCACATTGCTATAAAGAAATATCTAGGACTGTGTATTTTATATTTAATAAAAGAGGTTTAATTGGCTCATGGTTCTGCAGGCTATACAGGAAACATATTAGCTTATGCTTCTGGGGAGACCTCAAGAAACTTCCAATCATGGCAGAAGGCAAAGGGAGAACAGATGTCTTACATGGCAGGAGCAGGAGCAAGGCAGGGTGGGGGCAGCAAGCACTGCACACTTTTAACCAACCAGATCTTACGAGAACTCACTCACTATCACAAGGATAGTACCAAGAGGATGGTGCTAAACCCATCACTCATGAGAAATCTGTCTCCACGATCCAATCACCTCCCACCATGCCCCACCTCCAACAATGTGGATTACAATGTAACATGAGATTTGCACAAGAACACAGCTCCAAATCGTATCAATTGGCTATAGCTGTGGTTTTAAAAAATGATTTTAAATTTTTTTAAATAAAAAGTAACTAAGGATGATAGCCTCCAGCTCCATCCATGTTCCTGCAAAAGACAAGAACTCGTTTGTCTTTATGGCTACGTAGTATTCCATGGTGTATATGCACCATATTTTACAGAAATAAAATACCACATGTCCTCACTTATAAGTGGGAGCTAAATGATGAGAACTCATGAACACAAAGGGAGGAACAACAGACCCTGGGGACTATTTGAAAGTGGAGGATGGGAGAAGCAAGAGGAGCAGAAAAAATAACTATTGAGTACTAGGCTTAAATACCTGGATGACAAAATAATCTGTACAACAAGCCCCCATGAAATGAGTTTACCTACATAACAAACCTTCACATGTACCCCCGAAGCTAAAATTGAATAAATAAAACAACTCCATTTTTTTTTTTTTTTTTTTTTTTTTTTTTGAGACGGAGTTCTGTTACCCAAGCTGGAGTGCAGTGAAGTGATCTCTGCTCACTGGAAATTCTGCCTCCCCAGTTCAAGTGATTCTCCTGCCTCAGCCTCCCAAGTAGTGGGGACTACAGGTGTATGCCACCACACCTGGCTAATTTTTTGAATTTTTACTAAAGACAAAGTTTCACCATGTTGGCCAGGCTGGTGTCCAACTGCCAACCTCAGGTGATCTACCTGCCTCAGCCTCCCAAAGTGCTGGGATTACAGGCATGAGCCACCACACCCTGCCTAAAACTACTTCTTTTGGTTGAGTTTTACACTGAAAGTATTTGGATAACAAGTATCAACAGCAAATGGCCCTGCAGAGTGTATGATCCCCCACCTTATACTACCGATTTTGCGTAAATCCAGTTTTAATGCATCGGGCTTCCTCAAGGGTTGCACATCACTAATTTGAACAAAGTCACAAGTATCTTATGTATGTACCTCCTTTTCCCACCTTCATCAGTCTATGAGTAAAAGGGGAGACACATATAATGCCATAATAGCACATGATACAAAATCATCAAGTAACCTAAGTACTTCCCAAATCCAAGAAGAACTTTCTTTGACCCTAGATTTCTCTATCCAGATGAACCACCAAGCCAATGTGAGAGCAAACAAAATTTTAGACATGCCAAGAATCTTTTTTAAAAGTGGATCTCCTGATCATCAGAGAAATGCAAATCAAAACTACAGTAACATATCACCTCACCCCAATTAAAATGGCTTATATCCAAAAGACAGGCAATAACAAATGCTGGTGAGGAAATGGAGAACACTTGTACACTGTTGGTGGGAATGTAAATTAGTACAACTAGTATGGAGAACAGTTTGGAGGTTCCCCAAAAAACTAAAAATAGAGCTATTATACAATCCAGCAATCCCACTGCTGGGTATACAGTCAAAACAAAGGAAATCAATATATCAAAGAAATATCTGCACTCCCATGTTTGTTGCAGCACTATTCACAATAGCCAAGATTTGGAAGCAACCTAACTGTCCATCAACAGATGAATGGATAAAGAAAATGTGGTACATATACATAGTGGAGTACTATTCAGCCATAAAAACAAATGAAATTCAGTCATTTGCAACAACATGGATGGAAGTAGAGGTCATTATGTTAAGTGAAATTAACCAGGCACCAAAAGACACACATGGCATGTTCTCACTTATTTGTGGGGTCTAAAAATGAAAACAACTGAACCTATGGACATAGAGTAGAAGAATGATTACCAGAGGCAGGGATGGGTAGTGGGGGAGAGGGGGAGGTGGGGATTATTAATGGGTACAAAAAATAAAACGAATGAATAAGGCCTAGTATTTGACAGCACAAAAGAGTGACTACAGTCAATAATAATTTAATTGTACGTTTTAAAATAACTAAAAGAGTATAATCTGGATGATTTCTAACACAAATGGTAAGTGCTTGAATGAACAGATATCCCATCTTCTATGATGTGATTATTATGCAATGCATATCTGTATCAAAACATCTCATGTACCCCATCAATATACATGCCTACTATGTACCCACAAAACATTTTTTAAATTAAAAATCTTTTTAAAGCATTAATATCTCCCAAGCACTGGGTGACCATATGATTCATCATCTAAGCCAGGATCTTTTGAGAGTCAAAATACTTCTACTCACATTCTGTCAGGACAAGAAGTATAAACCAAGACATTCCCATGCATTCTCTGAAAAAGATTACTTGAGGATATGCCACAGAAAAATGAAAAGCAGCCCACAACAGAGGAATGGAATCCAAAAAACGGAGGCACTAATCCAAGAGTAAAATAAATAGAAATCTCAAGATGACAGAAGGGAAACAGGCCTAGAAAGAAAGAAATCAGTACAAATTAGAATATCTAATAATAATACAACTTAAAAGTTGGAATATCATAGTACTATGGTGAAATAGCATATTCTTTATCTTCCTATAAAGAAAATAAAACAAGTAGAAACACAAGGTGAAACAGAGTTCTCTATAAGAAATTTATACCCCACACTGACATGGCAGAATTCTGAACAATTGTCAGAACAACAGGTAATCTATTTGACCTCAAAGCTCAGGACACTCCTTGTCAAGTGACCCACGTTTGGTGATAGAGTACGACATCTATTTCTTATTGCGCTGGTAGATTTTGTTGCAGATAATAAAAACAACCAGAATTTTTTAACACTTTCATTAATTTTCATTCACTGTGGTCTTGATTACGTTCAAGTTATTTCCTAAGCATGCTCCATTAGCACACGTCTTATGCTATCTCACTGTTCCCTGCAATAGCCATCCAACATGTTTACCACACACAAAACTGTAAGTTATTTTGGGTGTCCGGGCTGCATCACATAGATTTTTTTGCACATGCTGCCTCACTAGGCATATAGTAGGTGCTCTCTAAATACTTCACATAATCTGAAAAGAGTAAGGCAGAACAATCAATACAGGTCACGACCTGGGGCAAATGTTTTTTTAAAACATCCAAATTACACTCCCATCTGAGAATTTTATTATATCAGGTGTGACTTGAAATAAATTGTACATCATGCCTGGAATAAGAATCTTGGGGTTTTTACTACCACAGCATGCATGTTAATGGAAGTGTTCATTTGTACTGAGAGAAGGCAGAAGGCGGCAAGAGCTGTATCTGGTCTCAAATCTGTTGTCAAAGGGTCTGTAGCTCCTTAAGGGAATGAAGGAGAGGTGAGGTAAACTAACAACTTGAGTTCATACCACCCCCTATTCTTTACAAAATGCTTCCATGTGCACCATCTCATTTTTTAACTGTGACATAAAGGGAGCAAATAGGATAGTCCCCATTTCACCCATCAAGAAATGACTGACCTAATATCATATCTACTTTGTGGTGAGATGGGCTGCAGCAATTTTTGCAACTTTTTCATTTTACAGGTGAGGAAACTGAATCCCAGAAAATTCAAATAACTGAACTGACATCATACCAAGCAAAAAAAAATACTGAATGAATGAGTGAAAGAATGAATGAAAATACATCTGCTTGAAGTAAGACCAAATCTAGGCATGCTTGAAAGAAGCACTTTCCATTTTTTAAATCATACTTGCAGGCTCTCTCCTTACTAATAATGCACCCATTTAAAAACACACACACACACACATTTAAAACTGGGGTTTAATCCCACGGGGAGCTCTGGGAAACCATGAAAGAAACATGTCTCAGAGTTAGCCAACCCCAGTGGTCAAGGGGGCTGGATATTTATCCATCAACTCCCACCAGTCATTGGTAGTGGCTGCTCCCTGCTCCCTCACAGGCATTAATTCCTTGACTCTTCCTTGCCTTGTGTGATCAAAGCAAGCTCCAGTGGCCAGGGAAAGCTGTTGGGCAAACAGTCTCTGGTGCTGGTGGTTAGAAATCAGGCCAGCATGCAGAGCAAAGGAACACCCCAGAATATGAGTAGAGTACCAACAGATCTCCAAATGAGAATTAACATTCTTTTTTTCTGAGAGTCTGACTCTGTCACCCAGGCTGGGGAATGCAGTGGCACCATCTCGGCTCACTGCAACCCCTGCCTCCTGGGTTCAAGAGATTCTCTAGCCTTAGCCTCCCATATAGCTGGGATTAAAGGGATGTGCCACCATGCCCAGCTAATTTTTGTTTTTTGTTTGTTTGTTTGTTTTTGTTTTTTGAGTAGAGCCCGGAGGTTTCACTATGTTGGCCAGGCTGGTCTCGAACTCCTGACCTCAAGTGATCTGCCCGCCTCAGCCTCCCAAAGTACTGGAATTACAAAAGTTAACGTTCTTATGTTAAAATAGGCTATTATGCTAGGCCCTTTATAGGCATCATCTCTAAGATTCACAACAATCCTGCAAGACCAGTATTATCATCATTTTACAGCCAGCAAAACTAAGGCTTAGAGACTTGTTCAAGGTTGCTGTTGCTTAGGGACCGTCTCATGACAGAAAAGATGTTTTAGAGTTTTAAGAAATCTTTCAAACAAAAGTTTGCTTTCAAGCATGAATAATACTGAAAGCAACACAGTGAGATAAGCAACTGTTTCACCGCTAAGGACACCCTCCTCTTCCACCACCACTCTGGAAAACAAGTTTCTCTGTGTCACCAGCTTCATTGTCTCAGAACTCTTAATGTAGACAAGTTCCCCCACTATGTGTAATCACGTTCAGATATGGCAGCTTGAGCTATTTTTCTAGTCTTGAAAATGTTCAACTCGGTAATTGTTCTTCATCTCCCACTGAGAACAGATTTTTAAAAGAAAAAGTTTATTTCTTATGCAGCAGTGTAATCTTTAAACTGATTCTAACCATCTGAATGAGAAAATGCCTACCTCACCATAGATGTCAAAAAGGCTTTTGGGAGGATGAGTCAGGCATGTGGGACCTGAGAGCCTGTGAGAGACAGCTGCAATGTCCCAGGGTGCAGACCCCAGGCCAGCAACAGCAGGCCAGACACTTCTCCATCCCCAAGACACTTGTTCTTTATCCAGGCACTTTTAAGTATTTAAGCAAGTATTTATTCTGTTCAACTCAATAAGCACCTATTGACTAACCACCAGATACAAGAGAACAAGGAAGCAAAAAGGAAGGAAATACAGAAGAGATGGGAGAACCCAGCCTAAGCATCACTTCCAGCTGAATCTATTTGTAGAGTGTTAGTTCAGTCATTAATGGTCTGAGTATCTACTTGCTGAATGAACATGTTTGTATCTACTCCCCTTTTTTCTGTAGGAAGAGGCTGAATGATCAGCCCCCCAGGATTGAAAACTGCCCTGCTGCCAACTGATTATTCATCTATGGGTCATCATACAACCCCTACACAATTCACTTACAGGCTACTTTTCATCTTCCCTTCTTCAGAACAATTCTTGGTACAGCATTGTCTCATTATTTCATACTATTTATTTTCACTTCTTTCCCAGGGCAATGCTCCCTCTAGTGTCTATGCAGGGCTCTCAGGTTTCATTCTTGGTACACAGGGTGAAGGCAAAAAGGGAACTCAAGCCTGCAACTCTGTGGGTATAGATCACCACAAAGTAATTAGTGGATTGTACCAGTGTGATAATACTGAGGAACAGGCTGCAGATATTCTAGAGATAGCTCCAATCCATGTGATATGCCCATTTCACAACAGGCACACATACAGAAGAGGAGCGGAAAAATGAACATCGAGGTCTAGCCCATGATTTTGGCACAGATGAGTCTTTGGCACAATGGGATCTGCTTGCCAACCAGCCCCAGCAATCCAGTGATCTCCAATGTTCTAGAAGCTACACACTTTACTCACTTCCCTCAAGAAGCCTCCCTTGATTAGCTATGAGTTGTATCATGGATGCCCAATCTGAGGGAAGCTACTCTTCATCTTTCTGGATCCCTTAACTCTCCATGCAATAAAAGCCCTGAAATAATGTTAACCTTATTCATAGCTTATTAGTGTAATCATCTAACTAATATGATTCTGTTTCTATTACAAATTCTGACTATGAATTTCAAGAATCCAGGTCCCCAGTCATTCACTTCTAGATCTTTTTCAACATCTACTTTAGCACGACATAAATGATAGACATGGCAAAGACTCATGTGACTGGGAGCATGAACTATGGGAGGTGGTTGAAATGAGCATCTTGATGAGAACTGGGTTCTAGCCAAAGCCTTGCCATCAGCTCACTAGGAAACTCTGAGCAAGTGCCTTCTACCTCTGCTTCAACATTTCCATCTGAAAATTAAAGGAAGGCCCCTTCCAGGTATAAAAATAACAACTAAACTAAAAGTATCTTGAGTGCTTGCTACAAATGGGTCAGGCACTTCTTTTAAGCACTTTACCCTGTACAATCTCACTTAATTCTTACAACAGCCCAAGGTGAGAGATACTATATCTTCACCCCCTTTTTTCATATGAAGAAACAGCAGAGAGGGTAACAACTTGCCCAATGTCACACAGCTATTAAGAAACAGAGGGAGGACTTGAAGTCAGGCACCTGGCTGCACAATCCATGATCTTATTTAGTATGTGGCCTGTTTCAGGTTCCCAGTCTATCCGTTCTCAACAAATCCGAAAGAGGACTGCATTCAGGATGAAATCTCTCCACAAATATGAATTCACACAAGTTGTACCATATACCCGTACTAAATAATCCTACAACCTCATAGAATCCTTGATTATTCTACATAGCTTTATTTCCAGTTTTTCCCCTAAAGAAGGTTTTTTTCTCTTTCCGACGTGTGCCAAGTAACAGTCCCCTACTTAGTCAAGGGCACAGTTTTACTGAGCAATAACCCTGCTGGCCCTACTCTGCTGCAGGTCCCTGTCATCTCAACCAAGCAGGGATGGCTTCCTCTGCTTCCCTGCATGCATTCAATACCAGACAGCAATTTGTGCAATCCTGAGGTCTTAGATTCCATTATTTTTTCCAAATTTACTATAGAACATTTATTAGTGTACTATAAACAACAGCATTTCCATAAATAATTAAATCCAAACTATGCCGATCAAAGTAAATGAGAAAAATGTTCCTGGTTGTGACGTAACCAGGCTTGAATTACTCACTAACTCAAATAACAAGGTGACTCACAAGAGGCTCCCATTAACAACGGTTAGTAAGATACAGCTTGTCCAACATTAACTAGCTTGTTACTCATTGTCTGCAGCCACCACAGTGGGTGGGCAGGGTGGCTATAGAGCATGGCCCCAGAACAGAAGGAAAGAATCTATTCCTAAATCTATCTGACTAGCCTCATATTATATCCATCCTAGGGCCTCAGTCTACCCTACCCATAAAATGGGCACCTCACCAGAGTGAAAACACACAAATCCTCTTTGAGGGAAAATGCTCTGTTAACATGAGAAGAAAGGAGAAAAATGGGCGTGAAGAGGGGATGGCTCTTCCAAGAGAAAAAAAAAAATAAGTGGGATCCAAGGTAGGCTGCCATGTTTCTGTCTGAGTATCACATCCTCATCTCTATCCTGAGTGATTTGAGGAAGACAATTCGCAAGTGCACTTCCAGTCTTGACATTCTGTAAGTCTAAAATTCCTGTACTATGTCCCATAGGGGTCCTCTCTTCTGTGAGCTCATAACCTGAAACAATCACTTGACAATTAACCACATGTCACCCCATGGCATCTGTCTTGCTGTCACGTATTATTTAACTTTACAGAAGAGCACTCACACATCCAAAGCATGTTGGCAGGACCATGAGGCAAATGTTGTCTCATCCTTCTTTGTATCCCCTCTATCACACTTCTACCAACCCCACAGTTTCTAGGACAATGCCACATACACAGGAAAAACTCAGAAAATTGATGAATGTCTTACAGGAGTGTCCATCTGATCTCTGAAGTGCATGAGAAGCCAGGATTATTAACTAGTCCTTATTTCTATCCTCTTACTAAGTAGCGTAGAGATCCCTCTGAATCTTATGTTAACATGTATATATGAAACAATACACCAGCTGTATAAACTCAGTGTCATTAAGAGACGGTGTTAACCTGTTAGTTATCTTAGGGCAAAATGGTCTTTCCTCTCCTCTTACCCTGCAGCTAAGTCACAGTCCAACTCCCCAGATGAGTTCAGTATTACTGAGCTATGTACTACCCTACGGCACATGCTGCCAGGCATGGATGAGAAGAACAGAACTCACACTTGATGGTGATTGGAGGGAGGGGGTACTGTTTTAATTATTTCAGCTCTTACCCTCAAAACACTCACCAAATAATATAAAACTAAAGTAAGTACTAAACTAAATATGATCAAATGTGTAGTGCATTCTGTAAATTCTATAAACAAGTAGGGGAAGAGAAATAAATGCTTCTAAGGAACGTTTCATAGAGCCACTGAGCCTGAATGTTGAACTGAGCTATGAATAACAGTTGCCCTTTCATCAAGAAAGAAAGGTACCTCAAGCAGAGGAGACCTCAAGGTGCTTGGGACAATGAAGACTCTGCCCTGGCCAGAATGCAGGAGTTAATCAGGGAAGAGTCAAACCCAAAGTTGGAGAAGTAGACCCAGGACATACATAGCCTTGAATGCCAGGCTAATGGACTCTGGGTTTGAATTCAAGAAACCAAAGGTCCTCAAGCCAGAATGTAGACACACTGGATGAAACACTCCTGGCTATAGCAGCTGTCAAGTTCTGAAATCATTGCTATCCCAGGCAACAACAATTTCTAATTCCTTTATCATCTCTGCTTGATGAGACTTGAGACTGTCTTTCATTCACTCGGTCAAACATTATCAAGTGCCAACCATGTGTAAGGCAAAGCTCCCTCATCTCCACTGACTACCAACAAAGTTAGAGCCCTATCCGAGCCTTTTCCCAGTTACCCACAACACCAGAACAAACCTAGCCAAATTCGATCCAACCCACAAAGCCAGTTCTACTTACCAGAACTGCCGAGTGACCCACTAAGCCCTCACATTCTGTATTTCCCACCTCCTCCTCCACAAGGCCTCTTTTCTCCCCCAAACTTACTGCAGAATCATCCTTTGACATTTTCTCCCTATAAGGGAAGTGTTCAAGCCAACCAAGAGGCCAAAAGAAGGCAGAAAGCGGGAAATCAACAGGTGGGTCAAGCCACAGGCCTTAAGTGACTTAGCCAATCTGCACCTAGCCTTGGATAAACCACTGGTCTCCAGCCAAATCTTCCTATCACAGAGTGTCTGCTTTGTCACACCTCTCTGCTCCTTACGAGATAATTCAGGGCCCACAGATCATCCAGTTCCAGGATTCCTTCACTGACAATAGATTTACACAGCCCAAGGAAAAAACAATTTTCCCTTCTGTCCACTGAGTCTTCCTGCCACTGGAGTCACCAACTCCCCTTCCCTTAAATCCAACACCACTGGAGAAGCCACTTCCCAGCATTCCTTCTTTGCCAACTACAAAGCAAGTTCCAGCCACTGCATTTCTGTAATCATTAAGTCAGGCCTCCCAATTAAGGAGTCTGCAACTTCTGCTCACCTTGGAAATCACTGAAGGATCTGAGAAGGAAATCACACCCTGTAATCCAGCCATCAGAGAAATCACAGAGCAGATAAATAGCTGTGCCCAGCTCCTCCTCTCCTCACCGCCCCTCAGACCAACAATGACCAGGAGCAATTAGTGCCATTATGTCCCCATGCATTTCCCAGCTACATCTCAACTGACATGGTTTCCCCTTGTAATATTAATTGAAAACAGATTTTTTTGGCAAAACCCTGAAGAATGGCTTCTGTGGCAGGCTTCTTTATTAAGCCTCCGAGAAGGCAGAATGCATTAAGATATTGTGACACAGGAACTGTGAGCAGGGACGATGAAGACAAGGCAATCCAGCCAAAAGCTATTTGAAAAATCTGTTTGGAGCCACAATTAGATGATCCAGTGAGTGAAATACAATTAATCTGATCAAATCTGTCACTATTTTGCACATTAGGAGTAAATATTTTAGAATACAGTCCAGCTGAATTAGTTAAGGGTAGGAAATCCTGCCTGGGAGAATCTGTGTGTTATACCTACTAGTATGCTCAGGACAGAGTGATCTGGGAGGGCCTAGAAATATCAGCATCTCCCCATTTCTCTTCACCAAGATGCAGTGTTGGGCACATTAATTGAGAACTACCCGGCAAGTATTCCAAGCAGATACACTGCAGGGGCAGCAGCCTGCAAATCACTACCACTTCGAGTGCACTGCTGGAAGGAAATGAGGACCAACGTTAGGGCAGATGCAGTGTTTTCACCTCAGCACCAGGAATGCGGGGCGGGGGGCATGAAGGGTTAATCCAAGGAGGAGGGAGTGTGGAGAAGTGGACTGTGCCTTCACAACTTTCCACTCTCCAGAGTCATTTGCCAACTCACTGAGCAAGCAGGGAGGCTTCTTCTTTCATTTAAAGAAAAAGGACAGAATAATGTGTTTTTCTGTTTCCCCATAAGCCACGGGGACTGGGCTCCCTCTGGGTGTTTGTGAAACACTCTCTAACCCATTAATCACCAGGATTCCAGCTGGAGGCAACTGGAGAGAAAAAATAGCAAATCACTCCTCCAGAGTAAAGGCTCCAAGGCCAAGTCCACTCACTTTCCAGCCAGAGCACCTGGCAGGCAACATGGTCAGAGGTGGTGCCCAGGCCCCATGCCCTCCTGATTCCTTTGCCCAAAGCCAGCTGCACTCCTTCTCCTTTGCCCCTAAAGCCATCTCTTCTCAGTCCTGGGACCAAGGCAAATACCCACCCCAAGCCTTGGTCAAAGGTCTCCTCCTGTACCCTCAACCACCTGGGGCACACACTGGACCAATGGCGTGGGCTGAAGACCCTTCTCCTACATGGCCGACCCTGCATCCCTGACTGTAAACTCGGTCAGAATGGAGTTCAATTTCCAATTTCATAGGGTTACTGAAAACTTTCCCCAAAAGGGAACTCATATCAAGTAATCGGGTGCATCAGAGACACTTGGAAGAAGAGCAAGGAAACCCCTCATTGTGTTAAAAATTAAACTGGTGGCCTCCTGAAGAAGGACATGTCTAATACGCCAGAAGCCAGAAGAAGAGATAAAATTCTCTTCCCATGTCAGAAGAGCCTGGAGCTAGCCCCCATGTTCTCTGTTTTACGGACATCTCCCTCCACTTTGAAACCAATGATGAAGGGATCTTTCCAAAGCATCCTCATCCCCATCACTCTTCACCCTGGCTTTTATTTACAACACCTTCTTTTCCTGCCATCAGGAAAGGGGGACAGGAGAAAAACCAACTGGGTAAATGTTGCTGAAACTGGTTTCCCAGTGACTCACCAGGAGATTTCCTTAAAGTCTCAAAGACAGGGCCACGTGAGTATGCTTCTCCATCTTCTTTACAGAGGCTCACAGACCTGATAATCAAGGATGTCTCTCTGGTATTGCCTACAAAATGTGGTCAGAAGAGACAGGTCCAGCCTAAGGGCTAAAGGGGCAGTTCTTCCCTAGAACGGAGAGAGAAGACAGCGTGTGGCCCTACATCCACCTGTGGTGCTCTTGCATGAGCAGTAAGGCTGGCCAAGAGCACAACCAATAAGTCCCTAGGGGCTGTTCATACATTGTCCAATCTCATTGCTGTCACCAAGGACTCCAAGCCCAACTGCTCCAGTACCCAAGCCCTGTTGGCCATCATTTGACTGAAGAGTCATTTCCCCAGGAAGCACGGGCCAGACCTGCCCCTCACCTCTTCTGCTGCACAGCTGCTTTGAAGATGAGCAAAGAAGGTCATGCACAGTTAACTGCTACTTGCAGGAAGCATTTTCTCTAAAGTCCCATCTTCAGAGGCTTTGTAAATACTCAAAAATAATCCTTAAAAGCAGAGACACAGAAAAACTCTTCAGGGAGAGTGAATTTATATTGTCCTAATGTGGCAGTAGTAAAGTCACAGATGTGAAGACATTACATCCTCCTCTTCCTAGGATATATTTACTTACACACATCCTATCCATCCTCCTCACCAAGTAAGAACCTCAACACACACACACACACACACACACACACACACACACACACAAATAATCAAACTAAAATGAAGTTAGGATTCACAACCCCTGCTGTCAGCACAGCACACACATATCCAAGTCCTCTTGGAAAGGACTTAGAAGTCTTCAATCACTCAGCCCTGCAAAGGCACCCCTCTCGCCAGATCTGTCAGCCCGAGGCTGCGGGGGTCTCCATCCAAGGCAGATGAAGCCCGCCACTGCGCCCCTCTGGAGCTGGACTCCACTGGTCCTTCAAGCCCAGCATCGGCTACCCAGACTGGGCTGCCGCGCTGTGCATCATTAGAAACCAAGAAATCTGCACTTTGGTATTGCTTATGTGCTACCTTCTGCGGACCCCTCGCTTTCCTCTTATTAGATACCCAATCCTGGACACCCCAGGCTCTGTTAAAATAAGGCAAAAATTTCCCAGAGAAATCTTGTCAAACATCGGTCATGAAGAGAAACACAAAACGGCAGGGAGTTGCGGAGTGAGTTCCTATCAAATCAATTCCCCAAGGCTGCTTGTACAGACACCCGTTATCCTCTGCCTGGAGCGTGCACCCTACCCAATGCCAGGTTCTGATCTGAACCATTGAGCCAGAGAAGAGGAAAGGATTTTCCAAATCTGGCTGAAGTAGGGACCGCGGGAGGGAGGGAAGCGGGGAAGATGGTGGGAACCTGTCACCCGCCTTTTCTTTGCTTGGCTGCACAGCGCTGGGTGCCGGCGAAGTAGGGGGAGCCCCTCCGGGCACGCGCTGCGAGCCGCTGCAGCTGCCTGGCGGGCAGGCGCGATACTCAGTCGGGCGCCCAGTCCGGAACGCCCGAGTCTGCCAGAGCGGGCTCAACGGCGCCACCTCTCGGTACATCCTTGTCCGGGAGAACCCGATGGCGGGGAAAAGCGGGCGGTGAGGTGTGCAGGAAGCTCAGGGACCCAACTCCGCTCAGGGAGCCGTTTGTGGCGCAGAATGCAGTGGTGAAGGCCAGAGTTTTCTGCTCAGCGACTTCCGTGTGTCTGTGCGTGCGTGAGGGCGAGCGGTGTGGCATGGGCGCTGGATGGGTGTGGAATTTTGTTTCACGCTTTAAACTTTTTTTACGGCCTCTGCTACGGCTTTCCAGGGCCGCTCCCTGGGCTTTGAAGGAGCAACCGGGGTTAACAGAAGCCAAGTCTTGGGGCCGACTTGGCGGAGCCTCCCTCCTGGGCTCGAGGACTGCGCGCCTGGAGTGGAGAGCAGCGACCCCGAGACGAGCAGGAGGCTGGGAGTCCGAATGGCTTCCCGGGTTGCCTTTCGCGTGACGGGCGCGGGGGGGAGGGGAGCCCGGGCAGTCGCAGGAATCGGTCTGTTCAGAGGCTCCCGCCCCAAGTCAGCCCTTTTTCTCATCCAAGAATTCAAGTATCCCGCAAACAGGAAAACTGACCCTCCAAGCCAAGTATGGGAGAAAGTGAGCATAGATCCCTCCCCCACTCATCTTTAAGAAGCCCCTTCCTCATCTCCCCTCCCGACGGCCGGAAGCCTAGGGTCTCCAGTAAACAAACGCACACAGCGTCTAACAACAAACTCCGTTAACCTGTTGGGGGCGTGGGGGGGAATCGGACAAACCTGTTATCTCGAAAAGTCGAGGCGTCCCCCGCCTCGACCCCAAGCAACTATCTGTCCCTCGCTCCCGCCCGCCCCCCCCCCCCCCCATTCCGCTTCAGTGTCAGGAAGCAGGCGGACCCGCCGCCGGGTGGGTACTCACGCTGCTGTTGTGTCCGGACCAGTGCACCATGGCTTGGTTGTGGGCCGAGTCCCCGGTCAGCGCGAAGGAGGTGCTGGGCAGCCGGAGGTCTTCAGCCGCCGACCCCCCAGCCCGCGGCGCCTTCACCTCCTCCCGAGAACCCTTAGCCAGGGGACGGCTTCCTCTGGAACCATCGGCCGGAGCAGTAGCCCGGGCGTCCCCGCGCTCCGGGGTGCTTGGGGGCTGCGCCCGGCGACTCCTCCTCGCGCCGCCAAGCTTGCCAGGAGCTGGGATGCCCCGGTCCCGCCGCTCGCCTGCCGGCGACGTCCCTCTGGCTTCCACCTGCATCTCACCGCCTCTGCCACCGCCCTGCTGGGGCAGCAGCTCTGGTCCGGCCCGGCGCCCCAGCACGGCGGCTCTCCGCGCCGTCGCCAGCTCCTCCGGCCACTGGCTTGCCACTGCCCGCGGCGAGAGTGGAGACAACGCCGGTGGCCGCGAAGCCGGGGCTGCCGGGCGCCCGGGACCGCCTGTCGCGTCCCAAGTGATCTCGGCGCCGGCCAGGACCCACGTCGACAGGAGTAGGAGCCCAGTCCGGACAAGCGGCGCCCCCGGCCAGCCTGCGGGGCGCTCCGTGCGCGCCGCCTCCATCCCGCTGCGGTACCGCTGCTCGGGCTGCCGAGTGTGTGGCGCCCGCCGAGGTGCGGGTCCGGCGCGGGGGGTGTGCGCGCGCCGGCAAGCGAGCGAGCGAGTGTGTGTAGGGGGAGTGGGGAGGGGGCGGCCGGGAAGGAGGTGGCTCCGGCTGGCGCGCCTCGCCGATCCTCTCCACTCTTCCCACCTAGCTCCCGCTCGCCCGCTCTCTCGTCCAGAGGGTTATTCCAAACCCGAGGAAAATTAATAATTGCCCCTTCGGTGCTTTCTTTCTTAAAATCAGATTCCCACCAATCTTCCCTACTGAGCTCCTCCAGAAATTTCGTTAAAAGGAGTAATCAAAGGTAATAAGAAAATCTTCTTAAAATATGAAAATCAAGCCGGATCCAGGAGAGGCCGGCAATAGACTCCAATCCCGAGTCTCTACAAAATCCAGGCTCCAACGTGCTCCCGGCGAAGAGTTGGGAGCTGCTTCTGGACGCGTTTGGGGGTTTACTCTCCGGGCCTGTTATGAGGGGCGGGAGATGGCGCGCGTGGAGAGTACAGGGGGCTCGGGGGAGAGGGAGGAGGAGTTGTGTGCTCAACGCCAACTGTTCGCGTTCTAGAGCCAAGGGGGAGCCAGGTGCCTCCGCACGGGGAGGCTGCGCACAGAAGCCAAGCCTAGGATGCACCCGGGACTCTGCTCGCGGCTCCCTGGCCCGGCCGGCTCCCAGCCAAACCCCGCCACCCGAGGCCTGCGCCCCCGCGCGGGGGCGCGGAGAATGCGTGCGTGCGCGTGCGTGCGCGCAGGCGGGCGGGCGTGAGGCGAGGACTTCGCAGGGGGCTAGCGGGCAGACCCGGCGCTGCCGCGTGGGGGCACCTGGCTGAGCCGGGCCGGGAACGCGGCTGGGTGTGAGGGGGCGCGCGGTTCCGTGTGTGCGCGTTTGCACGAGCATGTGTGCTTGTTAGTGTGAGCGATGGCAAGTGGGGCGGGGGCAGGAGGTGTGCGCTCGGGCTTTGGGGGCACGCGGATCACGCACGGGCTGTGTTTGCATTTCCAGGCGCCTGCGAGTGGTCAAAGAGGCAATGCTGAGAACTAGGCAGGCTGCTCTCAGCAGCCCCTTCCTCTTGGCGCCCAGAGCACCCACGGCCCCCACCACTAGGGGTTAGAACCTGATAAAGCCTCCTAGGGGATGAGGGAAGAGAGGCGGAAGGCCCAGGCGGGATCGGGGGGACTTGCCAGATCTTCTCGGTTGAGGGACGCTCCTTGCCCGGACCTCCCGGCCAGAGGTGGGGCGAGAGAGTATTCGAGATGTCTGCTCCTACAAGGAAGATCCAGACTTCATTTTGCTGCCTGGGATTTTGAGGTCGTGCCCTCACTTTCCCCAGTCCGTTTCTGAACGGGCTCAATTGTTTCAAAGTGTCGGCCGCCAGTTAAGAGGGTACTCGGGCCGCAGCCGTGTGGGCTTGTCTGGTCCCCAGTCCGCCACTGCAGGAGTGTAGCCTGCGCGCTTGATGCAGCTGAGACCCTTCGTGACCGTAGGAAGATAGAGACTTTGCGTGGGCTGAAGGGAAGTGAGCTAAACCCAAAGACGACCTCCAGCTGCAGTTTACAGGCCCCAGGACATGTGGTGTAGCCCGCCGCCTCCGAGAAGCCCCTGGGATTTCAAGGGGTTGAAAAGTCAGACCAGAGGAGCTGGAGGAGGAGCTATTAAGAAAGGAGCAGGCAGGAGGGAGGAGGCTTAGGGAGAGAGACAGCCTCCAGCTCTGCTCTTCCGCTTCAGGAGTAAAGAGTTCCTCCTCTCGGCCGGGCGCGGTGGCTCAAGCCTGTAATCCCAGCACTTTGGGAGGCCGAGACGGGCGGATCATGAGGTCAGGAGATCGAGACCATCCTGGCTAATACGGTGAAACCCCGTCTCTACTAAAAAATACAAAAAACTAGCCGGGCGACGAGGCGGGCGCCTGTAGTCCCAGCTACTCGGGAGGCTGAGGCAGGAGAATGGCGTGAACCCGGGAGGCGGAGCTTGCAGTGAGCTGAGAGCCGGCCACTGCACTCCAGCCTGGGCGGCAGAGCAAGACTTCGTCTCAAAAAAAAAAAAAAAAAAAAAAAAAAAAAAAGAGTTCCCCCTCATCTAGAAGATGGTTACAGAGGAGCGAGAGGAAGGGGAATGCGCAGAGAGGGAAGAAAGGTGAGAGGAAGGAATGAAGGAGAAAACAGAGGGAAAAGGGGGAGAGGGAGAAGAGAGGAAGACAAGGTGAAGGAGAAAAGGGGCGAGAGAGTGGTGCAAAAGGAAGAGGGAGATAGGAGAGGAGGCGAAAGGGCTCCAGGTAAGAGCCAAGAGGGATGGAGGAGGCAGAAGAGGCGCCTGAGAATCTAACCTGGCCAAGGAAGAAGACATCCAGCGATTCCCCAGAGCCCCCGCCCTCTTGAACTTGGTTTTCCACCCGGTGCCAAAATGGCAATTAGCAGCGGGGGGAGGCTGGGCCAACGAACCAAGCCAGCGACAACGTCCGGCCCAGAATGGGGCGGTCCTGGCATCTGCGGGTTTCCAAAGACAGGGCGTAGCGGGCAAGTCCCAAAAAAAGTTCCAGCGCCGCAGACCCAGGTGGGCGCGGGACCGGGCGCTGGACAAGAGCCGGCCATCCGCGGGTTCCCAGCGCCCCTGCCGGAGGCGGCCCGGTGCTGCAGCCCGAGCCGAGGCTCGGAGTTCGGGAGGGACGCGGTGCTGCTCTTTTCTTCAGGTTCTGGGCGGAGGTGCCACAGTATAAGAGGTCTGGGTGGACCCGAGGCTCACACAGCCCCGGAGAAGTGCGGTGTCCCAAGCCCTGTGCGCACCGGGGAGGTGCACCATCCAGTCCCCGCAGCTTCCCGCGGCCTCCGAGCAGGAGCAGTCGGGTGCAAAAGAGGCAGACGCTGTGTGCCTCCCTCTCCCTCCTGTCTGAAGAAGGCCCTACCCAGATGGAACCCGGGTAGAGTTGGATCCTTGGGATGGGCTTGAGGAGATATAGCTAAAAAGCTTTTGTTTGAAAACAAAAAAGGAAAGACTCCCGCAAGTGTGACATTTTCACATGCCTCCTGCACCAGTTTTCTTGGCCTTGCTCCCATCAATTATAGTCTTCTCCTTCCACCTTCAGCCTCTCCCTCCTTCACCCTTTGCCTGAAAATCCTTGCCTCCAACCCCGAGCTTCCCGAGTCCCCATTAGCTTTCTCTGGTGCCCAAACTTCTCCCAGTAGTTCTCACCTGTACCCACAGTATCCTCTTCCTCGCTGCTGGACTTTTTGCAATTTGACATATGCTTTTAGGCGACTCAGTCAAAGGCTTACCCCAACACACCTGACAGCCCCACTCAACAACCTCTTCTTCCTGCATTTGTAAACTTGTCCCATCTGAAAAGGTCTCCTTTGGTCTACATGGTACCAGGATCACCTGGGTCCTCCCCGGCCAGCCTCAGTCAAGCTTGTCTTCTTTTGTCCACATCTTAAATTCTGAGCCCCAACCTCCCTCCTTTCCCCCAATTCTCCGTGCTTGGCTCTCATTCTCTTTTCCCTTTCTCCCTGTCTGAATGAGCCCAGTGATCAGGCCCATTTCTGTCTTTCTACTACCACCTCCTGGTGTTGCCTCCTGGATCTACAACTTCACCACATTCCCTCTTGAGCTTCACACCGGACCTCCTCGTTGCTTCATACGTGTATGTGTTCCCCTTGAAACCCATATGCAGCAAAACCTACAACCGTCACCCCAACATCTTAATCACCTAGACCAGACACTTAACTTGCAGGCTTGACTCCCTCTTTTGGATCCCCACACCCATAAAAACTCTTGTTTCGTCCTATTTTAAAGAGCCTTTTTTTTTTTTTAACCACTCCTCTCCTGTTCATTCCCAAAGTCACTGCCTTAGATCTGACCCTCAACATCTCTTGCCTAAGGTTTTGCAATAGTTTCCTCTCTTCTCCTGGTCTTTGGCTCTTTCCTTCTCCTAGCCAGCCTCCACACTGGCAACTTCAAATAGAAATGTAATGTAAGCCACATAGGAAATTTTAAACTTTCTAGTGGCTTTATTGAAATAAAAAGAAACCAATGAAATTAACTTTAATATTTATTGAACTGAAGATATCAAAAATAGCTTCAATTTGTAATCAACATAAATATTATTGAGGTATTTTTACATATTTTGTACCAAGTCTTCAAAATCCAGTATGTATTCTATACTTACAGCACATTTCCGTTCAGACCACCCACATTTTTTCACTACCACATTTCATAACCACATGTGACTAGTGGCTACTGTTTTAAACAACACAGCTCCATGCTGTTGACAGAAATAGCCTCTTAAAACATAAGGAAGATTATATCATGAATTGCCCTCCTCAGAATTTTTCAACGACCTACCATTTTTATAAAATCCAAACTTCTTAGAATGGTATCCAAAGCTCCATGTTCTTGCCCCACCTCCATGAACTTTCTTACTGTATTCCTTAAGCCTGGAATGTGTCCTCTGCCACAGTTTTCAACATGAAAGGGGCTTCATGGGAAGAGCCCTTCTTTGTGGAAGAATCCTCTTCCATGAAGCATGCCTCCGCAACCTCATAGTACTTGTATTATATCATTATTATCACCATCATCATGTCATCATCATCAAATTATTTTTCCTCCTATAAGATAGGAGCTGTCCCATATCACTTTGGAATTTAAAAGAGAGGACTAAGGTTAAAAGGGCTCCATTTCCCTTGCTGACATAATATCTACTTCAGCTGGGAAAGGCAGGTTGAGATGAGGATTAGCCTTCACACAGTCCCCATAGGGTCAGCAAAAAATGCCCACTGGGAATGCATTTTCTCACCAGGGCTTCTGTCCCTGTTAAAAACAACTGGAGAAAGTAAACTGTATACTGTAAGTTATCCATGAGATTACACTAAATGTCATTCAAATACGTCTTCTTTCAGGTGTTCTGTTTTGTTTTGTTTTCCATCATAGTGAAATAACGCTTTGGGAAACTGTGCTTCTTCTCCCTGACATCACAAATACAGACACATACACACACACACACACACACACACACACACACACACACACACACACACCCTTACCCTTCCAGACCCTCAATAATCTAATAGATATTTTCCCATCAGCGCACACAGCAGGCACAGATAGAGAAGCATTCAAATGATGCCTATTTCCTTTTTTTTTTTTTTTTTTTTTTTTGAGACGGAGTCTCACTCTGTCGCCCAGGCTGGAGTGCAGTGGTACAATCTCAGCTCACTGCAACTTTCGCCTCCTAGGTTCAAGATTCTCCTGCCTCAGCCTTCTGAGTAGCTGGGATTACAGGCACACGCCACTGCGCCCAGCTATTTTTTGTATTTTTTTTAGTAAAGGCGGGATTTCCCCATGTTGGCCAGGCTCCTGATCTCAGATGATCCAACCCCCTTGGCCTCCTAAAGTGCTGGGATTACAGGCGTGAGCCACCGCACCCAGCCCTATTTCCGTATTCTATAAAATGTTTGGCCCTTCTTACATGAAGACCTAAAAGCAAATTTCTCTTAAAACTTGGATTTCTCCTGTGAAACTGACATCCTTTCTTAAAGGCTCTTTTAACTGGCTCTGTCTTCTCACTTTGTCTTCCTCTTGTCTCAACAGTCACGCTGAGTACCGAGTTAACTTGTTCTAACAGTCTTCAGACAAGATTTTTATCCTCTGTTCCCTTTTTACTAAATGCTGTTTTTATTGTTTGATACTCTTTGATCTTACTATATCTGTGTATTTTTGATAAGCCACTTCACATTTTTTTTAGAACTAAATAGGAAATTAATTAATTGATTAACATCAAACAACAGTCTACATTGTAACTCTCTGAATTTCTATGGAGGCAAATGATTGTGAAACAAAACCTAAAATGCAGACAAAACCAGCCAGATGATCAGTGCAATTAGGACTTCCTATCATTGTGTGTCCATGAAGTATCTGTTTTCCTCAATACTATATCCTCAGCACCTGGCCCAATGCCTGGCACAGCGATGACCCTCAATAAATGTGCAATAAAAAACAAAACAGATGAATATAAATAATAATACCTCTGTTGCGGCTACTAACCACCTGTTCTTTTTAGCATGTGTCAACTTTCTAAAGAGGCAAAAGCTCTAGGACGTGATTGATACTACTTTCCACTACACCTTATTGCAGGTATCAATGGTCTTTTTGTAAGCCACGGAAAACAATTCTCCAACACAAATTTGGAGAAAATTATCTTATGAAAAGCAGCCGGGTATGATGGCTCATGCCTGTAATCCCAGCACTTTGGGAGGCCAAGGCGGGCAGATCACTTGAGGTCAGGAGTTCCACACCAGCCGGGCCAACATGGCGAAACCCAGTCTCTACTAAAAATACAAAAAAATTAGCCAGACGTGGTGGTGAGCACATTTAATCCCAGCTACTCAGGAGGCTGAGGCAGGAGAATTGCTTGAACCCAGGAGGCAGAGGCTACAGTGAGCCAAGATCGCACCACTGCACTCCAGCCTGGGTGACAGAGTGAGACTCTGTGTCAAAAAAAAAAAAAAAAGAAATAAAAGAAAAAGAAAAAAGAAAATTATCTTATGGAAAGGATATTAAGTAACTCCCAAAATTGCTGGGTGGGCTGGAAAACTAGGCTCAGTGTTTCTGCAGGCAAAGTGACACCCTGAAATCACACCATGCAGCTGGTCCTATAAGGAGCCTATTACCAGCATCACTAAGCCTAGATGCTACAGCTTTAACAAGCACCACAAGAATTGAATGCTGAATGTTGCTGCCACTTCCATTGTCACCAGCTAACCTTCTGCTTGCTTTTGTGTATCACTAGCATTGATTGGCCAAGCCTAGATCACTAGCCCATTCCCCAGAGATGCAATGAGAAAGCATATCTGCCTCCTGAGGTGGGAAAGTCTCCAACACACAGGGAAGGGAGTTCAGATGTTGGGCAGCCACAGGATGAAGCAAGATAAATGTCCACTACACCCATCACCAAAAGAAAGATTTCTTAGAGAAAGAAAGGGACTCTGTTTGCCTTCATCTTGAACTTCTTGTAGAAAACCAAACTAAAACAAAATCCTGACGAGGTAACATTTCACACAACACCTATGTGGAATTGGATGTTTAACCAGGGAAACCCTTCTCCCATGGAGAAGGGGAGAATATGACCATCTGCCCAGTGGTTATAGGCATAGAAAGTAACATTAAGAATCCTGTCCACAAGGCACCAAAGACTTTATGATGAAGGAAAAGTGGAAGAGAAAAAGACAGCAGAAAGAAGGGGAGAGCAGAAAATAGCTACCTGGAAAACTAACATTTAATAAGGACTTCCTTTAAGTCAAGCAATACGTCTTCTATGGCCATTGCTTCATTTAATCCAGACAAAGTCATTCCTTGGTTCCAATTAGTAGATTAAGAAACAAATATATACACGTGAAACAGTGATGCTAGGGGAGATAATGTAGAAGATAATGATGAATGATAATTTATGCAGTGCACTAAGTCTTGACTGGAAATATGGTAAGGACTCACCAGCATTCTGTTGGAGTGACTGAGAGTCCATACTTTAGAGAAAAATAACCTATGTTTCAATTCCAACCCTACTAACTACCAGTTGTGTGACCTTCGATAAATCACTCAATCTCTCTATCCTTCAATTCCTCATCTGTAAATGAAGATGGTGATCATACTTAATATATGGGGGTCACAGTTAAGATTAAATGAATCAATGGAACTGATAAATAAAGCACTTGGAACAAGGTCTAGTGAAGATTAAGTGCTAGATAAATTTAGCTGTAAATGTTCTTATTCTCCTGAACAGTCCTGTGGAGGCTAGTACTTTGTCCCCATTTTACAGATGAGGAAACTTTGAGTGAGAGAGGTTGGATTGCATAGCTTGTGAGTAACCAGACTAAAGGATCTGTCTGATCCAGACAGACAGCTCTCACACAGTGGTCTGCACTGTCTTCCTGACCTACGTCCCACAGCATGCCCCAAGTAATACTTACATTTAGGTCTATTTGGCTCTGAAGTCAGAGTTCTTCTTGCTGCATCCTCTGTCTTGCCACCCAGGAACATATCACCAGGACTAATGCTGATGGCTGGTCCTTGCTGAACACATGGGTTCCACAACATGCCTTACAATTTGGGAAGAGGTTGGCGATTTAGTTGGTGACATCCTTCTCTTTATATGCCATTTACCTCCTAAAGAAAAGAAAATTATGGTTGGTGAATTCCAGGCCTGTGTTCAAGTAGCAAGTTTGGGCTAAGAAGTAAAGTCAACAATGGAAACTTAACAAGCTCTGGGAAAGAACATACTCATTAAGCTGCCTAAAGTCATCAGCAACTTAGTTGACATTTTCCCTCTAGTCACATCTCCAAAAGAAAAGGAGGGCATCAATCTAATGAGGTGGAAGCAGTTGGAAAAGAAGTTTTGCAGGAAAATAGGTTTTCATTTTTATTCCTCTCCCTAATGATTCACAATGCAAAGCCACATTTCTTAGAGAAAAGTCTGTCTTTTACAGCATAGCTCTTAAATTATCATGGGTTCCCAGTAAGTTCTAAGAAAGTTTGGCAAAGCTGATGGGAAGTTCTTGAGTCAAAGTCATTTACTATCCAAGGAGTCCCCTTCTGAGTCAGTCACTATCGGAAAAGTCCCCTGTCCTCCAGGAATGGGCCTGCCTGGCATCCCTGGTACACTCCATCGCTGGCTATGGCAAGCATGGCCTTGATGCTAATTGTGATGGTCTTCAGAGGTTCGCAGTGGGAGACATTGGTCAGTCAGGCAGAGAGAGATACATTATTCCATTTTCCCATACTAAAAGAAAGTATTTTAACATCTTCCCCATAATGTGGTGTTTGAGAAGTAAATGAAAGAATATGTGCAAAAGCTTAACCTAATGGCAGATCCTCAATAAGTGCTTGTCAACTGAATGAAAGAGCAATGGAAAGAATGAACTTGTACAGAAGACAGAAAGAAGGTTTGGGCAATTTAGTTAGAATATCCTTAATAAAAAGCAGGAAGTTATTTAGAAGAGGTGAATATGAAGATAGGAGAGGATTTAAAGTCTAGTCCTGGCTTCACTGGTGTTACTTGAGAGGGTCTAACAAGTCTCATTGTTGTAACAGGGTTATAACTGGGCTTAAGGATTAAAGGAGGCAATTTACAAGGAAACGCTAAGCAAACTTTAAAGAGCTATCTAAAAGAAGGCATGGGTGTGTTGTTTTAAGTTGCCATCAATATAGTTACACATTTCATCTCCTTCGATTTGGCATCTTCCTGACCCAAGCAAGCTACAGTTCTGATTTCTAGAAGCCAGTATATGCTGAAAGTGAGTCTGTTGCACCCAATCTCCCTTTCCTGTTCATACTCTTTATTCTGTGCTTCCCCATCAAAGTTCATAGACAAGGAAGCATCTAATTCACACCTAAATGGTGATGCCTTAATGTACCCTTCTCCAGGAGCATAATATTTGCATTTAAAAAGGCATCACCAACTTGCTTCACCAAGTTTAACAAAGAGATTAGACAACCATGGGCAAATCCAGGCAGCAATGACAGTGAGACCCAAGCAGAATTGACCTCTTCCCCTGGGGTGCCAGTGGCAGGTTAAGGCCTGCATAACAGAGAAGAAAATAGAACTGAGGGGAAAAGTGGTTAAAGCAAAAGGAAGAAGAGGGAGGGATGAGAGAAGGAGCAAGAGTAGAGGTGCCTAGGTGGTGGTTATGGTTGTGTTGGGGAGAAGAGAGAAAACGCAGACAGATGTGTTTTCAGGGAATAGAAATGAGACATGGTCTCCAGGGAGACTGCAGAGCCTAGTGGTCAAACACAAAGACTCTGGATTCAGAAAGAGTGGAGTTCTAATCCTAGCTCTGCCTTACCAGCTATGTTACCTGAGGGAAGGTGTCTAACCCATCTGATCATCAGTTTCCCCATCTGTAAAATGAAGATATCAATTGTCCCTCTCTCAAAGAGTTTTTTCAGGACCCAATGACAGAATGTTTGAATAGTGTCTGGTACATAATAAGGACTTAATAAATAATTATTAGCCCTCTTTTACTGTCCATCCCTAACTCCACCACCCCCCAAAAAGAAGTATCTTCCTCTGCCCAGTGATGCAGGATTTCCT
This sequence comes from Rhinopithecus roxellana, assembly GCF_007565055.1. Classification (NCBI taxonomy): domain Eukaryota; kingdom Metazoa; phylum Chordata; class Mammalia; order Primates; family Cercopithecidae; genus Rhinopithecus; species Rhinopithecus roxellana. The sequence continues at coordinate 20,791,750 of NC_044559.1, forward strand.
TCATGAGAGAGCAAATCTTTTAATTTCCCCAGGTGAGATTAGACTTCAAGAGCAAATAACTTCATGGAAATCGCCTTGATGCCTGGCTTCAATGCTATGACTCTGAACAAGAGGTGAATATGTGTCCATCTCCCCTATTTAATCTTCCCAGAGTCCGGGAGAAGCCCAGCGCCCGGGCCAGTATCTCTATTCTACAGGCTGAGACTCTGATGCTCAGAGAGTTAAACCCACCGTCCAAGTAGAATGATGGGGCAGGGGCAGTTCCTAAGAGCAAGAAAGACGACCCCGGGTGGAGAAAACCAAGGAGAAGGAGGAGCTCCCCAGGGGAGCAGGAACAGCCAAGTAAAGATGGAGCTGCAGCTCAGAAGAAGCATGGGACTGGGCAAAGAACAGGAAAAAACCTTCAGGAATAACCCGAGGCCACTTCAGCAGCTGCAGGATGGAGAGGGAGATGTACCCTGGACGCGTCTGTGACCACCCGCGCACGCAGGTGCCGCGACCCCGACCCGTTCGCCCGAATCAGTCAGAATCCAGAGCCCCACTGAGGACCTAAGAGAGACAGCATCCTTGGGAAGTTGTTCAAGCGTGGCAGAGAGAGCAAAGAGGAAGCTAAATATAGCCTCAAAAGAAACACGCGGTCTACAAGGGAACACCCCAGTCAGGGCAGCAGAAGGGAGAGTGCGGCCAGGTCACAGGAATCAGAGCCAGAACCCAGATGAGGGCTTTCCTGCCGGAAACTGCGCATGGGCCTCTGGGTCCTGGGAGGTGGGCAGAATCCATCAGCAGCTCCAGCTCCAAACTCCTCTTTCCACAGGTTCGGGCTCCCCTCTGGCATGGGACTTTTGCTCCTATTGCTCTTCTCTTCCACCTTGTCCGATTCACTGTCATCTTCCTTCTGGCCCTCAGTCTATCTTCACCTCGTTTGGGGAGCCTCCCTTGACCCCACTGAATGAGTCAGGACGCATCCCCCTCCCCTATTATTAAAGTGACTGCATGTCCCAGTTTAGGTTCATTTTCCCAGTGTAATTACTAATAGCATCCCCTTTCACTCTCAACAGTATCCCATTTTGAGCACTAAATCATGTGATCACTCCATCTATTATATGTTCTCCTGGTACTATATGCCTCTTCTTTAAAGCATTCTTATACTCAAATTTCTAAATATGTTTGTGTAGAGGTTTAATTAATGCTTCTCTCCTCCAGTCCATTATAAACTTCATCAGCAAAGAAGTCATACCTATTTTAATTAAACTTCTTATTTTGAAATAATTGTTGATTCACATGCAGTTGTAAGAAATACAAAAAGGCCAGGCATGGTGGCTCACACCTGTCATTTCAGCCCTTTGGGAGTCCGAGACAGGAGGATCGCTTGAGTCCAGAAGTTGGAGATCAGCCTGGACAACATAGCAAGCCCGCAGCTCTACAAAAAATAAAATTAAAAAATTAGCCCGATGTGCTGATGCATGCCTGTAGTCCTAGCTACTCGGAGACTAGGTGGGAGTACGGCTTGAGCTCAGGAGTTCAAGGTTGCAATGAACTGCGATGGTGCCACTGCACGCCAGCCTGAGCAACAGAGCAAGACCCTGTCTCTTAAAGAGAAAGAAGGAAGGAAGGAAGGAAGGAAGGAAGGAAGGAAGGAAGGAAGGAAGGAAGGAAGGAAGGAAGGAAGGAAGGAAGGAAGGAAGGAAGGAAGGAAGGAAGGAAGGAAGGAAGGAAGGAAGGAAGGAAGGAGAGAGAAAGAAGAAAGAAAGAAAGAAAGAAAGAAAGAAAGAGAGAAAGAGAGAAAGAGAGAAAGAGAGAAGAGAGAAGGAGAAGAGAGAAGAGGAAGAGGGAAAGAGAGGGGAGGGGAGGGAGGGAGGGAGGGAGGGCGGGGAGGAAGGGAGGACGGAAGGAAGGAGAAGGAAGGCAGGAAGGAAGGAAGGAAGGAAGGAGAAAGAAAAAAAGAAAGAAAGACAAAGAAAGAAGGAAAAAGAAAGAAGGAAAGAAAAGAGAAATGAGGGAGGGAGGGAGGAAGTGAAAGAGAAAGGGAAAAGAAAAGAAGAAAAGAAAATATACAAAGAGATCTGATGTACCATTTATCATTTCCTCCAGTGGTAACATCTTGCAGAAATACAGCGCATTATCACAACCAGAATATTGACAAAGCTACAGAACTCTCCCATCATTTCAAGAATCCCTCATATGACCCTTTTATAGCTGTGCCCACTTCCCGCTGTCACTATCTCCTTAATCTCTGGCAACCACTAATCTGTTATCCATTTCTATAATTTTGCCATTTCAAGAATGTTACATAAAAAGAATCATAGTTTATAACCTGTTGGGGTTGGTTTTTCTCACTCAGCATAATTCTCTGGAGATTCATCTAGGTTGCGTGTATCATTCATCTGTTCTATGCTATTGCTGAGTTGGATTTTATGGTATGGATGTTTACCTGTTGAGGGACATCTGAGATGTTTCCAGTTTTTAAGTATTATGAACACAGTTGCCATAAACATTTACAGACAGGTGTTTCCATGAATATGGTTTTTATTTCTCTAGCATAAATGTCCAAGAGTATAATTACTAGGTGATATGGTAGCTCCCTGTTTAGTTTTTTAACAAACTGCCAAACTATCTTTTTCAGAGTGGCAGTACCATTTTGCATTCCTATCAGCAAAGCATGAGTGATCAAGTTTCTCTGAATGTTCTTCAGAATTTTGTATTACTGTTCTTCAGTTTTAGCCATTCTGGTAGGTGTGTAGTGAAATTTCACTGTGGCTTTCATTTGCATTGTCCCATTGACTAATGAAGTGGAACGTCTTTTCAAGTCTTATTTGCCATTCATATATCCTCTTAGAGTAAAATACCTCTTCATATATTTGACCCATGTTCTGATTGGTTTGTTTTTTCTGTTGAGTTTGAGAGTTCTTTGTGTATTCTAAATAATAGTCCTTGTTAGGTTTTTGGTTTGAAAATATTTTCTCCAGGTGATAACTTGTTTCTTCTTCCTTTTAATGGGGTTTCTCACAGAGCAGAATTTTTTAATTGTGAAGAAGTCCAATTTATAAATTTTACCTTTTATAGATCAATGTTTGGGTGTCATTAGGAACATTTTGTGGCCAGGTGCTATAGCTCATGCCTGTAATCCCAGCACTTTGGGAGGCTGAGGCCAGCAGATCAGGAGGTCAGGAGATGGAGACCATCCTGGCTAACACGGTGAAACCCTGTCTCTACTAAAAATACAGAAAAAGAAAAATTAGCTGGGCATAATGGCAGGCGCCTGTAGTCCCAGCTACTCGGGAGGCTGATGCAGGAGAAGAGCATGAACCTGGGAAGCGGAGCTTGCAGTGAGCCAAGATCACGCCACTGCACTCCAACCTGGGCGACAGAGCGAGACTCCGTCTCAAAAAAAAAGAAAAAAAAATTGCCTAGCTCTAGATCTCAACAATTTTCAACCTATGATTTTTTTTCTGTAAGTTTTAGAGTTCACATTTTACATTTAAGCCCATGAACCATTTTGACTTAATTTTTATATTAGATGTAAATCAGGCAGGTCAAGGTTTATTTTCTTGGCCTATAGATTTCCAATTACTCCACTACCATTTGTCAAACAAGCTATCTTTTCTCCATTGAATTGCATTTGTATCTTCATCAATAATCATTTGGACATATTTGTGATTTTGCGTGGGTTTATGCCTGAGTTCCCCTTTCTATTGCCTTGATCTACATTTCTGCCCCTCTACCAATACAACACAGATTTCATTATAGTAGCTATATATTAAAACTTGAAATTGGGTAGACTAGTTCCTTCCACTTTGTTTCCCTTTTCAAAATTGTTTTGGCTATTTTAATTCTTTTGAAATAAATGTTTTGCCTTTTGGTATAAATTTTGGAGTAAACTTGTCGATACCTATAGAGAAAATCTTGTGGTTTTGATAAGCATTGTGTTGAACCTGTATATCAATTTGGAGGACTGACTTCTTTACTATGATGAATCTACCATTCCATGAACAAAGTATGTCTCTTAATTATTTATATCTCCATTGTGTTTTTTATCAGTGTTGTGTGATTTTTAATATGCAAATCCTATACATGTTTTGTTAGATTTACACCTAAGCATTTCGTTTTTTGAGTGACTGTAAATGGTATTATAGTTTTAAATTTTTGTGCCCATGAGGTCATCGCTAGCATATAGAAATACAGTTGAGTTTTATATATTTATCTTGCATATCTTGTATCCTGTGATCTTGCTGAACTCACTTATTCCATGATTATTTTTGTAAAACACTTTGGGATTTTCTATGTAACAGTCATGTCCTTCTCAAATAGGGACAGTTTTATCTCTTCCCTTTCAAACTGTATCTGCATTCTTTACCTTACTTTCTAAATTGCAGTGGCAAGAACTTCCAAAGTATGTTGAATAAAAGTAGTGAGTTGATATCTTTGCATTGTTCCTGATCTTAGGGGGAAAGCACTCAGTTTTTCACCATCAAGTATCATGTAAATTGTTGCTTTTTTGTAGGTACCCTTTACTGAGTAAGAAATGTCTCCTCTATTCCTACTTTTCTGATTTTTTTTTTTTTACCATAAATAGGTGTTAAATTTTGTCAAATTATTTTTCTGCATCAATTGACATATCAGTTGGTTGTTATTCTTTAACTTATTGATATGGATTGGCTTTCTAATACTACACCAGCCTTGCTTCCTGCAGTAAACCCCACTTGGTCATGGTATATAAAATCCTTTTCATATATTGCTGAATTCTATTTGCTAATATCTTGTTAAAGATTTTCGTGTCTATATTCATGCATAATATTGGTCTGTGGTTTCCTTCCTGCCTGCCTGCCATCTTTCCTTGCTTTCCTTCTTTCTTTCTTTCTTTTCTTTCTATTCTTTCCTATCTATCCAGTTTTACTATTACAATAATCCAAACATCATAAAATGAATCGGGCTATATTCCCTCTTCTTATTCTGTCTGCAAGAGATTGTATAGAATTGGTTTTGTTTTGTTTTGACAGCATCTCACTCTGTCGCCAGGCTGGAGTGCAGTGGCACGATCCCGGCTCGCTGCAACCTCCGACTCCCGGGTTCAAGTGATTCTCCTGCCTCAGCCTCCCAAGCAACTGGGATTACAGGCACATGCCACCACGCCCAGCTAATTTTTGTATTTTTTTTTTAGTAGAGACGGGGTTTCACCATGTTGGCCAGGTTGGTCTCGATCTCCTGATCTCGTGATCTGCCCATCTCGGCCTCCCAAAAGAATTGTTCTTAATTCATTAAGTATTTTATAAAATTCTCCAGTGAAACCATTTGGGCCTGGAAATATGTTTTTTGGGTTTTTTAAGTTATCAATTTAATTTTTAAAATAATGATACTACTATTCAAATTATCCATTTCATAATGGGTACACTTTTTTTTTTTAAAGAAAATTGGTCTATTTTGTCTATGTTGTCAAATCTGTGGTGTAAAATGCCCTCATTATCTTTTTGATGTCTGCAGACATCAATGCATTAAAAAAATTGAATATCTTGCAGACAGAATAAGAGGAGGGAATATAGCCGAACTCATTTTATGATGTTTGGATTATCATAATAGTAAAACTGGATAGATAGGAAAGAAAAGAAAGTAAAGAAAAGAAAGAAAGAAGGAAAGCAAGGAAAGATGGCAGGCAGGCAGGAAGGAAACCACAGACCAAGTGATATCCTCCATTCCAAATATTGCTATCTTCTTTTTACCTTGTCAGTCATGCTAGAAGTTTGTCAACCTTATTTCTCATGTCAAAGAATCAGCCCTTTGTTTCAATGATTTTCTCATTTGTTTTTCTGTTTTCAGTTTCATTGATTTCAGCTGTTTTCTTTATCATTTCCTTCCTCCTGCTTGCTTTAGATTTATTTTGCTATTCTTTTTCTAGATTCTGAAGGTAGCTTAAATTATTGACTTGAGACCTTTCCTCTTTTGTTGTATATGCATTTTGTGCTATAAATTGCCTTCTCAGCATTACTTTAGCTGTATCCCACAAATTTTGATATGTTGTTTTCACTTTCATTCAGTTGAATTTTTTTTTTTAATTTCCCATGAGACTCCCTCTTTGACCCATGAATTATTTTGGAGTATGTCTTTTTGTTGCCAAGTGTTTAGAGATTTTCCTATTATCTTTCTGTTATTGATTTCTAGTGTGATTCCATTGCTGTAAGAGAATACATTTTGTATGCTTTCAATTTTTTTAATGTGTTGAGGTTTGTTGTGTAACCGAGGATATGGTCTATCTTGCGTATGTTCTGTGAGCACTTGGAAACAAAATATATTCTACTATTGTTGGTTCAGGTATTCTGTAAGTATTGACTAGATCCTGTTGGTTGATGGTGTTGTTGAGTTCTATATTCTTGCTAATTTTCTGTCTAGTTGTTCTATTATTTGTCAAGAGACGGGTTGATGTGTCTAACTATACTTGTGGACTTTTTAAATTTCTCCCTTCAATTATCAGTTTTTGCTTCACATGCTTTGCAGCTTTTTTGTTTGATGCATACACATTTAAAATTGCTATTCTTGGCCGGGTGTGGTGACTCACACCTGTAATCCCAGCACTTTGGGAGGCCGAGGCAGGCTGACCACGAGGTCAGGAGATCAAGACCATCCTGGCTAAAACGGTGAAACACCGTCTTTACTAAAAATACAAAAAATTAGCCGGGCATGGTGGCGGGCGCCTGTAGTCCCAGCTACTTGGGAGGCTGAGGCAGGAGTATGGTGTGAACCCGGGAGGTGTAGGTTGCAGTGAGCCGAAATTGCGCCACTGCACTCCAGCCTGGGCAACAGAGTGAGACTCCATCTCAAAAAATAAAATAAAATAAAATAAAATAAAATAAAATAAAATAAAATAAAATAAAATAAAATAAAATAAAATAAAATAAAATAAAATAAAATAAAATAAAATAAAATAAATAAAATTGCTATTCTTAATAGATTGACCCTTTTGTCATTATATAATATCTCTATCTCTGGTAATTGTCTTTGTTCTGAAGTATACTTTATCTACCATTATAGTCACTTGTTTTCTTTTGATTAATATTTGCATAATATATCCTTTATCATACATTTATAATTCTATTTGAAGTGAGTTTCCTTCAGATGGAATATAGTTGAGTCATGTTTGTTAAACAACCCTGCCAATCTCTGTCTTTTATTTTGTATATTTAGACCATTTATAGTTAATGCAATTAATGATGTGTTAGAGCTTAATTCTGCCATTTTCTTTTTTGTTTTCTATTTATCCTCTTTGTTTTCCATTTTTCTGTTTGGTTTTTCTTACCTCCCTGTGACTTTCTTGAACATTTTTTAAATTTCATTTGTATTTTTCCATAGCATTTTGAGTGTATCTCTTTGCACAGTTTTTTTTTAGTGGTTGTTCTAGGTATCACATTAAATATAAGTAATTTATCACAGCCTGACAGTTTTTCATTTACCAGTTTGAGTAAAGTACAGAAACCTTACTTTCCTTTATGTTCTTTTGCCCTCCCCCACTTATGATATAGTTATCTTGAGTATTTCCTGTACATACATTTAGAACCACATCAGATAGTGTTACAATTTTTGTTTCAAACATCAAAGATAATATAGAAAACTAAAGAAGATAAGAAAATTTTATTTACCCATATTTTTGTTTACTGGTGTTCTTCCTTCTTTCTCGATGTTACAAAGTTTCTTCTTTTATCATTTCCTTTAGAGTATTTCCTGTAGCCATTTATTTAGAGTAAGTCTGCTGACAATCCTGTTAGTTTCTCTTCATCTGAAAATGCCTCCATGTCCTCTTCATTCTATTTTTAATTTAATATTGACAAATTATAATTGCATATATTTATGAAGTACAAAATGATGCTCTGATGCATGTATACAATATGGAATGATTTAGTTAAGCTAATTAATATATTCATCACCTCAAATACTTATTATTTATTCCACCTAACTGAACCATTGTATGTTTTAAGCAACATCTTCCCATATTCCCAAACCCCAGACTCTGGTAACTATCATTCTGTTCTCTATTCCTATTATTTTAATTGTTTTAGATTCCACATACAAGTGAGAATATGCAGTAGTTGTATTTCTGTGCCTGGTTTATCCCCTTCATTCTTGCAGGATATTTTTATTGATGATGGAATTCTAGCTTGGCATTTCTTTATATTCAGCACTTGAAATATGTTGTACTGGTTTCTTATGTGCAGACAATGAGAAATTAGTTGTCATCTGAATCATTTTCTTCCTATAGGTAATGCATCATTTCCTTCTTCTTGCTTTAAAGGTATTTCTGGCCAGGTGCAGTGGCTCACGGCTATAATCCCAGCACTTTGGGAGGCCAAGATGGGAAGATTGCTTACATCCAGGAGTTCAACACCAGCAGTGAGATCCTGTCTCTGGAAAAAAAAAAAAAAAAAAAAATTAGCTGAGTGTGGTGGTGCATGCCTGTAGTCCTTGCTACTCAGGAGGCTGGGGCAGGAGGATGGCTTGAGCCCAGGAGTTTGAGGTTACAGTGAGCTATGATCACGTCACTGTTCTCCAACCTGGACAACAGAGTGAGACTCTGTCTCTTTATAAAAAAAAAAAAAAAAAAGGAGACCGTCTGTGTTCAGTTTTCAGAAGCTTGCTTGTGATATGCCTTGCTATAGATTTTTGGAGAGATTATTCTGTTTTGGAGACTTACAGATTTTGGGGGAGATTATTTCTATTATTCATTCGGCTTCTTGAATAGGGATGTCTTTTTTAAACTAATTTTCAAATTGAAGTATATTTGACAAAGACTGTATACATTTAAGGTGTATAATGTGATGATTTAATATATGTGTGTATATATATAAATTCACCTTACACTAATTAATATATTCCTCACTTCAGGTAGTTACCCGTCTTTCTTTTTTGTAGGTATGTGTTTTGCCAAATTTGGGAAGGTTTCAGTCATTATTTTTCCAAGTACTTTTCCATTCCTGTCCTTTCTCTTCTCTTCTTCTGGGACTCCTAGAACATTTATGCTAGATCATTTGTTACAATCCTACAAGCACCTAAGACTATTCTCTTTATTGTTTTCAGTCTACTTTCTCTCTGTTGTTCAAATTGGGTAATTTCTACTTTTCAACCTATAAGTTCAATTCATCTTTCCTCTGTCCCTCTGTTTTGCTGTTGAATATATCCTTTGAGATTTTTATTTTCAGTGATTATGTTTTTCATGTCTAAAACTTCCATTTGACTCTTCTTTATATCTTCAATTTTCTTGCTTGAATTTTCTATATTTTCATTTGTTTCAAGCACATTTGTAATTATTCTTTGAAGTATTTTTACAATAACTGCTTAAAACTCTTCAGATAATTCTAACATCTCTGTCTTCTCGGTGTTGGTATCTATTAATTGTCTTTCTGCATTCAATTAGGTATCTTCCTGGCTCTTGGTATGTCAACGGGGTTTTAGTTAAAACCTGGGTATATTTAGTATTATAAGATGCTGGATCTTATATAAGTCTCCTGTTTCAGCTGACTTCTGTTCAGCTCTGGCAGGGGAAGGGGAGGGTGTCACCTTGTTGCCACCAGGTGGGGGCATATGTCCACATTCCCTCCTGGGCCTCCATTGGCACCTAGGTAGGTGGGGCTGGACAGAGGTGAGGGAGTCTTCTGTCCCCACCAAACCTCCATTCATACCTTTCTGGCTGGGAGGGGTAGGAAGGTGCTCATTACTGCTTCCCAATTGGCCTCCACTAACACAAATGGGTAGAAAGTGGGGGTGGGGGAGGCACTGACACAAATGGGTAGAAACTGGGGGGGGAGGGGTTGGTTTAATTACCATTGGGCGGGTGTGAAAGTCCTGACTCTCCACTAGGCCTCCTCTGACGCCACCCCAGCAGGGATGCACAGGGTGGCTTCATTATTGCTGGGTGGGAGTAAAGGTGCTTCCTACTGACACTATAGGTAGCAATGCCTCATTACCACCCGGAGCAGATGAAAGTCTCAGCTTTCTACCTGGGCCTCTCTGACACCATTCCTGCAGGGGAGTGCAGCACTGCCTTACAGCCTCAAGAGGGTGGAGGTCTAACCTCCCACATAGCCGTTGCAAGTATGGGGGTGGGGGGTAGCCACAGTTTTTTCTGTGGTGTTTGGCTAGAGTACAGCCATTAGTGTCTGAAAGTCCCTGTCTTGTTAGGCTGCCTCTTTCCTGGTCCTTTGGCTAGAGACAGCAGGAATTGTATTGTCTGCACCCACTGGCATTTCTTGGTCACTGGTTTCTTCATCTCTAAGAAAACCCAGGGAACTCACCACTGTGTCATTTCCTTGGGTCTTAAGGTCCCTAGAAAATCTGCCTTCTTTCCATTTTTCAGAGTCCTTTTATGTTTGTTTTATAGACAATGTCCAGGGGTTTTACTGTACATAGCAGAAGGAGTAAAGAAAAGTACATCTATTCCATCTTCCCAAAACTGATCATATCTATTTTTGTTTACCATTAAATCTTCAACAGCAAACCAAGTTTCTGGTGCAGAGTAGAAGACCCCATGTAAATAGTTGTTAGATTCATTAGAATCGATGAACACAACTAAATCCAAATTCTCCTAGGATTTAAGTAAGCCTCTTCCTCATGTAAGCTTTTTGGTGAATCTAGGCTCTCCCCCAGTCTATAAACAGGCTCCTTTAAGAATTAAGTGACTTTCATTTTCTGTAGCAGGTGCATCCCTGAAGATTTGTGTATCTGTCAAGTTGAGGTAATCATAGAACCAACATTATAGGTTGTGGTAAGGATTAAATAAGGAATCCACATAAACATTTAGAAATACCTCTGTCAAGTTGTAAGCTCTCAATAAATGCCATTATTGTACAAAAAGCTGAATTTTTGTCAGTTGGATTCTATTTCTTACTGATTTGCCTTATCATTCTAGAGGCAATGTCACTTCATTTCTGACTCATTTTCAACTTAGCATGGTCCCCAATGCGTAGTTTCCCAGCCTCCCTCACGGCCTTTGTGACAAGCCATTGGTAATCTACAAATGGACTGGCAGTTGGTGCAGCCAAGGGTCTTTAGAATTCATTGAATTATGCTGTTCCTTCTTTTGTTCAGCATTTACATCACCCCCTAATTGTTCCATTTTATAAACTCACATATTGGTTTCTTGAATTCTGCATGTTTGGAATTGAGCATAATTAGCTCTTACATCTACATACTACATTTTATACAGGCTTTCCATTGGATCATTGTAGGTGGCACAGGTATAATACATCGCTTTTCTCTGTTGATAACTATCATCATAATAATAACAGAAGTGTCTGTTTATGGAGCATTTATTATATACAGGCCCTTTTTTCAAAGCTTTGCTAGCATTTTCTCAATTTTTATGAAAGAGCTGACATACAGGCCCCTCTCACTATTCCCATTTTTCTAATGAGAAAACTAAGGTTTAGAGAGTTCCATAACTTGACTAAGGTTATAAGGCTACACTGTGTTGGAGCCAGCATTCCAACCCAGGCGGTTAAGCCCTGCCCAGGGCTCTTGCCTGAGGAGTGGGGCCACTTTCTTCAGAAACAACCACCACCACACAAATCAATAAGATTTCCCCAGAGACACCCTCTTTCTAGTGGTAAAGCAGTTTAAATCCTGAGGAAATCCGACTCATGGAAATAAAAATTCAAAAAGGCTAACAGGAGGAGGTCTGAGTTCTGCTTAATTGACCTGGTGTAATTATTTCCATTGAATTGCTCTACGTCTGGGGATAGATATTTACTAAGCAGACTGGCCCAGTAGTTCCCTTCAGCACCTGCTTTAGTCTGGAGGAAGTTAATTGCATGGAAAGTTTCATCTAAATCACTGAGTTTCTTATCCCCAACAATGCCAGGAAAACACACATACACACACACAAAGTGTCTTATGCCAATAAGAGCTTTGCCAGAAGGACTTTCCCTTAGCTCACGGCTGCTCCTGAATGAAAAGACCCAACCCATTTGGGTCTCAGTACCACAGTTATTCCAAATAGCCAGAAAAGGCCTCTCTGCACTATAGAAAGCATAGTGCAATAAGCAGTGTGATCTCTGGACCACCCAGACCAAAGAAAGATGCCCCCATATCTACCACCAGAAGAAACAAACCAGGAATAAGAGTCAGGGAAAATATGCTTGGCCAAAGTTGCCTTTTCCTCTTTGTGAACACAGGAGAAGATAAATTATAGCTTCTGTTAGTAACATAATTACTTTAATTAAAATTTAGGGGGTTAGAAATGTTAGTTCTGAATGTCAGATTTCCAGTGATGTTTGTGAAGCCTGGGAGAATAGAAACATAGCCCTGTAAATAACTAGCATATTATAACTGGAGCAGTGTGTGCTCTTGTATTCACTTAGAGTTAGAACAGCAATTAAATGATAACCAGGATTCCATTCTCTGCTCTCCCTTGTCTCTGCCCTCATTTCACACCCAGGTAACAATTGTATGCATAAGACTATGGTGGCTTTCCCCATTCCCCATAAGCAATAGTCATCCTCCAAAGCTCTTCTCAAATAATTCTTTGAATCCTTTCCTGAAGACTCTGTCCCACAGAAATCCTCCCATCCTAATCAGCCACTGTACAGTATTTGTTTTCTGCACAAAGTTTTTTCTCTCTTAATTGGACTGATTTCAGCTTTGTGCTCCAGTCTGTCATATACAGCCTTCTAATTGTGTCGTGTCTCCCTAACAAGATTATAAGCTCTCCGGAGGCGCTGAACATGTCATATGAAAGCACAGGCATTTAGAGCTGAAGGGATCTCAGAGACTACACTGCAGTTGAGAAAACGGGTTACTCAGCTAGTCAGGGGGCTAAGCTGGCACCAGTGCTCAAGAATTCTAACTCTTAGTTCATTGTAGGTTCCAACCCTGCCCCAGGTCTGTGGAATTGTCGTTGCTGTTGTTGTTTGTTTGTTTTTTTTTTTTTTTGTAGAGATAGGCTGTTGTTTTGTTGCCCAGTCTGGAGATGCAGTCCTGGTTCACTGCAGCCTCAAATTCCTGGGTTCAAGCAATCCTCTTGCCACAGTCTCCCAAGTAGTTAGGACTACAGGTGCGGGCCACCATGCCTGGCTTTTTATTTTTATTTTTATTTTTTTGGTAGAGACAGGATCTCACTATGTTTCCCAGGCTGGTATTGAACTCCTAGCCTGGAGTGATCCTCCTGCACTGGTCTCCCAAAACACTAGGATTTCAGGTGTGAGCTTCTGCGTCTGGTCTGGGAGATTTTGAATGAGTTCTATGAAGTATCATTTTAGTCTGGCATGAGTGAGAGAGTGTTAGGTAGAGTAAGTTGTGGGGGACTTACCCTCAGACCACCACCCTCCTTTAAGTAGCTTGGGTCCAGTTTCCATTCCAGGGGGCTGGTACCATAAACAGGGTGGGAGGCAAGTGTGTCCATAGTAGGAAGGTTAGACTGACAATTGAGGACAGACTCCTCAATTGAGGCTGACAGGTGACTGGCCAGCTGCTGTTATCAGGGCAGGAAGCTGGTCTACTCTCTGAAACACAATGAGAATGGCCAGGCTGGCTCGACTTCCCTGTAGCCCCCTGATGTGGCATAGGACCTGGCCTATACTGAAGAAGTTTCTCCAGCACTTCCCTCCTCTCTTTTCCCATCCTTGGTGTCTTAGCTCAGGCTCCCCAGAAGCGGGCTCTAAGTGGCTTATCAAAGATAGTGTACCCAGAGAAACCCATAAGGGAGGTAGGGAATCAGGGCAAGGAGGGGAAGGAAGCCAATCAAAGGTGCAGTTTCATGAAAAGTCCCACAGAGGGGCGCTTCACCCAATCCCACAGGAATGCTCTAGAGGGTGTCACCCACAGAGTTGTCCCAAGCAGAGGACAGGCAGCTGAACCCTCACACTCCCACACCCTCAGGCACTGGCTAAGGACCAGTCAGGGAGGCTTCAGTGCCCAGGCTCCTTATCTTCTTGTGCAGTTGGGCAGAGTGGACTCAAACATATGCAAAAAGGAGCCGCAGGTGCTGGCTCTTAGAAGCTCAGGAACACTGAAGGGGTGGGAGCATAACAACGGTGACAAGGGATCCAGGGACCCCTGGGCAAAGCATTGACAGACTGTCCGAGTGTCAGTCTCACTAGGACACTTTTATGGAGTCAAAAAGCTGTTTAGACACTTAATGAACAAGTAGCTTTGGCCTTTGCTTTCTGGTTTTATAAATTGGTGGCTCGTGTCTCATTATCTGGACCTGAGGAGGTAGGAAGCAGGCAGGGTCTCCTTGAAGGAAAGACCCTCAGGGCAAAAGTAAAAGAATGTGATTGTTTAAGGAGGAAGGCATGCTGGTTAATACTTTGAAATATTCTCCCACCACACTTACTATATATAGTAATGTGGTAGTCACTAGGAAGACTGGCTGACAGGCTTCCAGTAACTTCCCAGGGTGGCATTTACCTTGGTGTGTCAGGAGAGAGTGGAGTGTACTGTTTAAGAATGTACATTGATTTCGAAACCCAACCCTACAACTAGAGGACTGCAAGTCCCTGGACAAATGACCTAACCTCTCTGAGCCTCAGTTTCATTATCTGTAAAAATGGAGAATTATAAGAATTATCTCATGGATTTGTTGTGAGGAATTAACAAGATGTGTGGGTGTGTGGGTGTGTGTGTGTGTGTGTGAGAGAGAGAGAGAGAGAGAGAGAGAGAGATTTAGTAAAGGCATTGCATATACGCAGGGCTGACAGCTTATATTAGTTGTATTTCCAAGCTCCACAACACTATCTCCCATCCCATATGTTCTTTAAAACTTTGGCATTTTCTTGCCAAGAGGTGAAGTCTATTTCCCTTCCCTTTGAATCAGAGGATAAACCAGAAAAGTTGATAGATCTTACACCTAGTTCACTTGGAATCTTGCTTTTGGAGTCTTAGGGCCGCCATATTTGGAGGAAGCCCTAACCAGCTCACATGGGGGAAACATATGGAGGCCTCAAGTCTACAATGGAGAGAGAGATGCCAGTAGCCCTCAGCTGCTCCAGTCATTGTCTGACTGCAACCCAAGCCAGAAGTGCTCAACCAAGCCCTTCTAAAACTCCCGATCCACAGAAACAGTGGGAAATAATAAAATGATTGTTTCTGATTTAGGCCACTAAGTAGTGATTTGCTATCCAGCAACAGATAACCAAAACAATGCTTTATGAATGCTAGTTATTGCCATTATTATTATTCACCACAGTAATAGAATATCATTCACAGCCTCACAGGTTGTGAAATATGATTTTGTTTTATAATACTAAGAATGAATAAGGATCTCAGGGATGGAATCTCACTAATCAAGGTCACAGGGGACTGACGTACAGCCCAGAATGCCAATTTATTACCATAATAGAACTGCAAGGGGTTGAAACATCCCATCCTGAGACCAGATTATTTCCTTCATGTAAGAAATTTACTTCCAAAACTAAAGTATAATCAGGTTGTCTAGCAAGCATGAAATGAGAATAAGGAAAGTTGCTTGTCCTACTAAAGTGATTCGATAGTATCAGGTCAAGGAATGTCACTGGAAGGAATCTACCTGTTGGCAGGACCTGACAGCCCAGACCTCTGGTCAGCACATCTTTAAATGGCCCTTGGATGGACTCTGACAGCATTGGCTCCTCTGATTTTCTTTTTTCCAACTTCAATACAGATCAATTCCTTTTCTGATTAGTAGAGAATTTCTTTAGTCCAGTAGATATTGACAATGTCCTATGAAATAAATAAAAGTTTCATAGTGTACTATGAAAAAGAAAGTCATAAATTCAAGAAATATTAGATTCAACAAAGTGAAAAGGGCTCATTATTACAGCACTTCTCAGAGCCTTGAATATGCTAACTCATCATGCAAACCACCAAAGGGAAGATAGGATAGGATAATGAACTCTTCCACACAAACACACCTCCGCCACCTCTAGATTACAGGGTGATGAATGCTGCTTTAAAAACAGCTTCAATCAAGTTGCACTCTGAACCAAGAATTATTCTAACTACTTAAGTGGTCTTTGTATATGACTTTTGTGGCCTATTGAATTGATTTGATACTTTAACACTCAGAATATTCACCTCATTTTCTTCTTGTCCAAATTCTCTTGAAGGGGATGGCTCTGTGGCCCTTGAGAAGTATTGGTTCTAGTTGGGGAAGTGGAGCATTCATATAGTAATTCAGGGAAGGTGCTATGATAGAGATCCAAAGTACTGTGATACCTACTGGAAATGCCAGCGATGGCTTTAGAGACAAGCAGCATTCAAGGTGGGCTTTGATGTCAAAATCAGAGTTTGGCAGGAGTTCAAGGAGCAGAATGGAAAAAAAAAGCACTCAGGCAGCAGGAGCAGGGTAAACAGAGACGTGGAAAGGAGCAGGGAACAGAATATTTGGGAAATTGAGCAGAGCACATGGTGATAGAGAGATGAGGCTGGCAATGCAGGAAGAGTCTAGAATGCCAGAACACCCGGTCAAAGAGGCCAGGCTCCACAGGAAGGCATGGGACCCAGAGATAGACTGTAAATGAGTGAAGCATGATTAGGCTTAGGATCTGGGAAAATAACTCTGAAGGTAGTGCATGGGCTGGGCTACACAGATAAAATAAAGGCAGCCTTAGGACTTACTGCAGCATCCCCCAGGAATGTCAGCAGATATTTGGAAATATATGGTGGCTCCATCGCTTCCTTTGTACTTTCCCATGCAATAGGAGACAGGCTATTAGAGCATCTGCTCTTAACAAACAAAAAAAAAAAACAAAAAAACAAAAAAAGCAGCTCTGTGCTGAAGGCTTTTTGAAAAATCATCATCAGATCATTTCAGGCATGCAGCTTCACACAATGACAAAACAAAGAGAAACTGTTCCTTGGTGACAGCACATAAGCAAAAACATACAGCCAGCCCTGCAGATAGGAGGATGGGATTCACCCCAGCTCTCACTATAGCGAGGCATGAGGAATGATGGTTAATTTCATATGTCACCTTGACTGGACCACAGGGAGCCCAAGATATTTGGTGAAGCATTATTCTGGGTGTGTCTGTGATAGTGTTTCTGAATGAGATTAACATTTAAATCAGTAGACTGAGTGGAGCAGTTTCCTCCCCAAAATAGGTGGGCCTCATTCAATTCATTGAAGTCCTGAAGAGAACAAAAGGCTAAGAAAGAATTCGCTCTCCATGCCTGATGGTATCTGAGATAGGACATGGGTCTTCTGCTTTTGGCTGTAGACTCTAGCTCCAACTAAGATTCAGACATAGTTATTCATTGGCTCTCCCAGGTCTCCAGCATCTCTCTAGACAGAAAGATTGGATGGATAGATACATAGATGATAGAGATAGATAGATAGATAGATAGATAGATAGATAGATAGATAGATAGATAAATAGATAGATAGATAGATAATAGGTAGGTAGGGAGAGAGAGAGAGAGAGAGAGAGAGAGAGAGAGAGAGAGATACATAGATACCTAGATAGACTGACTGATTCTGTTGGTTCTGTTTCCCAGAAGAACTGTGACTAATACCTGAGGGCACAGCCAAACATCTTTAAAGCTATTATATAGCTCTCTCTATATATTAATATTATGTCTCTTAATCAATACTTTCTCTGAACTCTCTCCCACATTGCTGGAGGGATATTCAGTTCTATAATTCTATAAGCCTGCCTTCTAATGCTCTTCAAAAGCACTAGGGTTCTTGCATACCCTAAATTTTTAGGGAGAAATCCCCTTGTCTTCTGTCTTCATTTATTACAGCTGAGTGATTCTGGTCTAAGTTGGTCTGGTCCTTTGAGGGAGAAGATCTAGGCTTGAGCCCAGAGATTTCTATTACAGCAACCAAGAGCACAGTATCCAGTCTCCTAGTCATCCACAAGTCACCTCACAGAAGTCCCAAAGTGGGAAGTTGAACTCTTCCCCTCACAGGGCCCACAAAAATCAGTGGCTTGGACAACATGAACTATTTTCTCCCTAGCTGTGTCTAACCTGAGTCAGAAACTTAAATACCTAAGAGGCCCAGCAGATGGTGCCAATGAGCGGCACCTGCCCACTGGACAACACGATTAAATGGCTACTGACTCTCAAGTGTGGGTCAGCAAGACAAGAGGGAGTGGTAAAGACTGTGGCTAACCAGAAATGCATGCTTTTTCTTTTTTCTTTCTTTTCTGAGGCTTGTTCTGTTGCCCAGCCTGGAGTGCAGTGGCACAATCTCAGCTCACTGCAACCTCTGCCTCCTGGGTTCAAGCGGTTCTCCTGCCTCAGCCTCCCAAGTAGCTGGGACTACAGGTGCATGCCACCATGCCCAGCTAAGTTTTGTATTTTTAGTAGAGATGGGGTTTCACCATATTGGTCAGGCTGGTCTTGAACTCCTGACCTCGTGGTCTGCCCGCCTCAGCCTCCCAAAGTGCTGGGATTATAGGCGTGAGCCACTGCGCCCAGCCAAATGCATGCTTTCTAAAGGGAACAACACCATTGCTGGCGCTGGAATGTGGAACCAGTATCGACTGAGCATTCAATTTTCTGGTAAAAGCCTGAAATCTGGGCTTATTTGTAGAATGTCTTCATTTTTAAATGTTAGCAACATTTAGACTTAAACTCTGTATTGACTAATACTGTTCAGACCAAACCAGACACATATCTTTTCTGCTTTCAGCCCTGGGCTGCTTGTGTGAGGCACCTCTAACATTCCCCTTTCAGAGAGCCTGGGCTTTGCAATACAAGAGTCTACTTTAGTTTGGCAACACAAAAGTTCCTGAGGCAAAGGGACTCAAAGAGTTGGCTATGTTCTGTGTTCTTTAAAGAGGTTTTTGGATGCTCTGTGGTAAGATATAACTACAACATGAAGCACGAATTGAACTTTCAGTAAAGAATCCCAACACAAGTGATTTCACAGAGCAGCCTTGGATCTAACAGAATATTGTAGGTCGCCAAAATGTCTGAAGAATTCCTGGAGAAGGAGGATTATGAGCAGAGCTGACACTCAATTAAAACATACCAGTTTGGTGATGCCAGCTGTTGAAATGTTGAATTACAGGATTCTTTCACTGCCCAGACTCTTGCTATCCCACACTCAAAAATCAAAGAGACAATTCTGTTCCCCCTCGTTACCTGAACCCACTATATAACTCACACTATTCACACTCAGGAACCAAGTCAAGACTTGCATTTCTGTTATGGAAGATAAAATGCCCCTTCCCTGAGCACCCCAAGTAGTCCTCCATCACCACAGCTTGCTTGGCCTTTCCCTCAGGACCCCTCAGACCTTTTCATGGTGTAAGAAACAAAACAGTAACTCCTGGACCACTAGTAGTGTTGCAGGATTTTTCCTTAGTTCAGTTAAAGACAGGGTTCTTTGTCCCACAGCCATGAAAATTCAGGCTCTCAGACAATTTGAATGGTCAGTAAGACAGGGTTTTATTGGGTAAAAAGGAAGAAAGGGGGACACAGGGACTCTCACTAGGCCAGAGACCCTGCTAGAGCACTTCCCACCAGCCTTTCTAATCTCAGGGTCCTCACAGGAAGAGGAGGGGCCAGGCTCCTTCCCACTGCAAACAGCACAAACTTCCTGAGGCTCCACCCCAATGCTCAAGCTGGCTGGAGTTTCTCTGGGCACCCCCTCCCACCTGACTATCTCATTACCCACCCTGAAGAAGTACATCTAACTACCATTAGATTAAGGATGAGGATGAAGTGCAATCTTAACTGCTTCCTGCTGATAGGGGGCTCTGTTTTGTGGAAACAGCAGTCAGAGCTTCCCTAGAGACCTATCTAAGGGTTCCCAGAAGAAGGGACCATCATCAGAGACTCCAGTCGCATGACTGTTCACTTTGATGGCCCAAAGGCAAGGACAGATAAACCAGGTTATTAGAACACAAGTATGAAAATGAAACAAGGGGCAGAGTAAAGACAGCTACAAAATTCTGAGGACTTTTACCAGTTTGCACAGGGAGAGGGCGGCCAAAAGCCCAAATGGCAAAAAAAACTTTACCCTTTTGCTAGAATGTTGGGCTTCCAAGTTCCCTTCCTCTGAACCCAATCCTAAGCCAATCAGTTCAAGGTTTGGAAAATTAACTCTTCCCAATTTGGAGGATGCATCTGAGGGGAATGTCCCATAGTACAGAGACACAATTACCTATCTGTGAAAAGAGGACAGAGGAAAAGAGAGGGGGAAAAAGAGTATCTTTTCAAAGGAGCCCCAGGGGTCCAGGATGCATTCTAAAGGGGTACAGACTGAAGATGAATGGCTGCCTATCTAGAAAGAGAAGAGCAGGCACCCCTGGTTTCCTTCTCTTCCTAGCAGATACTCCTAGCAGATACCCAGGGTACATAAGGGAGAGAGGAAAGAGCATCCTCTTTCACTCTTCCGTCCTTGCATCCCTGAGTCCTGGTGACCTTGGTTGGTCCTGTCATGAGTGTCAAAGTGGCTTGCACTCATGAAGCAGGGAGGGCCTTGAGAATAGGAATTGTCAACTAATGTCAACTCTCACCTGTGCCTCTATCCCCCCTACCGTCAGTAGCCTTGGAGTTCCCTAGACCTCATTTATGCCATGGATATTAACATGGCTTTTATCCATGAAACAAGAAGCTTGGGTTTGGCTTAACTGGCAGGAATCAGCCACACTGACCTGCACTGTGCCTTTTAACCTCTGTTGTCATCTGCCTCTGGATCCCTTAGATCCAGTTATCCTTCCTAGGGTTTTGACCTGGAGCTTGGAATTGAGTTTGGGACAAAAATGTGCCTCTAAGGGGGTTGCATGGACTCCTTGTCATAAGCCAAATGCTAAGGTGAAACTGTGGAACTGAGTCCTCCTCCAACAAGGGAGAGGAAAGGATGCCTTGTGACATACCCAGATAACTGGTGGCTATAGTTATGCTAGCTAAGATTTGGGTGCATGGTGCTTGGCTTTGATTAGCTCCCTTGGTCTTACTTTTCCAAAAAGGAAACCTCTGAGTGATGGGCATCCTATTTATTCCCATCACCTGACAGGATTTGCATGATAACTGCTCAGAACTAGAATACTGATCCAGATTTTTGCATTACCCATCCTTTTGTTATCTTTAAGCTGCAGCCCGGGATTGCTGGTTGGTTCACAGGACAAGCAGGGTTAGTCTAAACTGTAGGTGAAAACTTACAAACAACTAATTAGTTCAAGATTTAATGACAAATGCATGGTAAGTTTTGGAACATAATTTCTCTCTCTACAGTCCTCATGTTTCATAGAACTGAGTGGTTTGAAAAATAGACATTAGTCTTATACTTGGCCTGATTATTTGCATAAAGTGCAGCAAGAACAATTATTTCTACATAGGCCTTTTGGATTGCTTTAATGGAAATTTGTTCCACAAGGAGTCTCAGATAAGACCTTTTAAAGTTGAGCCCAACCATAGGTTTGCATCCTCAAACACCTGTGAGTTGGGTGCTTCTCTCCTCTTAAGGTCCCAAGATAAAATTGGAGCTCCTAGACCTGTTAGAAAGTGACATTCTTTACAGACCACAGGTCAGTAACCATGTACAGGGACTGTGTAGGCAAGGGTATGAGGCCAGTTTCCCCACTGGGCTTTTATCAGCTCCACAAGTCGAGCTTGACTCCTTAAAGGGGAGCATACCCTTCCAGTCCAAGCCTTGGCAAAATAACCACTTTCTCTAATTGTGTTCTGTTGCAAAAGAAAAATGGATTCTTATTGCACTGAGGCAAACAACTATATTGCCATGAGAATACTCACAAATAGTTTCCAAATTCTAGAGAAACCATGCAGAGAGAAACTAACATGCTCCAAATTTTAATCACAGGAGTGTATATACCTTACTTATTAAAGGCCATAAATAGTTCAAAATAAGTTTCTTTGACTCTGAAAAACAAAACAAGGATCAGCAATATTCCAAGCAAAAGTCAAAAATATTTGCTTCAGCTTCCTGAGTTCAGTCCATTTAGTTAAATCTTGTTTTGCTTGATATTTGTGAACATTTCAGCTCTTTATGAGTCCTGCACATTTTCCTTTATTCCAATGTTACAATCTCTAAAAGAAGCCTGTACTTGAGAGCACCTGTTAAAGTTCTATAGCTCATTATAAACTATCTTCAAAAAGGATTAAAACAAGACAACAATTGTATGTGAACAGCAAAATGTCCAGGGTAGTTACAGTTAGAAACACGATTGACAAAGAAGTTTGGTTATCGCCATGGTTTACAATAACTTAGCTTAACAACCTTAATTATGATTGACAGCATATACTTTGGACATTAGAATGTTTTAAATCCCATAAAATTCTGGAACATATATTAACATTATTCACAAAAATACAACCTAAAGAAGATCGAGCATCATTTTGGCAATCCCATGTACCTAAACATGTCAAATAATCCTGTTTTCCTCTTTTTTCTGAATGTTTCCAGGGCCCTCTGAAACATCCAAAAAGCCAGGCTTCAGGAAAGACAATTTTGAAACTGAAGTTTGATTTGGGGAAGCCTGTTAAATATCTTTGAGGTTTAAAACACTTGATATTATGAAATAGAATTACAGATTACCCTAAGTTATTTATTTTGCCAAAACGATGACTCAGAAATTTTAAAGAAGAAAAACCTTTTATAACCCTTTACAAATTTTGCCAAAGAGCAGGTTAGCACTTTAGGAAAACCTTGTTATGCTTTTATTTTAATGCCCAATTAACAGAAAAACCATATAATACCCTTTTTGAATTTAGTCAATATCCTTACACAGAGAACCTTTTCTGAAGATTAATTTCCACAATTCTTCTGCCACTTCTTTGAACCTTCAGCTTTTTCCTAATTTAACTCAAAACAATCCTTTAATCCTAGGCAAAAGTTTACATTTCCATGCCTTCTGATAACTCTTTACTAAAAAACACATTTTACTGTTCTTACACACCTTGCATGTAAATCTATTTCTAGTAGTTTCAATTAACTCCTAGCAATTTTTAACTTTAAGGTAAAACTTGGTAAGTTGCTTTAATCGTGTGCTAACTGCAGCCAAGGTTTGCCTTCTTAGTTAAGGGCATGGTTAATTCCATATGTCCCCAGGCCTTACCAATTGTGAAGCCCACAAGTCAAATAGTTCTCAAAACCCAAAAAGCAGTTCTTAACCTCAAAACACTTAACAAACCTTGCATCTGACCTGCGTTTTACCGATAGTCTTTAGCACTGCTTTTATTTCTCAAAATTTAAAGTCACATGAACTGAAAGGTACAATAGATTTTATATTCCCTTTAAAAAATATTAGATCCAAGCACTTGTTTTCCTTTAGGCCAAAGTATTAAGGCTCTTTTCACAGACATCACACATAGTACATACACAGACAGGCAGAAGAAAACCCAGTTGCTGGATGGGGTCCTTTAAGAGACAGAGTTGGGAAAACATGCAGATACCCAACCAGAAAGAAACTTATTCCCTAAGGCAGAATTGCTAAACAAAGCCTTCCCACAGGAGTTACAAGTCGTGCCCTCAGGATGTAAAACAAGATGGAGGATTGATTTCGCAACCAAAACTTCCAAGGGACTACACACAGTGATAGTTGATGAGAGCTGGCCCTAGTAAAACATCTCCTAAAAAAATATATGTAAAAGTTAACTGCAGACAGGGTGAAGAAGAAGAAAGAAAAGAAACAGTTTTAAAATGCCTGGGGAAGTACCTCCTATACTTATTCAACAGATTCCTCCACCACGGAGAAAAGTTTAAGCTTAATTACTGTCCAATGGAGTAAAACCCATTGACTGGGGAAGGGGTAGGCTCTAGCAGCTTGTGGCTTGGAACTAGCCAGCCAACTGTGTGGGTCCCTTGGGCCATGTGTCCTGGCACTGGCAGGGAGTGGGAAGTGGCAGGGAGCTGCTACTTGCTGGTTAGTTCCTGAAAAAGGAAGGAAAAGGCCATGAAAAGGCCCAGGAGTGCCAGGGGGTAGGGGTATGGTTCCCCCACGTTCAGAAGTCCCAGGATGAAAAGGTTTAGAAGCAACAGTGAGAGGTTTTGAGTCCCCATTTCACTCACTGTTTCTGCAGTCTCACGTTGGGTGCCAAAAATGTTGCAGGACTTTTCCTTAGTTCAGCTAAAAATAGGGTTCTTTGTCCCATAGCCATGAAAATTCAGGCTCGCAGACAATTTGAATGGTAAGACAGGGCTTTACTGGGTGAAAAGGAAGAAAGAGGGAAACAAGGACTCTCACTAGGCCAGAGTCCCTGCTAGCGCACTTCCTGCCATGTGTTCTAATCCCAGGTTCCACACAGGAAGAGGAGGGGCCAGGCTCTTTCCTGCTGCAAACTGTGAACTTCCTGAGGCTCCACCCCAGTGTGCAGGCTGGCTGGAGTTTCTCTGGGAACCTCCTCCCACCTGGCTGTCTCAGCAGCGTCTAGGACCTAGGGACAAAATCTGAAAAACTGAGCCTCCCTTTCCTCAATAGCAGAAAGGCTTCAAATTCTTCTACTATAGCAAAGAAAAGGATTAAGATGAAGCTGCTAATTTTCCATGGGAAAGCAATCTCAATCTTTATTTCTTGCTACAAGGAAGGTGTCATTCATTTGCCTCCTTGGTGTCAGATACATTCCTCTCTTTTGTCCTGAAAATGATATTTTCCAGACTTCTTGCCAGCTGCCTTCTGAACTAGCCAATGAGAGGCAATATTGGGAGATTGGAGGACTAAGAGAGAGCAGTCAGGGCATTGCTCCCCTTATTTCTGCTTTGATTGACATCTCCTCCATGGTCCTAGTTCATATTCGGCAGTTTCTGTTGTCCATCCAGCTTCTCTTTGTTGTCCATCCAGCTCACTCTCTCACTGTTCTGTAGCCCAAGCACTGTGGTAGGCAAGTGACCATGGTGAGGCCAATCAGAGAGTAATAAGCTCAGGGTCATTGTGATTGGCTAAGGAATGGGCACATGACATAATTCAAGCCAACTGAGTCAAATAGAGCTGACCCTGGGACTTGTGCTTGGGCAACCAAGTAAGAATAATTTTGTTTTTCCCAGGGCTTGGCACTGTGAAGATGTAATTCTGAAGCTCCTATGTGGAGGGAGACTTTCTCCAAGTGAAATCAGGGAGAGATGCACCTTAGAGAGATGGAGACAGAGAATCCAAGTCCTGATGGTATTATTTGCATCTCTACAGCTAGCTGGATTGAAAGCTTGTCCGATGTTGAATCAAGTCATTGTATAGTTCTGTTTCTAAAAGGTTTTCTGGTTTCAGCAAGTTTGAGTTGGATTTCTGTCCCTTACAACCAAAAGAGTTCTAATACACCTATAACAAGTAAGGCATGATGTTAGTCACTCTGGAGAATCTCAAGATGTGTGAGCGCTCAGGTAATTTAGAGAGGAAAAAAAATGGATCCATTACTTGAAGCAGAGGGGGTAATGGGAACAGGAGATAGAGAGAAAGCACAACTACTCTACTTCTACTTCTATTTTGCCTTGACCCTTACAGGGAAAATAATCTTCATACAAAGAGGGTAGAACAAATGTTTTTTCAGGGTTCAGAAATCTGAGATAAATAAGATAGAAGAAAGCTCATCACAGCTTTGAGTGAGTCCACATCGCTTTTCCCAACTGAGCCACATTGAAGTGAACCTAAAGGACTTAAAGATGAGAATGTCAAGTCACAGGAGGTGCACTTTGAAGGACTGTGGGTAATTGGAAATGCATCTGGATTTTTAAAAATAGGTTTTGTTATCTATAGTCCAAGGATATATATTTAATCATTGAAAAATTAAGCTGTTGGTTTTTAAACACAATAGAAAAAGACAGCAGCATGGATCCAAAAAGAAGTTAGGCCAAATCACTCCAATCTCTTTTCTTTAATAAAATTATGAGATGGACAGAAAAGGGAACATGACAGATAGAATATATTCAAATGGCAAAATGATTGGCAATCTTTTCTCTTAGTGTTGAAAATTCTTGTTTTCAAATGGGAAAACAAGTCACATGATAGTACTACTCAGATGATTGATCAGAACCAAAGAGTGTTTGATCAATGGAGTAATGAAACTTGGAGGGTGGTCTCCAGGGAAATGCTAGGAGGCTCTATCCTATTTTTAATTATATATCAGTGATTATAATACTTACTGATTTTTAAATTACATAAATCTGGGAAAGTATTGTTGATAAAATCGGGACTTGAAAGGTTTTAACCGACTGTAATAATTTACCTTAAAAGCAACAATATAATTTTTAACAGAAAAAGGTAAAGTCCTACATTTAGGTTAATATTAAAAAGTACACAGAATGAAGACAATCTAGATTAACTGCATTTCAACCAAAAAAGATGTAAGTATTTCTCTTGACCGCAAAATGTGATATGATGCCACCAGTACAGAAGACAATTACTCATGTAGGGAAAATGCCCATAATATTTTGTTAAGTGGATAACAAGCAGGGCACAGAATACACACACTTATGCACAGGTATTAATAGGAAAAAAAGCCAGAAAGGTAGCAGTGGTTAATTCTCAATGGGAAGAATACAGATGATCTTATTTTTCTCTTTGTGTTGTTTCATTTTTTACACATTTGCTGCAATTACTTTTTATAATTAAAATGTCTTTTTAGCCTGATATGAATCAAAAGTATAACATGGCTAATAAAAACAAAAGAAATGCTGACTTAGGCTGCATACATAGAATTATATTTTCCAGAAAAGAGATGTTGATCAGTCCATTCCTCTGTACTGGAACAACTACATCAGGGATAATGAATCAAGACCTGAAAACCATGTTTTACGTGAGACTTTGACAATTTGGAACACATGTAGGAGTTGGCAAGAATGTGAAGGATCTGAAGGTTAAAGGAACTGGTGAATATGGCCTGTAAAGAAAACATATAATGGTCTATATTTGCTTTCTTCATATATATTAAAGGCTCTCATATAAAAGGGGCAATAGATTTGTGACAGATTGATGAAGGCCACAAATTCTTTGATACTCATTCCCTTAAAAGGCAAGAATATATATCCCCTGCCTTTGAATGTGATGGTCTCTGATCAACAGACTGTGACACAAGTGACTTTATGCTAGTTTCCAGGCCCAGACCTTAAGAGACTGGCAGCTTCCATATTCCGTATTCCATATTCACTGGTAACACCAATTCTGATGCAGCCAGTGGCCATGTTAGAAGCCTGCCTACACTATGACCACCATGCTATGAGGATGCCCATGCTAGCCACATAGAGGTGCTGCATAAAGTAACTGATGTCTGACCAGCCCCAGCTGATCCAGCCACCCTAGTCCAGGCACCAGACATGTGAGTGAAGAAGTTTTCAGATGACACCTTCTGGGTGAACCCATATGAAGGATTACAAACAAGAACCACCCAGCTGAGCCCATGAATTCCAGAATAATGAGAGATAATAATAAATCATTATTTTAAGTTACTGAGTTTTAGGATCATTTGTTACAGAGCAGTAGAAAACTGAAACTCTTGTTATATCTAGCTTGATCTTAGTATAACAAGTTATAGGAGACCCTTGATGGGGTTTTATGTAAGAGAATAACTACTGATCTTGTGTGATAAGGACTCTGACAATACAATGTGGGATTTATGAGGGGTTTGTGGCACCTGAGTCAGTTCAGGGATGACACCTCAAAGTTTTGTAACAAGCTGCTAGAAACTGCCACCTGCAAAATAAGACCAAACCACAAAGTTAATAGAAGTTGGCTCCATCCTTAGGGATTCCTGCATGGAAAGAGAATCATGAGCAGAAACAGGAAATGGAGGGAAATGGTGGGTCTTCACTAGTGAATTGAGACTAGTCACTGGGCTAGTGTACCTGCTGAGGAAAGTGATGGAGCACTTCTTCCTACTTTGTCAGTAGCGTGCTATCCTACTTTTCTACTTCTATTCATATTTCTTCTCCTGGATATTGAGTCTGAGAGGCATCAGATCCCAACTTTAGGGGACTTATCTACCCAATGCATGAAAATGAGTTTCACTACAAGAATCTGGAGTCAGTGTCTAGGAGGAGGGAGAGGAACTCCATGATCCACAGCATCCTGGCCATAGCAATCCAAAAAAGAGGAGTACCAGAATGTTTTTCAGCATTTTTTGAGGAATGTATTAACTGTATACATATTACATATCTTCAAGACAAATTTTCTCAGAAAATTCGCGACAAGCATACGGTATATTTTACTGCTATATCTACTAGCATATTGTCGAAGAAGTAGCACCTGCTTCAACTGTGGGTTGGCCAAACACGTGGGCATTATGCCTGACCTTTATTTTCATTCACAACACTAAGTTTTGGAGTTGAGTCATCACGGAACATTTTCTAAGTTTTTCCTCCATAATTTTCTTTTGCAATACGGCTGCTTTTTTCATTCTAAGCATTTATTGCAATGTATAAAATGTATATGTCTCTTCTTGTTCTTTCATTGGTTTTTGCCCCACTAGCCTGTAAGTTTGTGAGGACAAAGACTATGTCCTTGTTCACTGCTATATTCTCAGCACATTGGGCTATACCTAACACAGTTAAGACATTCAATAACTATTTGTTAAACTAATAACCAAGGCTTTTTTTCTTGCTCTGCCTGTTTTTGAGTCCAAGATTCATTTACTGGATACATATTTGAAAAACTTTCCACACACATCAAACTCAGAGAGAAGGGAGAAATAATGAAACTGCAAGAAACCAATTATCAAATTTTCAAAGTTTGGGCTTGATACATATTCACAAATAACCAAGGGACAGCCACAGTATGGTAGATTAATAATAAATCACTTGCACTGTGATTAATGTTGCTATTTTGCCAAACATTGTCATTTAGTCTCTTTTGACAGGACATCACCGAACAGAGGAGAATAATATGACCACCGTGTGGTTGGACAAACTGGAACAAGGTTACAATCTTTTGAGTGCTGGATATTTCTGTTCTAGGAATTCATATTTAAATCAGATTTTGAACAGATGAAAGGAATGTACAATTAAAGTTAGCTTGAGGAGAGAGAGAGGCAATTTTGCCCCCATGGAAAACAACTGGGGCTTTGGCAGTTGCCAGTATTTTGGGAAAGGGAGGCTATAATTGGGAGGCAAGAGCTGTCAGTCTTTGTACCACTTTCAGATCATCAGTAAGTGCGATTCTGTGGGCTTACTACAGCCCGGAGGAGCCATGTAGCTCAAGATGAAGATTTCGATAAGGTGATGCAAATTAGAACCCTTCTGCAGAGGTGTCTGAAAAAGAGCCAATCACCTGGAGAAATGCTCGGAAACTGCTTGAAGAAAGGAAAGTTCGGTGAGAAGAAGGAAGTATTTTAGTCTTTGGCTAAAATGAAGTTGCTACTGTTGTTTCTGAAGATGTTGTTTTAACATCAGTGAGTTCTGAGCCGTGGTCACAGAGAACAAAGCGCTGGGTCTGTTGCTTTTATCACTCAGCACATTTAGCACTAAAAGAGAAATTTTCCCTTCTTCCACTCTGTCTGGTTTTAAGATCCCACCTGATTTTCCTTTGCATCGCTACTAATTTATCTCCTCACTGCAAGGGTGTGGGTCTGTCTGCTGCGCCTCAAATGCAAGGTGAGTTTCTTCCTGTTTCCCCTCTAGTTCTTCAATCTAATTTACAAACAACAGCTTGTATGGTGCTTTATAGTTTGCTAAACATACCCACATACCTTGTCTCACTAAGCCTTCATGATAATCTGTTAGGAAACTGAATGAGGAAAGAGAAAAAACATGAATAACTCCTAAGGGTACAGTCATTGAACCTAGAAAGAGCTGAGTTTGATTCCCTGCTCCCTTACTTCTTAGCTGTCTGACTTCAGCAAGTTACTTAACCTTTTTGTGTTTCAATTTCCCTATCCCAGGCTTTTACTCTAGAAAGTGATACAGAATTTGGCTAAAAAGAATTAGACTTTAGCACCTGACTTCTTGGGCAGAATCTCTACCATTGGCCAGACATATGATCTTGGGCAAGTTATTAATAGTCAACATTTCTGTGCTGCAGTATCCCCTTCTGGAAACTGGAGATAGTGATAGTATCTTTTAACCAGAAGCTGGTTGTTAGGATTAAAGAAATTAATATATAGAAAGAATTCAAAACAAAACCTGGCATGCAATAATCACTGTGTAAGTTTTACTGTGATAGTCATTATTTCTAAAAATATATTTTTTGACCTGCTAATAAAATTAACACACCAGCATTGTAGGAATCCTGGGAAATCTCCATCTTTCCCCTTCTAGTTAATTGTTTTTTTAATGAGTTATAGTGAACACAGCTCTAAAATATTCAACCAATGCCTCCTCTCAATAGTACCATGCTCCCTCCCACCAGGCTGTCATAAAGTTGTACAAGTTAGAACACAGGGACAGATACACACTTCTCCATCAACAACAACCAACCAGTGCCACAGAAAAAACTCTCACCTTAATTTCAATTCTGTTCTCTCTTGGTTGTGTGTTGTTGTGTGTTGTGAGCTGCAGTCCCAGGTCCTGGGTATGTACATGCTTTGTTGCTGGGGCTTCTTCATGAGCATGGTGACTCCTGGAGTCAAATCCCTCTAGGGGATCCCTCACCCCTTATTCTCCTCCAGATTTTTGTACAATATTACAATGCTTTTGACTAGGAGAGAGGAAGTAAATGTTCCTCCCAAACAGAAAAGATGTGCACATTTCCTCATTAAAGAAGGAAGAAATTTTATTTTGGTACCAAGCCTACATTCAGCACAGGCTTCAGAAATATTTGATGAATGAATAGTGTTCTCAAGATGATAAAATAGATAACATTGATGAAGTGCTTTCTCTGTGACAGACCCCATGCTAAGTGCTTTGCACATATTGTCTCATTTCATCCTCACAGTAACCCCAGGAAGTAGGAGACATCCTCAAATAACAGATGAGGAAATAGAAACTGTCCAGGGTCACAAAGTTAGTGGTAAGTGGCAACGCCAAGACTCAAACCAAAGTCCACACTTTTAACCACTAAGAACAACAATAAGTAAATGGTAATGACAATAATAACAACAACAAACACTGCACCAGGCACAGTTCCAAGCATTTTATATATATTCTATAGACTTATATTGTCCCTGGGGCATTAGTGTTACCATTCTACCCTCTTTACAGGTGAAGAGACCACAGCTCAGAAAGGCTAAATGACATGTCCAACATCACATAGCTCTTAAATACCTAAGTGAGATACCAACCCAAGCAGCTGGGTTTGGAGACTCATCCTCTGCCACCCTTCTGCTGTCTGTCAACCTTGCTGCTCTGTTACTTATGATGACCCGAGACAACACTGTTTGGCTGGGAATTCTCTGGCAGGACTCTGACCAAATTAACATTCAAGTAGACATATTCTTTCATTCAATGTAATAAACTCTTATTATACTATTACTTATTTGGCGCATGGCTTCCTAGGAATTGTCAGGGACATAGCAGGAGGCAGGTGCCTCAGCCCTCTAGAACCTTAAAGTCCATTGAGGGCTGAGATTCTGTAAGTGCTACATGTCTACTGAATACCAGCTAGACCCTAGTAACTATGCAGGGTCCTTCCACATTCCCTGCTTTCTTTGATCTGCACATTTATCCTGAGATGTAATATTATTTTCCCCTGTATTCAAATAAAGAAACAGTGACTTTCAGCAGAGAAAGGGATCCCTCAGCCATTGGCCCTATTTCTACTTGACCAGGAATTCTCTCCAGGCCACATACATGGGTTAACCAGCTTCACACATCACAGAAGTACTCACCTTCAATTTTTTTCTTAATATTCTGTATGCTTGCACATGTGCACACGTGCGTGCATGCGCACGCACACACACAGCCTAGCTAATAAGAACTAAATATAGAACTGATTGCTGGGTTCAGTGTTTATTCTAATTCATGCAGGTTCATAAAGTCCACTTTAGACAAAAATAAGGCTGACTCACTTATGTAAAAGAAAATCAGTTCATATTTACAAGCTCCATAAAACCTGCTGGAAATACTTAGGTAAAATGATACAGCAAATGCATTTACAACTTTACCCAAATGTCTCACTAGCAGTGATCTGGAGGAGGTTCAGAGAGGGCTGAAAACCAGGAGCTCAAATAATCTATGAGGATAATATATTCTAACTACCAAATGAACAGGGCAATCTGAGAATATTGGATTCAAATGGATTTTCCTGTGTTTGCAAAACCGCTGCAGAACACACCATAAATGGGGCTTATGACATATTTAAAGGACCAGCCTTCCTGCTTCAAATATTCTGGCAATTCTTGAAATTTCTGGGGGCAGACACTCTCCTTGCGCCCAGCACGGTGCTACCCAGGCGCATTATTCATTAAACCAACAAATACTTTGCCTCCAGCATTACTTGTGTGTTCGGGGGAAGATAAGAACAGAAATGTGGTTCCACTCTCAAAAAACTTACCATGTAACCCCAGTGGATTTAAAACAGAAGTTAGTTGGAGCCTATTTATTGGCAGGCACCAAAGCCCACTCAAATTGATTCAAGGAGAAAGGAGATTTGTTGTCAGGAAGGGAAGAATCTTAAGGAACTCAAGTGCAGGGAGCACAGCCAGGCTTTTTTTATCCACTTTTCCTTCTGTCTGGGAGCACCCTCATCTCCATTCTCAAGGCTTCTCTCACCACTTCTTTCTGCCTCCACCTGCCCCCTCTGCATCTATACAACCAATTGGGCATAAAGGGAGCAGGTGCTCTTGATCTGACAACAAAACCTTCTGCAAAGGAATCAAGAGACTGCCCAAATGCTAAGAAACACTGAAAGTCACTCAAAATCATGGCTTCCCTGGGAAGGAAGGAGATGTAGCCCTGGAGGGGCTCTTGCCCCATTGACTGTGCCCACCGGGATGGAGCAGACTGGCTTATTTTGCATGGGCTTTGAAGTTGGCTCCCTGAATCTTATTCCCTCTTTGGAGAAGGGCCTTCTGCAAAGAGGCCACTTTCCAAAGAGGGATCATCATTTATAGAAATGTCAGGCCGGGTGCAGTGGCTCATGCCTGTAATCCCAGCACTTTGGGAGACCGAGGCAGGCAGATCACGAGGTCAGGAATTTGAGACCAGCCTGACCAACATGGTAAAACCCTGTCTCTACTAAAAACACACAAACTAGCTGGGCGGGAATGTAATCCCAGCTACTCAGGAGGCTGAGGGAGGAGAATCGCTTGAACCTGGGAGGCACAGATTGCAGTGAGCAGAGATCACGCCACTGCACTCCAGCCTGAGTGACCAAGTGAGACTCTGTCTCAAAAAAAAAAAAAAAAAAAAAAAAAATCCACCTGTATGGAGGTCAGAGCTGCAGTCACTATGCCTCCCAGTACACAGAAGAAAAAAGACTTCTGAGGAACTGTACCCCTGAGCCCGCAAGAGAGTATGTGGCCATTACACACCTGCCCCAGACCAGAACTTAAATGACTTACAATATTACCTACTCTAC
This sequence comes from Rhinopithecus roxellana, assembly GCF_007565055.1. Classification (NCBI taxonomy): domain Eukaryota; kingdom Metazoa; phylum Chordata; class Mammalia; order Primates; family Cercopithecidae; genus Rhinopithecus; species Rhinopithecus roxellana. The sequence goes on from NC_044559.1 coordinate 20,825,051, forward strand.
AAGCACTAATGGAGAGCCTGCAGCAAGCCTATGCCTGGCACAGGGGGATCCCGAATTAGGAAACATAGTCACCAACCTAAGGACTCTGGATCCTACTGAAGAGCACAAACACGCCTGGAACCAACCACAATGTAAGGCAGAAGATGGGACATGCCTCTAAACAAAGACAGGAAACTAGCATTGTTAAAAGACAGCTCTATGCAGGCATTTAAGCCTCCCACTCTCCCCGAAAGACACATGTTAGCGCAGAGAGTTAACTCAGGCTCAGAGAGGCAAAGGACTTTGTCCACAGCCACACTGTTAGTAACAGGATTTGGGCCCTGCTCTTTGTGAAATAGTAGGTGGCTTCCTCCTAGAACAATGCATTGCCCACAAGGGATACAGGAGGCCCAGAGACTGCAGAAGAGAAAGAGGTGGCTCCTCACGTGGAGCGGGCATGACTGCATTGGCAAGATTTCTAGCGAGTTGGAAGAAGTGTTACATAAAATTAAATTACTAACGTACTTTCAACAGTGTGTGGAAGCAGATGTTGGAAGATTTGTTTGAAGCAGACACAGTAGGTGACTGACGATGATAAAGACAGCCTAGGAAGTACCAAGAGCAGACTCCAAAATAGCACTAAATGAGGCCACTTAGTGTAGAAGCAAATAGATCTATATCCTCACCCAGCCCCACATTACAATGTTATATGGTTGGTGTTTCTAATGATACTTCTGGGTGATCAAGAAACTGATGAATTGCACTGACATGTTGTCTAAGGTAACTAGAATGTGCTCTCAGGACTCTTTCTTGGCTCTGAATGGATCTTGGGCTAGCTCTGTGGTCTTGCACAAGTCAGTTAATTCCTCTGGACCTCAATCACCTCACTGGAAAAATAAGAGCTGTGACAATTCTAAAAGTCTTTCATTGGAAACGGAGTGATCCTGGAGTGAGAAATCATTCCTGCCCGTCCCACCACAGCGGTGCCGACAGCCCTTGTGGGAGGCTGCCCCATTCTTCCTCCGGACCACCCAATCCATGTATGGTTGTTGACTCCAAAGACAATATCTTACTGCTTCCTTTTTCTGCTCCATTTCCCTAAAGGCCCTTCTTCTTTGCAATAGCTATCTTTTGCCCAGGTTGTCACGCTTGATATCATGGCCATACATGTTTCAAAATCAGGGGTACTTTGCCACTTACTAAAAAGGAAAAATATATATTACTATGGCAATTTTTTTTTTTTTTTTTTTTTTTTTGAGATAGAGTTTCACTCTTGTTGCCTGGGCTGGAGTGCAGTGGTGCAATCTCGGCTTACTGCAACCTCCACCTCCCAGGTTTGAGCGATTCCACTGCCTCAGCCTCCCAAGTAGCTGGGATCACAGGCATGCACCACCACCCTTGGCTAATTTTTTTGTATTTTTAATAAAGACGGGGTTTCACCATGGTTGACCAGGCTGGTCTCAAACTCCTGACTTCAGGTGATCCACCTGCCTCGGCCTCCCAAAATGCTGGGATTACAGGAGTGAGCCACTGCGCCTGGCTGGCAAATTATTTTTACTTAATAGTTTTAAGGGCACAAGTCATGCTGTTTTTATACTAAGCTAGTTTTGCCATCTATAGGCAGCGTGATTTCTACAAAAATGAAAACATGTAGCAGAGAAACCATTGATGTCCCTGGCTTCTATACTGCAGAATGCCAAGACTGAATGCAGGCCTGTTGTGCTAGAAGACTTGGCAATGGTGGGAGGGTCTTAGGGTTCATTTTAGTGCCTGTCCCCATTGATCACCCTATCTCGTGTTCAAAGGTCAGAGCCAATCCAGATCAGGAACTGTGATTTGAAACCTCAGCCCCCAGTTCTGTCCAAGGAGGGTACTTGAAGTTACAGCTGTAGAAGTCCAGTTCCTGAAGACTTGGAGGTTCTTTAACCTTCAGAGCACACTGTTTATAAGCAAATATCCCTAAGGGAGATAAGACCTTAATCTAGGGGTGATAAATAGGTTTCATCTAAAGTGCCAACTTTGATCAAGTCAGTAACGTCTGCCTGGAGCCTTGTACTGAGAAAGATTCTTAAACTGTTCCCCAGTGATACTCAAAACAGTTAACAATCCACCAATTAGCACAAACAGCCAACTGTGGTGCTGGCCAACCCTGCCCTGCCCAACCCTCACCTTCACCCCAACCCTTCTGGGATCTTCCAGGCGCCCTGCTCGTTTGGGTGTTAGCTCTTTAGTTGCTGGGTCAGCGTAGGGAGGTCCAAAAGGAGCCCTCCAGGCCACAGCTGTTTACCAACTAATGCAGAAATGGTTCAGTGTCTGAACCATCTGATTTTAAGCTCAATATCAGCTACAGCTGTCTCCCAACCCATAGGAAGTACCAGCGGTGAATTAGTAGTGTCAACCTTTGAGCGGGGAGGGGAAGAGAGTGCAGCATCATGCTGAATATGTATTTTACCTTTTAAAGAATCCATGTTTTTCTCAGTGGGTCTTGGGACTAGAAACTATTGTGTTGCTGGCATTGTGAATTTTGACTGGACACAAATAGAGAGTTAAGAGGGTGAACCTCAAACATATTCGTTGTCATCATCATTATCATTAAAACTTACTAAAGAATCATGTTGGCTGTGCACAGTGGCTCACGCCTGTAATCCCAGCACTTTGGGAGGCCGAGGTGGGTGGATCACGAGGTCAGGAAATCGAGACCATCCTGGCTAACACGGTGAAATCCCATCTCTACTAAAAATACAAAACAATAGCCGGGCATGGTGGCGGGCACCTGTAGTCCCAGCTACTCAGGAGGTTGAGGCAGGAGAATGACGTGAACCCAGGAGGTGGAGCTTGCAATGAGCCGAGATCCTGCCACTGCACTCCAGCCTGAGACTCCATCTCAAAAAAAAAAAAAAAAAAAGAATCATGTCTGAACAACTTTAAATTTGCAAAAATCAAGCCAAAGGAAATTGAACTTAAAAACGTCCTTTAAAAAAAAAAAAAACCTGAGTGATGACTGAACTCTACCAAAAATTTGAAAAACTAATACTAATCCTTCTCAAACTCTTCCAAAAAAACTGGTTATATGGAATAGAATTTCTCATAATGAAAATGGAAATCCAAACTGATTGAATTTTTTTTTAAGAGACAGGGTCTTGTTCTGTCACCCAGGCTGGAGTGCAGTGGTATAATCATAGCTCACTGCAGCCTCCAACTTCTGGGCTCAAGCAATCCTGCCTCAGCCTTCTGAATAGCTGGGACTACAGGCTCCTACCACTGCACCCAGCTAATTTTAAAACCTTTTTGTAGTCATGGGGTCTCACTATGTTGCCCAGGCTGGTCTCAAACTCCTGGCCTCAAGAGATTCTCCCACCTCAGCCTCCCAAAGTGCTGAGACTGCAGGCATGAGCCACCAGGCCCAGCTTCAGCTAGAAATTTTTAGGTGCATCAGATAAAAAATGATCAAAGAATTAAATTTACTTAGAATTTGCTCCATAAAATCATCTTAACAAAAAATTAATGTTTTTATTATTCTAACACAAATAATTTTATTTACAAACCTGAAATCAAAATGTCCTTGGGGGTCAAAATAGCAAGGAACAAGCTTTCAATAAGTCAAACTGGGCTGGATTTGTCAATGTTTCCTATCATTTTGAGCAGCTACCCTGAGCCCTCCCTCACAATTAGGATTTGTGTCACAGTCATGACATAAACCATGTGGCAATTGCTGGAGTGCAGGGGTAGGGCATGACCCCCACATTCCTCCAGCAGCAATATCAACAATATGCTGTCACACCTTCCGGGGAGCCCCAGTTGAGAATCACCACTGAATTGAAACACTGTTCTTGTGAGTGAATGATTTTCCCACTAGAGCAGGAAAAAATGTTTAAGAAACATTGCTTTAAATATTGAGTCCTTCCTTATCTCCTTGTGTGCCTCTCCCCGATCCTCTCCACCCTGGGTGATTCAACAGCTGTGCCCTGTTCCCCACCGGCTCCATCACTAGTCTGCTCCATCACCATCTCTCATTGGACCACACTGCAATAACATCCTGGCCAGGCCTCCTGTTTCCACTCACCCTCTTTACAATCATTCTTCATTCTGTAGCTGAAGAGATCCCTCAAAAACCTAAGTCAAATCATGTTGTTCCTCTTCTTAAAGCCATTCAATGGTTCCCTATTGCATGTAGAATTAAGCATAAAATATAAAATCTTTACTCTGGTTTATGAAATGCTTTACAATCTGACCTCCGCCTACTGTACCAGCTATATCTTGTACCCTCTCCTGCCTTTCTCCCCTCTTCTCCTGCCTTTCTTTCATTCCTGTAAATTCCCACCATAGATCCTCAGCACTGGCAGTTTCCTCTACCTGAAGCATTCTTTCCCTGATCTCGCCCTGTTTGGCTTCTTCTTGACTTTCAGGTCACAGCTTCTCAGTCTTCTGAGAGATCTTTTCTGACCATCACCCTCAAACCAAAGAAACCACAGTTACTCTTTCATCCTGCTTTAATTCTCTTCATAGCATTACATCACTTTTTTTTTATCTGTTTAATATTTGTCATATCCTTCATTACAATGTTAAGCTCTCTAAGGGTAAGGACTAATTTGATCTTGTTCACTATATGTAAGCACCCAATATGTATTCATGAATACACAGATAACGGATGAATGAATGAATGAGCAAATGAACGTAGGTAGTACCTTAAAGGCTGCTGAAATTTTAGGAGCCAGTGCTGCGAGTATCAAAGAGAAAAGAAGATAAGCTGACTCTTCCTTCTTTCAACCTAAGGTGATGCTCAGATTTGCCCTTTCCCTCAGGAAGCTTACGCTATCCACAGAGGCTTCATTTCAGCAGTAATACACATTTGGAGTTAACCCTTTTCTCCACGGTGATTTCACTGATGCCACCATACTGTATTATCTTCCACGTTGTATTGCTCTGCCTCTTCATCTGGTTTGAATCTTCCCAACAAGAGTAATCTCCTTGCAGGCTTGAACTATATCTTTTGTGACCTTCAGTTCCCAGTAGGCACCCAATAAGTGTTTTATAAACCATAGAAGTTTGGGCTTGCGGGTAATCTTAGAGATCACTTTCTTGTAATTCCCACTGTGGTGATAAAAGTGAGCAGAGACCCAGAGACTGAAGTGACTTTCCCAAGATTGTGTGGACAGCTAGAAACAGGACTGGTCCTCAAACTTGGGTTTCCTGTTCCCAGGCCAGTGTTCTTTCTACTGTGTCAGTGGAGACCTTGTTAGAAATGCAGATTTCTAGGCACTCCTCTCAGATCTTCTTTAGGGACCTGGAATCAGGTGCCCAAAGTAACTGTGGTGATTGTGACTCCAGGGACCCAAAGATGGCACTGCTTCTGTGAACTAATAACAGGTTGAATCATATGAAACACCTGACAGTTTCTGACCTCCAAAACCACAATTTCATACTTGATGTAATAATATTCTCTTGGGTATAAAGTACTAAGTATGAAAGAGGAAGAGACCCAGGGAAGAGATGATAGCTCTCCAAAAACAAATTAAAATCTGAACAGAAGGGTAATCAATGGATGCCCAAGTGGAAATCTCATGAAGACAGAGAGAGCTTCCTTTTCTGGACCAAAGCTGCCCTGAGGTGCCAGGGAGGTTATGGGGTGTAAGCAGCCATAGCTTTGTTCTCAGCCCTGAAAAGGTTATAGCAATAATAATTGTGTTTAAAGTTGGTATTTTTTTGAGAGGTTGTGCTTTCCAAAGACCACTTTAGGCACAGGTATTAACTCATCCTTAGAGCAATCCTACTATCATTGTTCCCACTTCACAGTTGAGGGAACTGAGACAGGGAGAGGTTAAGGAACTAGCCCAGGGTTCGCGTTAGGAAGTGGTGGAGACTATTTCTTCACCCACTACATTATTTTGAAGATGTTCCAGGGAAAATTGGATGACATTTGGCAAGAACTTTGGAAAGTTATCTCCTGCATGAAGTGAACAGTTGAATAAAAGACCTTCAAAGGAACTTCCGAGCCTGGTGTCTAGGATTCCGAGCCTAGAGTCTAGGATTCTGAGAGAGGGGCTCCAGTAGAGGAATGCTTCGCCACAGTGTCTTTTCACCCAAACACTCTCCTCCTTGCCATCCTCCTACCTGTCTTTTGTTCAGGCACACAGTGTTCTTGGGTGAACTTGCCGGGGTTGATCCAGGAATGAGGGGTTATGAATTCCCACTTATTCTACAGCTAATATTGTGCTAGGCACTATTGTACCCACGTAAGGCATCATGTGTATATACTCCTCCTAACACCTCTGAAGTAGGTACATGCCCTCATTTTACAGATAAGGAGACTAAGACATAAGAGAGGGCCCTGGCCTTAGCTAGTCAGTGACAGAGCCAGGATCAGGAACGTGGGTCTCTTTCCAGAAGCCTTTGCTCTTTCAGCAAAACCACGGAATGCCTAGGAAAGTGGCTGCAGAAAAGAGCTGTCTCTTCCCTCTTCTCCAGTGGGGCCTGAGAGCCCAGTGGAGCTAAAGGCAAGGAACGGAGTTTTAAAATTGTTTGTTCAGGTTGCTGCGAAAGGCACATACCTTTTGCAGCCTCAGCCCCTGCATCAGCTAAGCCCATCAGATAAACTTATCCCTGGATGTTTCAACATACTATGCCCTATCAGAAGGCATGCGGTGGGATAAACAGTGTGTCTTCTCCAATTTTAATTGATCGACAAACCTAGAAAATCGCAAGAGTCTGTCCAGACAGTCCAACAACAAATAAAAGGAAGATCAAGATGTGCATTAAACATTTAAAATCGGGACCTAGCCCAGCCTCCCGAACGCTTCTCTTCAGGTGGGATTAATAGAGCATTTGCTGAGCCATCAGCTCCCCTTGCTGCTGAGTGAGAACCACTTCCCTGCAAGGCCCAGGGAGCAGGCACCTCCCCAGCATCCTAGCTCTGGTTCCTGCCACAGCAGGGACAGATGCTGTTTCCTTTACTTCCCTGATAATGATATCATTTACCTTGCGGGTTCATTTGGCTGGTTTTTGTTTTATATGCTACAGGAGTTCTCAATTAGCCTCTCTCCTCTACCATCTGCTGATGAGAATGACGGCATTTGTAAAAAGCAGCTACAGAGCCTCTTTTCCCTCTTTACTTAAAAACAATGAGAAGGAGGTGTGGGACCTGGGCTCCAGACCAGACTCACTGCTTCTCCACCATGGGGGACCAGGGCTAACCAGCATCTGGAGTTTTACTATTAGATAAGAAAAGATACCACAGTTCTGAGGCCAACTCCACTCACTGACTCCAGCTCCTGAGTCCCCTCTCCGGCTGAGCTCTGTCTGACAAGGCCATGGCCACTCCATTCCCCCTTCCAAATGTCTGCAGAGCAAGGGCCCTGGCACCATAAGCTTGGCATTTGCCCAAGGACAGTGAGGGTGGCGGCCTGGATGGTGTTGACAGGCCCAATATTTGAGCCATGTTTTCCAAATTGTGTTTTTCAGAATATTCATTAACAGATGTTCAGTTTAAGCATCCCTTGATCAAATAAAATTAAACAATTCCACTCATAGTTGTTTACCCAAGGGAAATGAAAATACACAGCCACACAAACACTTGTACACAAATATTCATAGTGATTGTATTCTTGATCACCTAAAACTGGAAACCACTCAGACTTGGGGACTGCATTCACAGTGACACATCCATGCAGTGAAATACTACTTGGCAATAAAAAGGAAGAAACTACTGATAAACACAACACAGCTCAACCTCAGAAAACATCATGCTAAGGAAAGAAACCAGTGACACAAAAGACAACTTACTGTATGACTCCAATTGTGAAATTCTAGAAAAGGCTCAACTCTAGTTATAGGACACAGACCAGTGGCTGCCAGGGGTTGCACGTTGGGGAAGAGAATTGACTACAAAGGATCATGAGGGAGTTTTTGAGCTGATAGAAATGTCCTAGACCTCGATTGTCGTGTTGGTTACCTGAGTGTGTACATCAAAACTGATTAGACGATTAGACTGAACCATTAAAATGAGCAAGTTTTATTGTATGTAAACCATACCTCAATTAAGACTTATTTTTTAAAAATCCAACAGGTTAAAACTCACAGGACCCCCTAGAGCCTTTAACGTGACATTATGCATTTTATTTATTTAATTATTTATTTATATTTATTTTGAGACAGAGTCTCACACTGTTGCCCAGGCTAGAATGCGGTGGCATGAGATTGGCTCACTGCAACCTCCACCCCCCGGGTTCAAGCAATTCTCGTGCTTCAGACTCCCGAGTAGGTGGGACTACAGGCACCCACCATGTCTAGCTCATTTTTGTGTTTTTAGTAGAGAGAGGGTTTCTCCATGTTAGCCAGGATGGTCTCGAACTCCTGACTTCAAGTGATCTGCCTGCTTCAGCCTCCCAAAGTGCTGTGATTACAGGCGCGAGCCACCATGCTTGGCCAACATTGTGCATTTTAAGTCTTTGAGGAGGAGCTATAACATCCAAGATTTCCCAAATTCACTTGGCAAATAATTTAATAAAGAATTTTACAAAACACCTGTTACAATCTTGGGGAAATGGGTAAAAACATGCATTAGAGAATTGCCAATCTGGATAAAGCCATGCCCTCTTCATTGTTTCCTTTAAAATTCAAGTATCCTTGATACAGGAGTACATTCAGCCTGACACCTTCGTAGGAACTTGCTTAGGAGGCAATTTCTTGCAGACCAGAGGGCCAGGTGTTAGCAGGAGCACACTGGGTGAAGAAGAGGGTACTGGCAAGGGAAGGGGGAGCCAGAACCTGATTGGGCTCCCTGCAAGCTGCAGTTACCCATGGTGAGAGGCAGTCTGCCAGGTGCCAGGGAAAAGAGTCAGAGACAAGTATGGTTCCTGGCCTCCAGGACCTCAAAGCCTCGCTTACTCCTGTCAGGCGCTGTTCTGTCCCAGGATCCTATTCCCATGCTGTTGTCCATGATTTTTCTCTCTGGCTTCTCATTGCCTCTTCCTAGGAGAAGGGGATGATTCTCTGGCACTTGGGTCCTGTACACTCCTGCATACCTCCAGCCAAAGTGGTCACCAGCTCTAACTGGCAGGCTGTCCCCAGACTCACTGATCACCAGAAGGGATCCAGCACTGGCCTGGGGAGTTCTGGTGGGTGGCAGCAAAGGGAGAGTCTTCTACCTCATTTCATCTCAAACCATGTCCAAATTCTCCCTACCACTGGAGGGGCCTGCCCTGTGGCTCTGAGTCATGAGAAAACCAGACACAGGTGAGCAACACAGGGACAGCTGCATGGAACATACCTGCTTTATCAAGTGGACAAAGCCCTGTCCAGCCAGCTCTGCTCCTGCTGCCTGTCTCCCTCCTCCCTCTCTTGTGTCTCCCTGACATGGCCCGCTGACCCTGTCCAGAAACAGCTGTCTCCAGGGAAGCAGAATGCACCTCCAAGATTGGGACCCGCAAACTCTGATTCCAGAACCTGAGCTCTTAATTGCTGCACTATACTCTTAAGTTCCATCCTCCCCCTCACCGAGGAAGGAGGCAGACCCGGGAGTATAACAGGCTCTCCTTGCCTCTTTCTATATTCCATGCACCTTCCCATCATTCAGCCACAAAAGATCCCTAAGCTTCCGAGGCTTAGAAACAAAAGAACACAGGAGACTGAGCCAGGAGCGATAACACTGACTGCCCTCCATCTCTAGCTCCCCTGATTTCTCGAGGGATGTGGTTAGAGAGGGTAAACAGAGCCCCAGGACGTTCTCTGAAACACACCAGGTTGAAGCGAACTTTGTCAGGCTGCCTATCACTTTCTCCACGTGGTTCTGGGTGAGAGATTGGGCCCACCTCCCTCCAAAGGAGCCCACACAGTCACGCTCACTTCCCTCGGCTCTGTGTCTGCCAGGCCTTGGACCATGACCTAGGCCCACAGTGAGACGTATCCATCCCAGACCTCACACATGAGCCGGGAACAAAAAGAATCAGGAACGGCAGAGGGTTTGGGGGCAGGAGCAGCCTCCAGTTTCTGGGGTGGCAGTGCCTCCAGTGGTAGTGAGGAGAAACTGTGGTGTCCTTACCAGGCTGGTTCTGTGACACTGGCAGCAACTGACCTCCTAGTTTTCCTAGATCCTGCTAACTTTCTGAGGCTGGTTCTAGAGCCTCCTTACAATTCTTTCCCTAATATGCTTTAAATCAATTTCACTGCTACTGAGAATGCTGACTCCCATCACGTGCAATACTCATTGCCTCTAAATTAGCAGTTGTCAAACTTTCTGGTCTCAAGACCCCTTTACACTCTTGTTTTTTTGAGACATAGTCTGGCTCTGTCGCCCAGGCTGGAGGGCAGTGGCGCAATCTCACTGCAACCTCCACCTCCTGGTTTCAAGCGATCCTCCTGCCTCAGCCTCCTGAGTAGCTGGGATTAGAAGCACCCACCACCACACCTGGCTAATTTTTGGTTTTTCAGTAGAGACGGTGTTTCATCATGTTGGCCAGGCTAGTCTCAAACTCCTGACGTAAGGTGATCCACCTGCCTTGGCCTCCCAAAGTGCTGGGATGACAGCCATGAGCCACTGTGCCCAGCCCCCTTTACACTCTTAAAAATTAAGAACCTCAAAGAATTTTGTGTGGATTATGTCTATTGATATTTACCATATTTGAAATTAAAACTGAAACATTTTTAAAAGACGTTAATTGATTAAAAACAATAAACTTATTGTACCTGAACATAAACGTGTAACATGTTAATAAAAATCAGGTGTTTTTATAAAAATAACTATATTTTCAGAAATTTAAAAAACTAGTGAATTGAGTAGCATTGTTTTGTTATTTGCAAATCTCTTCATTGGCTGGCTTAATAGAAGTCAGTTGGAGTCATATGTCTGCTTCCCCATTCAATCTGTTTTGATTTCACACATCGTGTAGCCTTTGGATAACTCCACCGTTCGCTCATGACAGAGATTTTAAAAAGACAAGTGTTTTCGCGTTATGATAAAAAATAAGCCATATGAGTTTCCAAACACACTTTAAGAATCACTACTTGAAACCTTCCAAACTAATTTCAAGGATTGACAAGGCTGCTGAAGATCAGGGCTGAGCTTGTTGAAGAGTCAAATGGCCATGGCACTTTACTGCTGATGAGAAAGTGGGAATACCGGCATCAAGCAGAAGTAATCACAGCCCATCCCACCAGTTAGTTCCAGGAGGACAGGGCACCAATTCTGTTTTGTTCACTGCTTTATCTGTAGAGCCTGGAACCCCCGGTAGGCACTCAATAAGTATGTGTCGAACAAATGGTTGAAATAAATGCATGAATGTATATATGTGTGTGTATATATGTATGAATATATAAAGAATCTATCAAAAAAATTTAATAGAAAGATAAAAGGGAAGTATAGAGACCTTGAGTGAAAAACGACATCCTGGAACACCCAGCCTCCAGAAAAGCAACCAGACAGGCGGCACCTTGATAGCCAGTGCTGTGCCTTGCTCACCTGTTACCCTTGTGCCCCTCAGCTGCTCCCCTTTGTTGGGTAAATGATTACATAGTGAAGAAATGGCTTATTCTTCAGGCACCACTCCTGTCACTTGTGGCTACCAAGTGGCTGTAATGCTCAAGGCTATAGAATCTGTGAAGAGGCCAAGAAATTATCTAGTTGTTTCCAATTTCCTTATTCACCACAGAACCATTATTTCAAATGGAACCCTTACACCATCCACTGCAGGAGAAAGTGGGGTTTTTCCCCAGATGAGGCAGGAAGAGAAGACCAGAGCTGGGTGGAATCTGCCTCTGCCTCATCTTCCCCCTCTCCCCACTAGGCCCAGCCCCATCTCAGGAGCCACTAGCAGCCACAGCCCACCCCAGACACACCCAGGAGGCACACATCTGTGGCAGCCCCTGCTTCCAGGTGGGCTGAGGTTCGACCTCATTCCCAACCCTGGACTCTGTAAGATGCCCCTTGTGTCCTTAAACATTTCCCATTTGTTGCTTAAGCCAATTTGAGAAGAGTTTTTGTCACTTGCAGCCAAAGTGGCCTTAATCTAGTTACTGGGCTCTCCCAGGTCCCCTAAGCTCAGCACTCACCCAGATGAGCCCTGCCGGGAGCCTGTGAGCTGAGGATGGAGGAAAAGACACAATAACCCATGACCCTCTAGCTGACCAGCATGTTCTAGCCTATAGGGCAGGGGTCCTTCACACTCGATGAAATCAAAGTTAACCCCCTTACCTTCCTTCCAGCAAATGAAAGAGATGGAGAGAATTTAAAAAAAGAACACTTTCATTTTTGGCAAGATCTAAATGCAATTATAGCTCAGTAGATCCACGAGAAAATTGACAAGAGCCAATCCTTTGCACAAGGCATGCTCTGATTTCATGCCGTCAAATTATTTTTTAAAGGGCATTAATATCGCAAGCTGATGACTTTTAGCCCTGAGCAAATGATGCATTTTAATGTTTCTTTACACATGGCTCTCAGCCCAAGTGAAGCTGTCTTCCGCAAAGCATTAGCAAACATTTACATTTCAAAACTCAACAGAAGGGTTGTTGTTAGATATTTCCTTTCATTTTTTTCGTATCTGCCCCGACAGATAAATCATATTTCACATGTTAAGTGGTGTGTAGCATTCCGTTTCTAACCCCTGGCATATCATTAGAAGATAGTGGCACCTACTTTTCAGGCCTAATATCTAAAGATTGATTTTGAAAGGGAGGAAGAAATACAATAGCATCACCGAACACCGTTACTTTTGTGGCAGGCAGGCTATTTTTGAAATGATAGTGTGTTTTCAGGTTTCTTTATTCCTCTGCACAAGGGAGGGTGCCAGACATTTGCTGCCTTGTGCTATTGAGGGTCACAGCAGGATCATCAGAGCAAACAAAGCCCAGTGGTTAATGTTTTGTTTTCCAGGTGGAGCCTAAGCCAAAATGAGCGAAACTAGGGATGCGTGAGGATTAGGATCAATAGGGGGTAGGGGCTCATTTTTCATTTTATAAACTCAAATGGATTCAGAGTTGCAGAAATCAAGGTCTTGAGCATGCAGTCAGGAGCTGCTGCATTGTAAGTCATCTTCCAGTACAGTCTAGACTCTGGAGCAAAGTTTTCAAATGTATCCTAGTGTAATGGTTTGAGCATGCAGATTCTACAATTGGAAAGGTATGGGTTCAGTGAGACCTTGTAGAAGCTACTGCACCTCTGGAAACTTCCATTTTTCCATCTGTAAAATGGGAATAACAAGTTTACCTGTCACGTTGGCTTACTGTTAAAATCCAAGGTGATAATCCATGCAATGGGGCTCACATGGCCCCTGGCTCATTTTACCTACACAATAAGAACTGCGGGCTCTTGTCCTCCTTTCTTCGTAAAAGAAGCTTTCCGTCCAGGCTGCTCTATCATCTTCATTGCTTGTGTTTACTTCTCTCCCCAGATCGACTGTGCACCCTCCTGGAAACCTTGCAAGCCCCTCCAAGAAGAATTCGAGCTAATCATTTGGAGAAGAGAAACAATAATAACAACAGTACTAAAATAGGATTGCAGTCATGGGTTGTACAATTCTACACCTTTACTAAAACTCGCTGAATCATGCATGCACAGTGGAGGAATTTCACCTTTACTAAAACTCGCTGAATCATGCATGCACAGTGGAGGAATTTCACCTTTACTAAAACTCGCTGAATCATGCATGCACAGTGGAGGAATTTCACCTTTACTAAAACTCGCTGAATCTTGCATGCACAGTGGAGGAATTTTATAGGTATGTGAAGTATACTTCACTAAAAATGAAAGAATAACCGAAAAGGGAAAGTTGCAAAGATTTGAAGAGATTAGTTGATAAAAATTAACAAATAGGTTGAAATCCCCCATTCTTGACTGCTCCTCTCGTATCTTTTTTTTTTTTTTTTTGAGACGGAGTCTCGCTCTGTCGCCCAGGCTGGAGTGCAGTGGCGTGATCTCAGCTCACTGCAAGCTCTGCCTCCCAGGTTCACGCCATTCTCCTGCCTCAGCCTCCCAAGTGGCTGGGACTATAGGCGCCCGCCACCATGCCCGGCTAATTTTTTGTATTTTTTTTTTTAAGTAGAGATGGGGTTTCACTGTGTTAGCCAGGATGGTCTCGATCTCCTGACCTTGTGATCCACCCACCTCAGCCTCCCAAAGTGCTGGGATAACAGGTGTGAGCCACTGTGCCCGGCCCATATCTTTTATACAAAGGCCACCTGACATGTCTGCTTATCTCTCTTGACCCTTCTGCTCTGTGTCCCTTAGTTGGGACAGCCAATCGAGACTCTTAAAGCAGGAGACCCACCTCATCTTCCTCAACAGAGGAAATCTGCTATCCTGCTCTGGTTTACCTTTCCCTCCCCAGGTGACATCGATGAGAAGGAACTCAGTGGACATGGATGAGCTGGGGAGTTCCATGAAACTCAGACTTGGGTCTTGTTACTGAGTTGGGGAAGAACCACGAGGAATACAAGGTCCATTTTACCCAATGTTCATGCGCCCTGCCCACTTATCTCCCACACACTCATTGCTCCAAAATATTTACCCACCTTGCTTCTTCTTTGGGTGCAAAATGGGCCCTCATAAGCAGTAATGGAGATGACATTCTCTTGGAAAAAAAACATGCCATTTGCTGTGATGTTTGCTGCTCCCATTCTTTTGTGAGCAGCAGACATCCGGATGTGGCTGCAAGATGGCTCTTTGACATCCCCAAGGCATCTTTCAGGTGCAGAGTGTCTCTGCTCCCTCTTCAGTCTCCATCACTGACCCACTGAGGTGGACACAAACCAGCTTGTATCAAGGTGATCATAAATGGAGAGAGAAGACAGCCCTCCTAGGTATTTGCAGAGGACACACAAACCTTCTCACCTTTCTAGAAGCTGCCCATGGCTCTGCTCTCTACTCTGGAACCCCACTGCAGGTCCTCTCTCTTGCATTCAGATTGCACCCTGGACTCCAATTCCCACTTCCCACAGCTTTGTTCCTTGCTTGTGTCCTACTGAGTGTTCTTGGGATAAACAAGGTAGTTTCTTGCTGGAGTTTTTCTAACAGCCCAATCAGCAAATTTAACACAAGGCAAAGGAAAATCACCAACCCAACATTGCAAATAGAAAGAGCTAGGAAACTTCTCCCAGATTCTGTCTGTCTAAAGTTTCCTTCCCTGAGTGACTTTTTGATGAATGGACACCTATCTCCTATAGACCTCTGTCTGATCATCCTCTTCTCCCTCCAGCCAGGCCTCTCTTCCCAACAAACTTCCTCTCCTCCTAATTGTTAGCCCATAATGAGATTAAGTGTCTAAGGAGTTTCTGGCCCCTGTGCTCTCTAACTAGGTCTTTTCTGCCTTCATTGATACCTCCAGCTCCATTCCTGCATCCCCGTTACCCAGAACCCTCTGACTGGGAGGCATGGCAGCCATCTCTGGAATCCCAGGGGTCAGTCCTGCACCCCTGCTGTATTAGTCCATTTTTATGCCGCTGATAAAGACATAGCTGAGACTGGGTATTTATAAAGAAAAACAGGTTTAACAGACTCACAGTTCCACATGGCTAGGGAGGTCTGACAATCATGGCAGACAGGGAAAGGAACGGTTTACATGGTGGCAGGCAAGCAGAGAATGAGAACCAAGTGAAAGGGGTTTCTCCTGATAAAACCATCCGATCTCGTGAGAGTTATTCACTACCACGAGAACAGTATGGGGGAAACTGCCCCCATGATGCAATTATCTCTCACTGGGTCCCTCCCACAACACAAGGGAATTATGGGAGCTACAATTCAAGATGAGATTTGGGCGGGGACACAGCCAGACTATAGCACCTGCTTTCTCCAAACTGATGACAGCCCCATCTAATGTGCAGGTGTCCAAAACAGCTCCTACCGTTGTTGAGAGTGTGCCCATTACCCCATCACCCAGGTGCCACCAAGGAGTACCTGTCTGGGTTCTCAGAAGGCTGGAGAAGACCCTCCAGTCACACACCCCTGAGGTGTCAGTTCCAGATTCCAGGAGACAAGCAGTGAGCAGTTTCCCTTCAGCCTCTCATCATCTCAGCTCTCCTCCAGAACAGCTTGGGAACCAAGCCCAGGGTGCTCTGAGCATGCCCTACCAGTCTCCCTCATGCCTTCCACCTCCAGTCAGCCGTGGACCAGCTCACTCATAGCTCTCTGCCTCCCTCTCGGGTCTTCCCTTCTGGGGAGCTGCTGTCTGTTCCTGCAGCTGCCTCAGCAACTCCTGGAGAGTGGTTTGTAGCCAGCACCTGCAATCGCTCAAGACAGGTCTGCCCTGAAGGCCCATCCTCACAGCAGGTGCAGGGGAGGCTGACTCCCCCATAACTCCCGTTAACTGAGCCTCTGCACTCCTCTGGTTTCATTGGGTTCTGAGTAATAATGAAAGGAAGGTCTCAAGCCCTTGCTGTGGAGTCTCCATTGGCTGGTGAGTTGTGAATGAAGAGGGTCTTACTGACCAGGTTCTTATTGGAGCCCTGATTTCTCCTTTGACTGAAGGATCTGTCTCAGGAATGGCAAATATAGGATTCAGAGGCTGCCTCTCACCCCTCCTGTGCCTGGAACAGACATCACTAATGGATCTCAGCACATTCTCCTAGCTCAGTATTCCCTCCCGCACTGCACTCCTGGCAGCCACTGTGACGGTGGCTGGCATTCACTGGGTGACCTCACTGGCCTTCCTCCCTGGTTGTGAGGTCCTCTGCCATATGCTGCCTGGGATCTGCACATATGAAGGCATGATTTTTTTTCTGCCCTCAGAGACTCTATTATTTAGTTGGAAAAAAACAAGATCTATTGGGTTAAAGAGATTTTTTTAAAGAACCAGACATTTGGGTTGACTAATGATTTTTTTTTTCTTAAGGGAAGGAAGGCCAAAGTATAGTGGGGTAACCAGGGACGACCAATACTTAACGAATGCCTGTATGAGGCAGGATAAGACCTAGATTTTTCCCTAATGATAATCGGTTAAGATAAGAATGTGGGAGACACCTCAGAAACAGCAACTGAATCACATAGACCCAGTTTAAATTTCAGTTCTACCGCTTTCGAGCCATGTTACTCCTCTTTCCCAAGTCTCAGTTTCCCTGTCTATGAAATGGGAGCAACAATATCTGAAACACAGGGCTGATGTGAGCATTAAATTTTAAAAAAAGTGCCAAATTCCTACCTGTAGCACTGGCGCTCTGACTTGTAAATCCAGCTGCCCACCGGGCCTCCTCAGGCGGGAGCCTGCAGCATCACACACTTGCCATGGCCAAAAGAGATGCCAGTTCCCTCCTGAGCCTAGTCCTCCCACAACCCTTCTCCTCTCATTCAGTTTCACCACCATCCACACCCCAAACCTGAGGGTCCCTTGATCCCCCCTTTCTCACCCACATTGCCAGTATCAGTCCACTAGTAGCCCTGCCAGTCCTAACTCCAATGATGTCCTAAGTCCATTTGCTTCCTTCCATCTCCACCAAGGCCACCCTAGGCTCTCTGGACTTTGCAATGACCCCTCCCTCTACTGCCCCCACACCTATGCCCCATGGCCTGTTCCTCACAGATCATCTCAATGTAAAACAGGTCACACTACCTGCTGGCTTGGACTCCCCATGGCACTTGGAATAAAACCCAGACTCCCTTCCGTGACCTTCACAGTCCTACCGAGGTCCTACTAAGCCTCAGCCTACCTTCCAGACTTGATGTCCTGCCACACACTCCGTGAAGTACTGATTAAACAAATGCCTGCTTAATATGCATTAGTCTCCATCTTCCTTTGCTTTCTCGAAGAAAAATGAAAACATTCATATGGCACCTCAGGGTTGTCATGATAGGGATCAGAAGTTTACCCCACCCTGTGGCCCTTTCCCACCTCCCGGATCAATGGAAAAATTAGGGTCATCGCCTCCACTGCTAGTCACTGTTTTCTACCTGGGGTTTAAGCTTTGTCTTCCAACATCGTCCGTTCTTCTAAGTTCACACTGTTTTCTTT
This sequence comes from Rhinopithecus roxellana, assembly GCF_007565055.1. Lineage (NCBI taxonomy): Eukaryota > Metazoa > Chordata > Mammalia > Primates > Cercopithecidae > Rhinopithecus > Rhinopithecus roxellana. The sequence goes on from NC_044559.1 coordinate 20,842,960, forward strand.
TCATTGTGCACCTATGTGCCACCACACCGCAGAAAAAGCAGGCAAAGCAAGACCTGCAGAAGTAATGAAAACTCTTTGGTGCCCCCTTGTGGTCATGTCTAGATAGCCGGCGGAGACGGGACTGTAAGCTGCTCTGGGGTCTCTGCAGAGCGGAGCCCGAAGCTGGAAATAGAAGTCTTTCCAGGTGCCAATCTTAGAGATGTACATCCTCCACCCCCAGGAGGAGGAATCCAGGTAGAAATGTTTAACAGTCAACTTCTCTAAGTCTCGGATTCCTGATTGTTAAAATGAGTATAATCATTCTTGCCCAACCATCCGAGGAAGGGTATTGTGAAGCTATACCATGAGATCATCTGTACTTTTTCTGTTGCTTTAAAAAAAAAAGTATATTCCAGTACTCAATCTTCACAAATTCTACAATGTTTCTCCTGCCTCTGCACCCTTGTCTGTTCCTACGAACTTTCTGTAATCCCCAAATGAGTCAGGCAGGATGGGAGTGAGGACGTGCTTAAGATAATGTGTCTGACAAAGAGGTGCCATATGCTGCTCGGCGTCATACAAAAATGTACCGGAGAAAATGTCAGCGGCAAGACTCGGCAAGTGGTGAGGCAGAAAGTGGGGGTGCTGCCATCTCTCCTCCGGGAAGCTCGAGAGCAGAGACTGGGTTCTGGCATTGACAAAGGAATGGGAGGCCGGGTGAAAAGTCAATCAAGTATCCGCGATTACGAAAACGAACCCTAATCTCCCGAGTTTCCAACTCTTTTAGAATTCCTATCTAGAAGACATTCACCTTTGCACCCAAGCCTACCAAAGTGTTTGTACCAAAGAGGTACTTAATAAAGAGGCAATGTATGAATGAATGAGTTAATAAATGAGTGCATAAATCTGATTTCAAGGAAAGGTTGGCAATGTCTACAGCCTCCCGCTCTGAAGCTGCTTGCTTGCTTTCTTTTTCTTTTTCGTTTGTTTGTTTGTTTTGAGTCTCACTCTCTCACCCAGTCTGGAGGGCATGATCTCGGCTCACTGTAACTTCCATCTCCAGGGTTCAAGCAATTCTCCTGCCTCAACCTCCCAAGTAGCTGGGATTACAGGCACTTGCCACCACGCCTGGCTAATTTTTGTATTTTTAATAGAGATGGGGTTTCACCATGTTGGCCAGGCTGGTCTCGAACTCCTGACTTCAAGTGATCCACCTGCCTTGGCCTCCCAAAGTTCTGGGATTACAAGCGTAAGCCACTGCACCTGGCCCTGAAGCTGCTTAGTTTCTAGCCCTACCCAAGCCCAAGGACACTGTATCTGTCTCCTGTAAGGCTCAGCTTTTTCTACATCTCTTATTTTGAGTACAGTGAATAAAGGATCATGGCTGATTTTGTCATAAATGCCTGGAGCCTTTAAATCCCTCTCTCTGCACAGCTAATTTTACATTGTCTGCCTATCACATGGTTTTAATCTGATTAAAGAAAATCTGCCTAACAGTAACAGTGAAAATGGACAACTTTTTTTTCCAAATAAGTAGTTCTTGACTCTGGCCAACCATTACAATGGGCTGGAAAGCTTGTACACACATAAACATACATATATTCACACACACACACCCCAACAGCCGGGCCCCATCCCAGACCTATTAAAATTAAAATCTCTATGGCTCAGGACCTGGGCATCGGCATTTTTGAAATCTCCTTAGCTTATTCTAATGTGTATCCAGGATTAAAAACCCCTGCCATGAACGTGCTGGCCTTGGCCCAGAGAGCACAGACTCACCAATTATAAATGAAACAAAAGCAAGCTTTTATGTTGCCTCCTAGGCACCCTCAGGCCCAAGCAAGGAAGAAAAGGAAGATTCTCAAGCCCAGGGGTGATAAGGAGTTCGGTGTTCACTCCTTCTTGAATACCTTGCTTGTTAATGGCCAAGAAGGGGAGAGGACCCCAAAAAGTCTTGACCAGGTTGAACAGAGACAGCGATTTGGGAGCAGGTTCCAGCAGATGTGATGGCGTCAGCATAGGCTTCAGTGTGGTCGTGCCATTGCAGCCTGGCTTGCGTCATGGCGATGGGGAAGGGAGGGTGGGTGTGGGGGCACTAACTGGGTGGAAACTGGGCTTTCAGTGCAAATAGCCAGACATTCAGGGGATGCTGCCTGGGCATAAGGAAACCCACTGTTCATTTACAAGTATGCTTTCAAAAGCCACTCATATATTTCACACATGGCACATAAACCTAAATTCAATCTGCTACATTGTAATTTCTTGCTTTTAATTTAGGGCCTTGGGGCTTTAGCTAATTTAAGGGACAATCTGGTGATGAAGATGAGACCATCTTTTTACAAAAACATCATTAGCATAAGACACTGCTCCCCAAATTTAGAGCACAATGGTGACTTTCCAAATCTTACCTGTACTTGAAGAGCCTTCTAAGCTCTGCACCTGAACCACATAAAATAAAGTCCATCTACCGGGTAGCAAATCATGGGAATGTCCATCTCTTATTTTCCACCAAACCGTTTGTTCATTTAAAGTCTCTGTGCTCTTAAACATTAGATGGCAGTCTTTGAAATTGCAGAATAAACATGAGCACAATTCATCCCTTTACTGTGCTCAAACAGTGATCTGAGCGGCGTCCTGGTGGTGCTCTGAGAGAACAGCAGTCCTCAGTTCATCAACAAGCCCCAAGCTGAGATCAGAAGTCCCACCCCAGGCTTGGGTACCAATTGCTTGTCACTGACAGACAGGAGTATCGACAGACTGGTCCTTTGTGTCTGATGGAAACATGAGGAGACAGGCTCAGGGAAGTGAGTGGAGGCACTGGCTCAAAGAGAGAGAACGCTGACTGGAGTTTCTCGTGATTGCATCAGCCAGATCCAAGCAAGTGCTCCCAGCCTGAGTGTCCCACACAGGGCAAGGCCTTCAGATGAACTTTTGACCACAGTGAAGAGTAAGTTACAGTCACCAACAATGATTTTCTGAGAGTTTGTCACTGGGATCTACTGCAAAATAACCCGGGCTTTCAAAAAGCATCACTTCCCTTTGTCTCACCCTCAACTCCCCATCCTCACCTACTTCCCCCTCTGTCCTTCATAAGTGCCTCCCACATAGAGGACACTCAATAAACATTTGTAGCAAAGTTCCCAAATTGCAAATAAGCAACCCCCTCCATTAGAAAGCCAACCCAGGCAGGGCATGGTGGCTCACACCTGCAATCCTAGTGCTTTGGGAGGCCGAGGAGGGCAGATTGCTTGAAACCAGGAGTTCAAGACCAGCCTGGGCAACATGTCAAGACTCTGTTTCTTTAAAAAATACAAAAATTTGCCAGGCGTGGTGGTGCACTCTGACTACTCGATAGACTGAGGTGGGAGGATCGCTTGAGCCCGGGAGGTCAAAGCCACAGTGAGCTGTGATGGTGCCACTGCACTCCAGCCTGGGAAACAGAGCGAGACCCTGTTTTAAAATAAAAAAGAAAAGAAATCTAACCCATAAAACAAGAGAGAAAGAAATCCAGCATACATTCTCTTCTTTTATGGGAAGATTTTTTGTCCAGAACTCTTTTACTCACTGTAAGCACTCAATCTTAAACAATCATAAACTCCCTAAAGAGTGAAGAAAACAGGCGTTGCTGGAAGCTCTGTCTGCACATGGCTGAACGGCCCTGAGGCCCCAGAGCGGGGAGCAGGAGTCTTGGCACCGCCCTTGTGATTAAATGGTTCAGTGAGTGAAAGCCTCCTATGTGTAAGTCCTGGTAATTCTTCCACTTCTTTCTTCTACCAAGGAATGGGACTTAGTGAAGAAACCTCTAGGACAGGAAGACAAAGATGAACAGGAGTGGTCTCTACTTGGAAAGAACTAACATGGAGATGGAAAAGATGGGTGTTTGTTTATTTGCTCAATAAAGCACCTACCGAGTGTCTGCTGTGTGTCAGGCACAAAATAGATACGGTTTCTACCATGTCAAATTTAGAATTTATGGAAACACAAAGGAATCCACTCATCACACAGACAACTGGGAAACTGCTTCCAAGGCAAACGTGAAAAGGGAGATGGACCCAGTTAGAAGCATCCATGACAGGGAGATGCGGCCCAGTGAGAGGTACCCATAACACAGAGATGGGGCCTGGCCAGGCACGCAGCAGAACCCAGGCAAAGGACACTTGAACAAAGGTCTAAAGGATGAACTGGAGATAACGTGGTGAGAGGGGTTGAGACGGTGTTCCAGGCAGTGGGAACCATCCACACTGGAGCTTGGGGCACGATGCGGAGGGGCCGCTAATGAGGCAAGGAAAGCTGGTGAGACCCGGACCCCAAAGGCCCTCACAAGTCTTATAAAAGCAGTTGGAGATTCTCTCCTAAGGGAGTAACATTAGGTTTTTATTGGGGGAAAGATGCAGAAGTGGGGATTGGAGATAACCTAATCAAAACTGTTTTTAGAAAAGATGACTCTGCTGCTTGGAGAGTGGATGGGAAGAGGCCACAATGATGTGGGCCAGCCAGGACAGGGGTTCCATTTATGTACACATAATTAACATTATCCTCAAGAATTCCTTAGCCATTAAAAATCAGTAAAGTGACGTCTCCAGTAAGCCCAGCCCAGCCGGCATTGGAATCAATCACCAATTCTTTGATGGAGCCCCCGAGTAAGGTAGCTGTGTTTGGGGTCAAGGTTGTAAGATGTAGATTAGATAAGCCAGCTAGCTAATAGTTAAACACTCGGTTCTCATCCAGCTTGGAGAGATGATCCCCCTCCTGGAAGGCTGTGCGAACCAAGCCTGAGCAAGGAACAGCAGATTCACACCTTTGATTTCACATTCACTGCAGGGTACATTCTCCGTGAGTGCATTAATCGGCTTGGGATGTCATCACAAAATGCCAGGACTGGGTGGCTTACACAACAGAAATCTCTTCTCTCACCATTCTGGAAGCCTAAGACAAAGGTGTCAGCAGGGTTTGTTTCTCCTGAGGTCTCTCTCCTTGGCTTGCAGACAGCTGCTCTCCCACTGTGTGCTCGCCTGGTCTTTTCTCTGTGCACATGCATCCCTGGTATCTCTTTGTGTGTCCAAATGTCCTCTTCTTATAAGGGCACCTGTCAGCATGGATTAGAGCTCACCCTAAGGACCTCATTTTAACTCAATTGCCTCTTTAAAGGCCCTGCCTCCAAATGGAGTCACATTCTAAGATACTGAGGTTAGGGTTTCAACTTACAAAATTTGGGGAGATAGGCAAAAATCTCTCTCTCCCCCTTTCCCCTTCCCTCTCTCCAGCAGGTAGCACTGCATTGCTGAAAGATCAATGCACACACCAAAAATATGGGCTATTTCAAGGCCAAGGCCCATGCCAACTAGATGGCAGGTATGGCAAATGGCTCACATTGAGAGGACAGTGAGTGCACAGAGAGCCAAGAAGGCCGGCTGGTAGGCACGACGGCAGGTGTGACTTCTGAGGGCACGTGTGAGAAAGGTGTAGACCTCCTAACAGACTGGACAGTGCCGAGAGGAGCAGAAACTCTTGAGTGCCTGGGATGTGCCCAGGTGTGTGTGTGCTCAATAGCTACAGCTACTGATAACAGCAGAGTGTTCATACCATGGAAGCAGGAGACAGATCGACTGGAGGCAACGTTGGATTGGGTCAGTCCTCAGAAGGCCTCCAATGCTAGAGCAGGGAGCATGGGCTTCACCACGTAGATACTGTAAATACATTCAGAACTCTAGAGTCTAGGGATGGCACAGTGAGGGAGGAGAAGGGGACTGCTTAATGCAAGCAGTCAATCAGAGATATCAGAAGGTTGCAAACAACTGGAGACTTCAGGGTGACATAAGACTTCCCGCAATGTTCTGCTCAGAGTCAAGGTCAGAAACAGCTATTATGATCTCCATCTGAATACCCTGCCCCAAAACACCAGCACTGTCACATGACTCACCACCAGCTTCAAGCCACTAATCAAAGTATAAAAAAACCGACTTTATGCTGACAAAAATCAATTTCTGTTTTGCCCTTTGCTTTTTACAAACGATCTAGATTTTTCAAGTGCAGTAGAAGAAATAAGGTAACTTTTCCAATAAGATTATTTCATGCAAGAAACAGTCTCCTTTTCAATAAATAGTTTTAAACCATTCTCCCTGGTTTCTGAATCACACTACTCTCTGAAGATATATAAATATCAGGTAGCAGTTTTATTTCCTGGGAGTGGGGAGCTTTGGTTTAATAAGGAGGAGAGAGGCAGGGTGATAGACTTCTAGAGATGAAGCAAGATCTATTAGATCATCTTGGCCATTTCACTGGGCCTGCCTGAGATTGCTCCCAGCTGCATTGGCATATTCACTGCTGCTCAGGCTAGTCCAGTTTTAAATGATTTAAGGGTAATATATTAAGGACTCATGACCGGCTATAAAGAAGTGCTTCTTCCTGAGACACTAGCGAGGGTTTCACTGTCATTGTAGATGGATGCTCATCCTCATCCTACCAGAGATCAGAGGGCACCTTGCTGTCCTTCAGGCCATACCACATCAGGGCCACAGAAGTCATGCCCATCTGGACGCTGGTCACCATCTAAGGAAAAGTACAGTGCCATGTGTGTTTATCAAAACCTGAAAGCAACCATGGGCTGTGCTGCTGAATACAGACCTGCTTTCTCAGTGTAACAACACTCAGTACAGATATTGGCATTTCGTTTCGTTTTTAAGCCTGATTTGTATACTAGGTGGGATGCAGACCTTCAGCAGCTGGGCCTGGTGTTAGGGTAGCAAAGTGGAGTAGGGCAGACATAGTCACCTTCTCCTCTTCCCTATCAAGTGTGCATATTGCCTCCCGTGAGTCCTGGGAGCAATCCATGACAGGCCTGGGTTCTCCAGAACTAGGAATATCCTAAGTCTCACACACACACCCCACTCCACCTTAGGCCACAGGATCAAAATGCTGTAAGTACATTTTAACCATTTGAAAGCCTTGGTGGTATGACCCAGGCTTAGAAAAAGAACAGGCAAAAAGAAACAGGGTTGCTCAACTAAGAAACTAGAGGCCATCAATAGTCTCTATACAAACCTTGGAATTATAATAATCACTAGATTTAGCAAGCACTTATTACACACAAGACACATACACAATCTCTCCTTTATTGGTAGCATCCTAGGGTAATTGCTATTATTCTTACTTTACAGGTAGAAAAACTGAGGCTTAGGGCAGTTAATTCATCCACACTTATTTTCATAGCCCTCTCCCTGACCCACTCAAACAGCAGTGCTTCAGCCCCTCATAGACTTGCTGTCACTACTCTTCATTTGGATCACTGTGGCAGTGGCATCCCATGATATACGCAGATAGGAAGACCTGGACTCTGCTGTGGGATTTATCTACTACAGGAGAAGTTAAAAAGTCACATCTCCCACTAACTTCAATAAGGCCTTCTTTATAGTAAGAACAGGAGAAATTCTTTCCAGCCTCAGTACCTAATATAGCTGCATGTCTATTGAGCAATTAGTTTCTTTTTATCTTCAGAACCACAAAAACCTGAAACTGATGAGATTTTCCTTTTTGCATTAGCAGCTAGGAAACTTACAGATAAATTTCTATCCCACTTCTAGTAAAGTGTGCAAGACATTCTGCCATGTAATTGCCATGTAACAAAAATAGAAAACTGGTTTTTCTTTCTACTTTTACTACTTTCTCTCCTCCCACCCCTACTTTCCTCACTTAAAATATTTTTTCTCTTATTGGCATAATATGCATTTTTATAAGTCACAACAAGTAATTTTTGAAATGAGATGAGATACAAATGTTTTAAAAAATAAAAATATTTAGAGAGTGATCACAAAGGTGTGTATGCCTTATGAAATGCAGAAATTTATACAGCTACACACTTATGAACTATATACCTTTATGAATGCATGTTATACTTCAATTTAAACATTTATTAAAAAGTAAAACTGATGGAGTACATATCTCTAAGAGCTCATCCCTCTACGGAAATATCAAAAAAATCAAGGAAAAACCATCAGAGTTACTTTGTTAGTATGTTGAAAAACAATCCACACTTTATAGCAACCAGGTAAATGTGGAATAGAGAGAAAGGCAATTTTAAAGTGGCAGAAAGGCTTTGTGATTTTTTTTTTTTTTTTTGAGACGGAGCCTTACTCTGTTGCCCAGGATGGAGGGTTCAGCGATTCTCCTGCCTCAGCCTCCCAAGTAGTGGGAATACAGGCATGTGCCACCACACCTGGCTAATTTTTGTATTTTTAGTAGAGACGGGCTTTCGCCATGTTGGGCATGCTGGTCTCAAGCTCTTGACCTCAGGTGATGTGCCTGCCTCAGCCTTCCAAAGTGCTGGGATTACAGGCATGAGCCATGGCACCCAGCCGGCTTTGTGACTTTTTACTTGTGCTTACTCCACCCTCTCCCCAGCTATCTTGAAGACAGTAGTTCTATGTTCCTGGTATGGGGTCCTAGTCCCTGGTTCTGAGGGAGGAGAGCAGACCTTACTCACAAAGAACTGTGTTTGTCTCTTCCATCCTGTCTCGAAGCTACATGAAGGACTGAAGCAATGTGCTTGTCTTTGTTTAACCTAACTTGGAACTCACTCAGGTTGGAAAAGACAGTGGTCATTTATTGGAAATATTGTAAGACAAATGAAGAAACTGCAGCCACCTGGGGCAAAAGATTTCAGTTGACACATACAACACAGTGCCTAATACCTGGAAAGAGAAGCTGGGGAGAGCATTTCTCTGGGAAATTAGGACATTCAAAAGTTCCCTGCATATTGGGTATTTAAGAAAACCACACACATGCCCAGAGTACAACTCATGCTCAGAAAAGACCTGAGAAGACCCTAAGTTTTTACTTCTGGCCAATCTCTTAAGATCACTGCAGGCAAGTATTTAAGGCTAATGTAAAATTTTAAATGGCCTGACTAAGCATTGAAGGAATGTCCTAGTACAGAACAATCTGCAAAGAATAGGAGAGATATTTTTTATTTTTTGTTTCTTTGCTTTTCTCTTCTCTCCTGCTCCCTGTCTCTCCCTCATGTCCTTTCTCCCCTTCTCTCTTGCCCCTCCCTTTACCCCTTTTGGCTCCTAGCATTCAAGGAAATCTTTATCAAAACAGTAGCTCAACCCAAGCAAGGAACAGAGACTTCAGAGACCATGCATGACAAAGAACACAAACTTTACAAAAATAGTTTAGAAAAATCACTGAACAAATAGCTAAAGCCTATAGCAAGCAATAAAAACAAATTCTGAGGAGAACTAAGAATGTGATTTCCAGAATTACCAGATTACAGTATTCAAATTGTCCAGTTTTAACAAAAAATTATGAGACATTTAAGGAAACAAGTATGGCCCACTTATAAAAGAAATGAGCAGCAACTTTCGCTGAGGCAAAGACATTGAACTTATTAGACAAAGACTTTAAAGCAACTGTCTTAAATATGCTCAAAGAGCTAAAGGAATTAATAGACAAAGAGCTAAAGGAAACTAGAACAATGTATAAAAGAGAAATCAATAGAGACAGAAATTATAAAAAGAAACCAAAAAGAAATTCTGGAGCTGCAAAGTGCAATAACTAAAACAAAAAACTTACTAGAGGGTTTCAACAGCAGGTTTCAGCAAACCAAAGGAAGAATCAGCAAGCTTGAAGATAGATCATTTGAAATTATCTAGTTTAAAAAGCAAGCAAAAATGGAAAAAAAATTAACAGAGCCTAAGAGAAACATTCAAGTGCAACAATATACACAAAATAGATATTCCAAGAGAAAAGAGAAAAAAAGGTAGCTGAAAGTATATTTAAGGAAATAACATCCCAAAACATTCCAAAATTGGTAAAAAGACAAAAATCTACATGTTTAGGAATCTCAGTGAATCTAAGAAGGGTAAATGTAAAGCGATTCCCACTAAGATACACTATAATCAAGTTGCCAAAGACAAAGAGAGAATCTTAAAAGTAGAAAGAGAAAAGTGACTCATCATGTACAATATATCCTCAGTAGAATTAACAGGTAATTTCTTATTAGAAGCTAGGGAGCTAAGAAGGGAATGAAATAACTTTTTTTAATGCTGAAAAAAAAAAAATCCCCTATCAACCAAGAATTCTATATCCAGCAAAGAAAAATTAAGGCATTCTCTGATAACCAAAATCTGAGAGGGTTTGTTGCTAGTAGAGCTGCCCTTTAAGGTAGATCCTAAGGCTTAAATGAAAGGGCACTAGACAGTAACTCAAAGCCATATGAAAAGATAAGGAACTCCAGAAAAGTTAACTAGAAAGTAAATATAAAAGCCAATATACTGGATTTTGGTTTATAACTCCTCTTTTTTTCCTACATAATTTAAAAGACAAATGCATAAAACAATAATTACAAATTTACATTACTGAACACACTGAATGAATGTAATGAAGGCAAAATGTATTTAGTGACAACAACAACATAAGGTGGGGACAGAGACATTTAGAAGCAGAGATTTTGTATTCTACTGAAGCTAAGTTGATATCAATTTTAACTATACTGTTACTATATTTTTATAAATGTATAATGTTAATCATAATCCTCTGGTAATCACTAAGAAAATATCTTTTTAAAAATACACAAAAAAGAAATGTGAAGGGTATCAAAATGTTACAGTGTAGAGAATCAATTAAACACTAAAGAAGATAGTAACAAAGAAAATGAGGAACCACGAAGACATAAGACATACAGAAAAATAGCAAATTGGCAGAAGTAGGTCCTCCCTTGTAAGTAATTCCTTTAAATATGAATGGATTGAATTCTATAATCAAAAGGCAATATAAGTTTGGTCAAACTTACAGGATATTGCTAAGCAGTGCTCAACAGGAAATTTATAGCTGTAAGTGTTTACATTAAAAAAGAAATATCTCAAATCAATAACCTAAATTTACATCTTATGTAACTAGAAAAAGAAGAACACACTAAACCCCTAACCAGAAAGAAGTAAATAAAGATTAAAGTTAAGATAAATAACATAGAGAATAGAAAAGAGAGAATCAGTAAAACCAAAAACTGGTTTTTGAAAAGATCAACAAAATTGACAGTCTTTCAGCTAGACCAACTAAAAAGAAAGAAGAAAAGACCCACATAACTGAAAATAGAAAGTAAAGACATTACCACAGACCTTATGGAAATAAAAAAAAATCCTATGAACAATTTGATACCAACAAATTAGATAAATTAAACATAAAGGATAAATTCTTAGAAACACACAAATTGCCAAAACTGACTCCAGAAGAAATAGAATCTAATCAGACCTACAAAAAGTGAGAATTGAATCAGTAATTTTAAAGGAATAAATAAAACAAAACTCCCAAAAAGAAAAATCCAGGACCAGATGGCTTTGCTTGTCAATTCAATCAAATATTTAAAAAAGAGTTAACAGCAATCTTTCTCAAACATCTATAGAAAATACAAGAGGAGAGACCGCTTTCTAACTCATTCTGTGAGGCTAGCATTACCCTTATACCAAAGCCAGAAGGACACCACAAGAAAACTATAGACTAATAACTCTTATGAACATAGATGCAAAAATCTTTAACAAGATACTATCAAACTGAATCAAATAGCATATTTAAATAATTATAAAAATTCCAGGACCAAATGGGATTTATCCCAGGAATGCAAAGGTGATTCAACATAAGAAAATCAATCAATGTAATACAGATTAATAGAACAACAACAAAAAAAACTGAACCACTTAGTCATCCTAATTGATGCAGAAAAAGTATTTGACGAAATCTAACATTTCATGATTTTTAAGAAAATACTCACAGAAAAGTAGGAATAGAAAGAACTTCCTCAACATAATAAAGGACATTTATGAGAAAACCACAGCTAACATCATACTCAAAGATGAAAAACTGCAATCTTTACTCCTAAGATCAAGAACAATACAAAGATTCCTACTTTTACTACTGTTATTCGATATTGTACTGGAAGTTCTATGCAAAGCAATTATAAAAGAAATAAAGCATAACCATCAATAGCATTTCTATACACTAACAATGAACTTTCCAAGAAATAAATCAAGAGGGCAATCCCCTTTATAATAGTTACAAAATAAAATATAATACCTAAGAAAAAATTTAACCAAAGAAGTGAATTACTCACTGAAAACTATAAAACAATGATGAAAGAAATTGAAGAAGTCACAAATAAATGGAAAGATATCCTATGTTCATGGACCAGAATAATTAATATTGTTAAAATGTTCATACTGTAATACCCAAAGCAGTCTACAGATTCAGTGCAGTTCCTATCAAAATACCAATGACATTATTCATGGGAATAGAAAAAAAATCTTAAAATTTATATGGAACCACAAAAGAGCCTGAATAACCAAAGCAATATTGAGCACAATAAACAAAGCTGGAGGCATCACACTACCTGACTTCAAAATATACTACAAAGCTATCGTAGTCAAAACAGCATAGTACTAGTGTAAAAACCAACACATAGATAACCAAAGCAGAATTAGATAATCCAGAAATAAATCCACATACGTATGGTAAATTAATTTTTTACAAAGGTGCCAAGAACACACAGTGGGGAAACGATGGGCCTTTCAATAAGTGGTGTTGTGACAACAGGATAGCCACATGCAGAAGAATGAAATTAGATCCTATCTTATACCATATATAAAAACTAACTCAAAATGGATTAAGACTTAATCATAAGACTTGAAACTGTAAGACTACTAAACGAAAATATAGGGGTAGAATTTCATGACATTAGCATGGGCAATTATATTTTACATATGACCCCAAAAGCACAGGCAACAAAAGCAAAAATAGACAGGATTACATCAAACTAAAAAGTTTCTGCACAGCTAAGGAAACAATCAACAGAGTGATGAGACAACCCATGAATTGGAAGAATGTATTTGCAAACCATACACCTGATAAGGGATTGATACCCCAAATATATAAAAATCTCAAATAACTCTATAGTAAGGGAACCAATAACCTGATGTTAAAGTGAGCCAAAGGACCTAAATAGACATTTCTCAAAATAAGACATATGAATGGTCAACAGGTATATGCAAAAATGTTCAACATCAGTAATCATTAGATGTCTTAGTCTGTTCCTGCTGCTGTAACAGAATACTTTAGACTGAATAATTTATAAACAACAGAAATGTATGACTCACAGTTCATAAGACTGGAAATTCCAAAATCCTGGTGCCAGCAAATTCTGTGTCTGATGAAGACTTGTTCTCTGCTTCAAAAATGGCACCTTTTCTTACTGTGTGCTCACATGAAGAAAGGGGTAAGGGAGGTCCCTTGATTCTCTTTTATGAGATCACTAATCCCATTCATGAGGGTGAAGCCCTCATGGCTTACTCATTTCCCAAAAACACCACTTCTTAATACTATCACAATGTGTTTTAGATTCTAACATATAAATGTTGGGGCACACATGAACATTCAAACCATAGCATCAGCGAAATACAAATTAAAACCACAATGAGATATCACCTCACACCTGTTAGAATGATTATACCAAAAAGATAAAAGATAACAAGGGTTGGCAAGAATGCAGAGAAAAGAAAACCTCTGTATACTGCTGGTAAGAATGTACATTAGTACAGACATTATGGAAAACAGTATGGAGGTTCCTCAAAAAATTAAAAATAGAACTACTCTATAATCCAACTACTCCACTGCTAGGTATATATCCAAAGGAAATAAAATCAGTATGTTGAAGAGATATCTGTACTCCTATGTTCACTGCAGCATCATTCACAACAGCGAAGATAGAGAATTAACTTACATGTTCATCAAGGGATAAATAAAATGTGGTATATATACACATGATGGAATACTATTCAGCCTTTAAAAAGAAAAAAATCCTGTCATGTGTGATGACATGAATGAATCTGCAGGATATTATGTTAAGTGAAAAAAGCCAGGCACAGAAAGACAAATACTGCAAAATCTTATATGTAGAATCTAAAAAAGTTAAACTCACAGAAGCAAAGAGTAGAATGGTGGTTACCAGGTGCTATGGGATGGGGATTGAGGGGATGCTAGTCAAAGCATACAAAATGTCAGTTAGATGGGGGAAGTAAGTTCAAGGGATTTATTGTACAACATGGTGACCATAATGAATAACAATGTATCCTTGAAAATTCCCAAGAGAGTACATTTTAAGTGTTTCTTACCACAAAAAAAAAAGTTTGCATAGTACTGCATACACTAATTAGCTCAATTGAGTCATTCCACCATGTATACATATTTTTACATGTCATGTTGTACACGATAAATACATATAATTTTTATTTGTCAATTAAAATAAATAGATAAATTTGAATCTTTTAAAAAAAGTATCCAAATTAGGAAGAAGTAAACCTGGTTCTATTCACAGGTGACTTTATCTTACATATAGGAAATCTCAGAGAATCCACAAAATAAACTACTAGAGCTAATAAACCAATTCAACAATTTAAAGGTGTAAGATACAAAAATCAGTTGTGCTTTGATACACCAGCAACAAACAATCTGAAAAGTGAATTAAGAGAAACAATTTCATTTACAATAGCATCAAAAGAATAAAGTACCTACAAATAAATTTAACCAGGAAGGTGAATGACTTGAATGCTGAAAACCACAAAACATTGTTAAAAGACCTAAATAAGTGTTAAGATACCTCATGTTCATGAGTTGGAAGACTTAATATTGTTAAGATGGCAATACTACGCGAAGTGATCTACAAATGCAATCCTTATTGAAATTCTAACAGCTTTTTTACAGAAATGAAAATGCGGACCAGGTACAGTAGCATATTGTATGATTCCATTTATATGAAATATCTAGAAAAGGTAAATCCATAGAAACAGAAAGCACATTGAGGGAGAAATAGGGAGTAACTACTTTCTTTACTTTCATAGGGGATGAGGCAAATGTTTTAGAACTAGGTAGAGGTAGGCGGTGGTTACACAACATTGTGAATGTACTAAATGCCAGTGAATTGTTCACTTTAAAATGATTAATTTTATGTCATGTGAATTTCATCTCAATTAAAAAGAAAGAATAAGCCATAAAAGCCAACTTAAAAAAAAGTTTGTTAAAAAACAAAGTTACCTGGAAGTAGAAATCAAATCTCAATCATCCTTATGCACCCTTGCTCCCATGACCTTTAGCACAGGATGACACATAAAGACAGAAAATGAATAGTGTTTGCCTGGATGGATGAATGAATGACCTACCCAAAGTGATCTACAAATGCAATCCTTATCAAAATTCTAACAGCCTTTTTTACAGAAATGAAAATGTCAGCTGGGTGTGGTGGCTCACACCTGTAATCCTAACACTTTGGGAGGCCAAGGCGAGTGGATTGCCTGAGTTCAGGAATTCGAGAACAGCCTGAGCAACACGGTGAAACCCTGTCTCTACTAAAAATACAAAATATATATATATATATATTAGTTGGGCATGGTGGCACGCCTGTAGTCCCAGCTACTTGGGAGGCTGAGGCATGAGAATTGCTTGAACCTGGGAGGCGGAGGTTGCAGTGAGCTGACATAATGACACCACACTCCAGCAGCCTGGGCTACAGAGTGAGACTCCCTCTCAAAGAGAAGAGAAAGCCAATCCTCAAACTCATATGAAATTTTCCAGGGTCCTTGAATAGCCAAAACAATACTGAAAAACAAGAGCAAAGTTGGTGTACTCACATTTTCCAATTTCAAAACTTAGCACAAAAGTACAGGCACCAAAATAGTATGGAATTTGTATAAGGATAGATATACTTACCAGTGGAATAGAATTGAGAATCCAGAAATAAACCCATACATCTAAAGCAAAGCAACATATAAATTTGAGGGATCTAGAAATCCTAAAAGATCTTCCTCATCTTTCATTCGCCCCTATTGTTTCTTTAAATGCTTCCTTAGATTTTCTTTTTCCAACTAGAAAAGCAATACTCACTACTTCCTACAAGCCAGCAACAGACAAGTAGACAGAGAATTCCCACAACTGCCCACTCCACTCCCAACACCACACCTCTGCACTCTCACGACTGAGGTTCCAATATTAACATATTAACAGTCTGGTGTGTATCTTTTCCTTATTTTCTTCATCCTTATTCAAATATCCTTCAAATGATGTGTGCAATCCAGCTCATGGTTACTATCCCACAATTAGTATTCCTAAGGTGAATTACTCCCATGTGTTTTTACTCTTTCATATTCTCCCCTGAGATGCTGGGGGCCAGAGGGAATGATTAAGAGGCATTTTCCCAGGTCAAAGAAATGACATTTCAACTGCTATACGAATTGTCTAATTACACAGAGTAGGAGTTTGATTTGAAACTTAAAATGAGAAAGCTTAAGTGGGTGGGACATTTGGCAACACCCATACTCCTACCCCTAATGTATGCTGTGTGTTATTTTGTAACCATCCCCATTCATCAGCAGAGACCATCTGCCTCCAAGCAGGGGTTTTATCGAAAGCATTTCAACTTTTACCAGGTCAAAGATGGAATTTCATCACCTTCAAATATTTACTTAATTTATGTACTTATTTTGCTTACTGTCTGCCTCCTTCACTAACATATTACCTCCAAGGGCCAGAGATTTTAGTCTATTCCTTCGCTCACAGGTGCCCAACCCTCGAATGTGCCTGGTACACAGTGGGTGGTCAAAAATACTTGTTGAATGAAATTCTACAAGATCTTTTCTTTTAGGCTTTTAGAAAAGGCTGGGGTAGAACTCTGGAACATTTTTTCTCTCTCCTCTCCTTCCTGCTTTCTTATGAAGATGACAGCTAATTAAGAGGGATGGGGAGTTGATTGACCATCAAGGCTCTGGCTTGCCTGGGTCTCTCAGCTTCTCATCTTGTTGGATCGCCAGTGGAGTTGAGAGATAAGACCCTCCATGAGCATCATCCTCTGAGAATCATTAAGCCCCTCCACACAGCATCACCAAGTCCTCAGGCCATCCTTTGGGAGAGATAAGAAAGGGTCATTCCATTTTACAGGAAGGCACTGGGGAGCCCTCTGTGTGACATGAGGGAGCTGAGATCAGAATTCACATCTTCAACTCCTTGCTCAAGACTGTCTCCATGGCCAGAGAGAAGCACCATTTTTCCCTCATGAGGTTGCATTTTAAAACCCTAATTTTCCACCTCAGCAGACAGTTTTCCCCAAAGCTATTTTAGGAACAATAGAATACAAAAGCAGAGGCTCGAGTTTTCTTCAAAAAATGTTGGTTGATCAGCCGTTTTGTTGAATGTCCCTCTATTTGGGTTTGTCTGATGTTTTCTCATGATTGAACTGAAGTTATGCCTTTTTGGGAAAAAATACCACAGCTGTGAAGTTGTATTCTCAGTGCAATAATCTTTAAAAGTGCCATGGTCATAAAAAAACAAGAAAAGACTAAAGAATTGTTAGAGACTGCAGAAGATGGAGAAATAACAACTAAATATAATATGGGACCCTGGATAGGGTGCTGGAACAGAGAAAGAATATTAATATTAATAGTGGGAATGTAAATTAGTTCAGCCACTGTGAAAAGCAGTTTGCAGACTTCTCAAAGAACTAAGAGCAGGACTACCATCTGACCCAGCAATGCCATTACTGGGTATGTACCCAAAGGAAAATAAAGAGTCCTACTAAAAAGACACTTGCACCCATATGTTCATCATAGCACTATTCACAATAGCTAAGACGTGGAATTGACCCAGGTGCCTTTATCCAACAGTGGGTTGGATAAAGAAAATGTGGGACATATATACCATGGAATACTACACAGCTATAAAAAGGAATGAAATTATGTCTTTTGCACCAACGTGGATGCAGCTAGAGGTCATCATGCAAAGGGAACTAGCACAGAAACAGAAAACCAAATACTGCATGTTCTCACTTATAAGTGGGAGTTAAATATTGGGTACACATGGACATAAAGACGGGAACAATAGATACTGAGGGATACAAAAAGTGGGAGGGAAGGAGGGGGGCAAGGCTTGAAAAACTACTTTATCATGTTCTATGCTCAGTACCTGGATAAAAAATTCATTCGTACTCCAAACTTGAGCATCACACAATACACCTTTGTAACAAACCGGCACATGTACCACTGATTCTAAAATAAAAGTTGGGGAATAAAAAAAGAAAGAACATCAGTAAAAAAACAGTATTCAAAGTCTATAGTTTAGTTAATAGTATTATACCAATGTTAATTTCTTAGTTGTGATAATTGTTCTATGGCTATGAAAGTTGTTGATATAAAAAAAAACTGTAAGAGTACAGGAAAACTTTACTATTTCTGTAATTTTTTTTCTGTAAGTATAAAATTGGGTTAAAATTAAAGATTAAAGGCCAGGCGCAGTGGCTCAAGCCTGTAATCCCAGCACTTTGGGAGGCCGAGACGGGCGGATCACGAGGTCAGGAGATCGAGACCATCCTGGCTAATGTGGTGAAACCCTGTCTCTACTAAAAAATACAAAAAACTAGCCGGGCGAGGTGGCGGGCGCCTGTAGTCCCAGCTACTCGGGAGGCTGAGGCAGGAGAATGGCATAAACCCAGGAGGCGGAGCTTGCAGTGAGCTGAGATCCGGCCACTGCACACTCCAGCCTGGGCGACAGAGCGAGACTCCGTCTCAAAAAAAAAAAAAAAAAAAAAAAAAGATTAAAAAAAGATGTTGTGTTTTCCTTGTTCTCCCCACCTCTATTTACCTGGAAAGGGAGAGAGGAAAAGATACAGAATCTTTCTAGCTCCTTTAGAGTTACAAAGATAGAAGCATCCAACCCTAAAGCAAAGTGGATCTGGAGAGTTCCAAGTAGCTTTAGGGGCTCGGAGCCAGATGACCAGCAGAGAGTGAGCTCTTCTTGGAATTCCAAGATGCTCCATCTTGAATAGTTGGCTGAAATTCACATTCCCACGGATTTAGTTGTATCCTGATATAGGAACCTGGACAGTTGGTCTCACTGGTCAAACTCTCCATGCACATGGGGAGCCCTTGCTCTCCTGTCTGTCTGCATAGCCAGTCACTCATCCTCTCTGTATGCAGGGGCCCTACTAGGCACGCAGTTCTTAGTGTTTCAGAAGACTTATTCCTCCTTCCTGTCCCAACCCTAACACCACCCCAGCTTAAGCTTGACATTTTCTGCCATCATCCCAGATGGCAGTGGTGTACTCTGTGTACCACATGTGTGTGTTTGCATGCGTGTGTGCATGCATGCACCAGTACAAGTAATTTTCTACTCAGACTGTTTAATTTGCATATCAACAAGCCATATCAGTGTTTTGGTGATGTTTGTTAAGGTGAAATCAAGTTAATTGTGGGTAGCAAAAAGCAAGGGACTTCCAACAAACTCCTATCTCCCACATCTCATTCATTCAATAAATACATATTGAAAACTTCTGTGTGTCAGGCACTGAGGAGCAATGCAAATGATTTATTTCCAATCTTGCCTTCTATGACACAGAGTAGGTGAACCCTCTTTGATGCCATTCCATGACCCATCAAGGCATCTAGTTTTATGCTCAACCCACAGGATTCCTGTGCACCCACAGATACACGGAGAGCAAAGGTTAGGATCGATGTCAGAGAGATTTTAAAGGAATGAACAAAAACATATGGTTACCAACTGGATATTCCACATAAGGTGTTTGGAAGGAAAATAGGAAAGAATCATGGAGTCCATCCTCTGGTCCTGCTTTTAAATACCTGAGGTCAGATTCCAGCAGGAACTCCAGATCTGACACCAAAGAGGCCTTTTCACCAACCAAACTCAGTTCCTGTTTCTTCCTGTAATCAATTAAATCTTGTACTCATCTATAGGTAGAGATTAAAAATAGCAATGATTTGGGTCCAACCTGACATGAAACTGACTTTTTTAAAATTTCTGTAGGGAAGAAGACAGACCCATGGACCCAGAGAAAGCTGTCAGATCTCACCCCACTTTTGTGATATAACCATGGTGTTTCAGAGGCCATGGACCCCTCCTTCACACCCACTCCTCCACCGTCCCCCAGACTGTTTGGGTTGCAGAGCTGGGACAGTGACGATCCACAGCACTCAAAATCCCCCTCCCTGGGAGCCAAGACGAGCTATTTTTCATTTCGTCCCTTAAATGTCTCTCTGTGTGAGTGAGACGCAGCCAGCTACCTTGTTGCCCAACACGTCAGAGAAGTGGGACTGTCCCACATTTGCTCTGCTCATATTTTTAATTGCTTAATAATAGTGAGTGGGCTTCCCTCCTCCCCTCCAGCATAGCAGCGTGGGGGACTTTGACATTCAGGGCTTGATGTGTGGGCAGCAAACACAGATGAGGCTGGGAAAATGTCAGCCTCCTACAGCTTCTCTCCCAGTGAATCACCATACCATATGACAGGGCACACCTCGTGTAAGGAGCACCGGGCTGGCAGTCCAGGGAGCTCAGTTTCAGCCCCAGCTCCACTACTAAATTAGCTGTGTGACGTATAGCAAGTGGCCCACCCTGTGGGAGCCTCAAGCTCCTACTGCTTTGAAACATTTAAATGGCAATGAGAATGGGCAAAGAGGATATTTATGGAATAGAGATCATGAGCACAGGCTCAGGATCCAGACCTCCTGGAGCCACTCCTGAATCCACTGCTTGCCAGTAGCAGGAACTCAGGAGAGTTACTTAATCTGTCTATGTCACGATACTCTCAATTGCAAAGCAAGCACAATAGTACCTACACAACACAGTTGTTGGAAGGACTTAGAACTGTGCATCGCATGTGGTATGCATTCAATACGTTTGTTGTTGCTATCATTCCAATTCTAGCCATCTAATTGACTATATTTAACGTTCCTAGGGAAGTATTTTCAAAGATGAATAAAACATGAAAATTTCCAGATACAGACTTATGGGGAAGATGAATACATGCATAAAATATTGGGGAGAGGAAAGTGGGGGCTGCCAGTGGTGCGCTGTGCAACAGAAGTGAGTGACAATACCATGCGTTCAGCATGTGCCAGAGGCTGGGCAAAGGGCTCTGCCTGCATTCCCCGTGGAATCCTTATAGCCGCCCATGAGGCTGATCCCACTTTATAAAGTGGGAAGCAGTCTCAGAGAATCTGCCTTCAGTCTCATAGCTTCTAAGTGGCAGAGACAGGATTCAAACCCGGGACTTAAGTCATTGCTCTTAACTCTGTGTTATTGAAGGATTACATAGGATTTGAAAATATGTCACAAAGGAAATGGTAGTCTCAGCCTCCTTGTTTTTTTCTTATTAGTATGAAAAGGCAGGATTTCTAGGGCAGCTCCCAGCAATGCTTATTTCTTAGCAATATAGGTAAGTTCTTGAACCTCTCTGAGGCCGGGTGTCTTCATTTCTGAATAACAAGAGTGCCCACCAACAGAGCTGATGGGAGCAGATGAGCTTGTAGATGTAAACTCTTTGTTTGTTTGTTTGTTTGCTTGCTTGTTTCTGAGATGGAGTCTCACTCTGTCACCCAGGCTGGAGTGCAGTGGCGCAATCTCGGCTCACAGTAAGCTCCACCTCTTCGGTTCATGCCATTCTCCTGCCTCAGCCTCCCGAGTATACGGAACTGCAGGCACCCGCCACCATGCCCAGCTAATTTTTTGTATTTTTAGTTGAGACGGGGTTTCACCGAGTTAGCCAGGATGGTGTCAATCTCCTGACCTCATGATCCACCCACCTTGGCCTCCCAAACTGCTGGGATTACAGGTATGAGCCACTGAGCTCATGTAGATGTAAACTCTTAACGTCATGCCTGGTGTTTGGCAAGCACTTGTCAGATGTTAGCTTGTATCATCATCTCATCATCATCATTGCTGTCCCTGTTTCCTCATCATCATCATCATCATCATCATCATCTATACTCAATTTCCTTTCAGCTGATGGTCAGGACCACCTATCAATAAATGCGCTGATGATGGAACTTCCATTTTCAAAAGTACTATCAAGACGCTTTCCAAACCACTTCCTAGCAGGTGCCTGAAATGTGACAATCAAACATTTATTCCTTCGGTTAAGCATTTGTCTTATGCCTGGGGTCTCCTTGTAAATATAACAGTCACCAGGAGGAATGAAGAATGTATGATGCAATACTCAACCACATTCATTTAGCTGTTTGAGAGAGGCCATACCCTAGGCAGGGAACTAAGAAGATGACGCAGAGGCAGAGGAAGACCGCAGAAACACTACTCCAGATGAGGACTGGACAGTAGAGAGGAGATAGACCGGAGTGCGGTCTCCTTCACAGTTCCTCCAAGGACTGCTCTGTCTCTGTCAGCTGAGGGGCTGGGCCCCAGCTTTTGGGCAGGGGTTGTATATGAGCTGGGATCTCATTAGTATGGGCCACCAGAGTGCAGACAGGTGAGTGATGGCTCCCCCAGAATGGAGGCGTGTTTGATGTAGGCTTGTCAGTCCCACCATCCTTCACAAGCACCTGCAGCCAAGATTCATATCCTCTGTCAGAGGCTCATCCAAGACCCCGAGCTGGCCTCCACCAGGATCTAATTTTTATACCCTCTCCCTGAGAATGGCAAGCAATCTTTCAGGTCCTGGAAATGGGAAGACACACTGTAACGCTCCATTTTTCCTGGGAATTTCTTAGAGGTTGGAGGCAAGATAAACTAAGAAGAGGGAAATGGAGAGGAGGATTTAGAAGGAATGCATTAACTACAGTCTTTTACCTATTTTCTACCATTCTTGCTCATGCTGTCACTCCCCCCAGGCCCATGCCAGGTTTCTAGGCAATATCACCTTGAATAATGGTATATTATTTAGTATCAGTTCAGGATACTACTCTGTCACAAGAGAAAATGTCCATCAAGAGAAAATGATGCCATGACACACAAGATGAGATTCATATGAGGAATAAAATTCTTACATCAAGATGAAACCATTTGAATGGTTTAGTTGGAAGGTCTGTATTGCTTCTCCTTCATTTTGTGTCACCTGTGTTGCCATGTTTATATTCAATTTGTTAAGTCGCCATTACATGCTGGGCAGATTTGCTGAGGGCTGGGAGACACTCAATGCAGAGTATGGCTGAGTTCCTTCTCTAGGAGCTCATAGTCTTGAGCCTGTGACTATAAGCCTACTAAGGACAGGAACTAAGTCATGGGGTTCCACAGTGGCTGGTATACAGCTTCTCAAGAACTGTGTTTTCAGTGCTGAATTTCAGAAGCATCTTTCATAGAAAAATGATGCGGAAACCAACAGGAGTGATTTTTTAAATTCTTTTCCCTTATCTAATCCATTCTGAAGGGAAAGGTGTTTTCCTAATTTTTCATTAAGCTTGGACAACAGTAAAGATCAATAGAAATGGGCAGCATTCCCTTAGTCAGTATCACTATCCATCGTGTGGAACTAGCGAAAAGGATTCTGGGACAGAGGCTACGAGTTCATGTGTTCATGCTGGCTCTCTCCTAGGTCACTGTGTGATTGTGAGGCCCCTGGGCCTCTCTGATCCTGGTGCCATATAAAGCTGGCTCCTCTACCTGACAGATCAGGACCCGAGAGGCAGCAAGAGCTCCATGAGACTTTAAAATGAGGGTTCTCAGCTGGGGTCTGTGGGTTCAGCTCTCAAAACCTACAAGTAAGGAAACAAAATGGTGGCCCCCAGGCATGGGTTTTGGCCTACATAGGGTTTTAAAGAAAATTGAAACTTCAGCAAAATCTCAGGATACAAAATTAATGTGCAAAAATCACAAGCATTCTTATACACCAGTAACAGACAAGCAGAGAGCCAAATCAGGAATGAACTTCCATTCACAATTGCTTCAAAGAGAATAAAATACCTAGGAATCCAGCTTACAAGGGATGTAAAGGACCTCTTCAAGGAGAACTACAAACCACTGCTCAGTGAAATAAAAGAGGACACAAACAAATGGAAGAACATACCATGCTCATGGATAGGAAGAATCAATATCGTGAAAATGGCCATACTCCCCAAGGTTATTTATAGATTCAATGCCATCCCCATCAAGCTACCAATGAGTTTCTTCACAGAATTGGAAAAAACTGCTTTAAAGTTCATATGGAACCAAAAAAGAGCCCGCATTGCCAAGACAATCCTAAGTCAAAAGGACAAAGCTGGAGGCGTCACGCTACCTGACTTCAAACTATACTACAAGGCTACAGTAACCAAAACAGCATGGTACTGGTACCAAAACAGAGATATAGACCAATGGAACAGAACAGAGTCCTCAGAAATAATACTGCACATCTACAGCCATCTGATCTTTGACAAACCTGAGAGAAACAAGAAATGGGGAAAGGATTCCCTATTTAATAAATGGTGCTGGGAAAATTGGCTAGCCATAAGTAGAAAGCTGAAACTGGATCCTTTCCTTACCCCTTATACGAAGATTAATTCAAGATGGATTAGAGACTTAAATGTTAGACCTAATACCATAAAAACCCTAGAAGAAAATCTAGGTAGTACCATTCAGGACATAGGCATGGGCAAGGACTTCATGTCTAAAACACCAAAAGCAACGGCAGCAAAAGCAAAAATTGACAAATGGGATCTAATTAAACTAAAGAGCTTTTGCACAGCAAAAGAAACTACCATCAGAGTGAACAGGCAACCTACAGAATGGGAGAAAATTTTTGCAACCTACTCATCTGACAAAGGGCTAATATCCAGAATCTACAAAGAACTCAAACAAATATACGAGAAAAAAACAAACAACCCCATCAAAAAGTGGGGAAAGGATATGAACAGACATTTCTCAAAAGAAGATATTCATACAGCCAACAGACACATGAAAAAATGCTCATCATCACTGGCCATCAGAGAAATGCAAATCAAAACCACAATGAGATACCATCTCACACCAGTTAGAATGGCAATCATTAAGAAATCAGGAAACAACAGGTGTTGGAGAGGATGTGGAGAAATAGGAACACTTTTACACTGTTGGTGGGATTGTAAACTAGTTCAACCATTATGGAAAACAGTATGGCAATTCCTCAAGGATCTAGAACTAGATGTACCATATGACCCAGCCATCCCACTACTGGGTACATACCCAAAGGATTATAAATTATTCTACTACAAAGACACATGTACACGTATGTTTATTGCGGCACTATTCACAATAGCAAAGACTTGGAATCAACCCAAATGTCCATCAGTGACAGACTGGATTAAGAAAATGTGGCACATATACACCATGGAATTCTATGCAGCCATAAAAAAGGATGAGTTTGCGTCCTTTGTAGGGACATGGATGCAGCTGGAAACCATCATTCTTAGCAAACTATCACAAGAACAGAAAACCAAACACCGCATGTTCTCACTCATAGGTGGGAACTGAACAATGAGATCACTTGGACTCGGGAAGGGGAACATCACGCACTGGGGCCTATCATGGGGAGGGGGGAGGGGGGAGGAGGGAGGGATTGCATTGGGGAGTTATACATGATATAAATGATGAATTGATGGGTGCTGACGAGTTGATGGGTGCAGCACACCAACATGGCTTAAGTATACATATGTAACAAACCTGCACGTTATGCACATGTACCCTAGAACTTAAAGTATAATAAAAAAAAAAAAAAAAAAAAAAGGGCTTTGATGGAACTCTGTTCCATAAGGAATCTTAGATAAGACTTTTATAAAGCTGAGCCTAGCTATGGGTTTGTACCCTCAAATACCTATGAGTTGGGTACATTTCTCTCCTCTCCTCTTGAGATTCCAAGATAGCTTGGGGCTCCTGGGCCTGTTAGAAAGTTGACATTCTCTACTTACCACAAGTTGGGAATCTTGTACAGCGATGACATAGACAAGGTATGAGGCCACATTTCCCAAGGGGCTTTTATTGGCTCTACAAGTCAACTTTGATTCTTCAAAGAAAGCATACCATTCCAGTCAAAGCATTGGTGACATAACCAGTTTCTCCAATTGTGTCCTGTTACAAAAGAAAACAGTTTCTTATTGCATGTATGCAAATAACTATACTGTCATTAAGTTGAGAATACTCACAAATAAAATGGAGTCTTATTAAAAAAAAATTGAATTCATTCCAACTTTTAAAAATTAGGATACTGTATACATTTTAAAATCTAGATGTCCAGCTTCCTTTGAAAACTATCAGAAAATCTGACAATGCTGGACCAGAAGCTGAACATGAAAACAGTCTTTTGCCATTGAAGATTGGCTGCATCCTTTAGACTGGGCCTGTGCTCTCTGGTCACCACAGTTCCCACCATAACCAGCTTTCCCCATTTAGGCCACCTCTCTGGAGCCTGTAGGCATCTGGCTGGTTAATAAACCTAACCAGGTTAACTAGTGGTCCAAGGCAGAGTGTGCCCGACACTGCCATGAGATATACAGGTATAGGCACAAGATGGAACCCAAGAATCCAGAGGAAAGAGAGCTCCAGGGCATTGGGAAGGAAGCTGCCCAGGAAGTGAGTGAGAAATGTGTGTACTCCTACCGCGGGCCCATGAGTAACCCTTTCTGGCCAGAGTAGGAGTTTGTGCAGGTGAACTGGTGGGGACAAGGCTGAGAATGGAGCTCAAACTGTGGGAAGAAGGGCCCTCAATGCCAGGTAATATTGTTCTCTGCTTTCACGCCAGAAACTCCAGATGTAATGTGGGGTTTAGGGACTAAGGCTGCCAAGCTCATCCCTGCACACATTTCCACCCTCACCTTCATAACAGGAGTTGGAGTGAAGATCTAGGCCTCAGGAAATACAAGGCTAAGTACAAAGTTCTGAAAAGCACCCTCAGCCTTAACAAAGTCTTCATCATGCAGATTTCCTAAAGCAGCCAGAGGCATCCTACAGAGACCCAGTGGTGGCAGGGGACAAACACCCAGGGCGAATTCTCTCAAGGAAAAGAATGGGAGAAAGAAAGAAGGGAAAAACCTTCCTTTCGGCTTCATTAGAGCTCTTGCTTAACTGAACTAAAAATAAAACTAATTGCTTTTGCTATTCTAATGTGAAAAATCAGTTTTTAAAGGATCAAGATTCTCTCCCTGGCTGGAGAAATCATTGAATCTGTAATAGACTGACTGCCAATGAATTATGAATGTCATAATCAAGCCTTCTTGGAAGGCCAAAGTCTTGGTTACAAATGGGCACTATAATTAGAAATACACTGAAGCTGCCTAGAGCAGACCCCTCTCCCTACCCTTTGTCTTTTTTTTTTTAAGAGGGAAGAGACATAGACTGCTCTTCATCAGGTATCTGGCTTGTTCTTGAACAATGCCCTGTTCTCACCATTTGAGGAGACATTACACAAGTAAGCATACGAATAGCCATCCCTTCCCCCCTTATCCCTTTAAAAAGCCCCACCAAACTCCCCCAGCTGTGATCAGGAGAATGGTTCAATTCTCTTCATCTATTACCTGGAATTCTACACACTAAAGTTATACTTGGACAGCGAGCAGCCTCTTTTCAAATCCAAGAGAACTAGGGTAGGGGCAGGTGTCAGTTGTCCACACCTTAATGGAAATCAGTTTGATCCAATCCTTTTGTCCGAACTAGCTGAGCTCTGCAGAACTGGAAGTTGGAGGGCAGGGGGTGTGCATTTCAAAAAAGCAAATGAGAGGAGAGGGGCCATATTGAAGATTGAGAATCAAGGGAACATAAATGTGAACAGGGCTGCCTCCCTGCTCCAAGCCCTCAACCAGGAAGGAGAGGAGGTCCCCACCCCACACGAAATCTAGACAATGTGAAAAACCAGTCTAGATTAACAGAGCCAATAACATCCCTCCAAGAAATTATCATGCTCAAAAAGACGTTGCCCCTTATCTATTTTTTTTTTTTTTTTGAAGGTGAAGCTATTTTGAGCAAAAAATGACTGGGAGCTGCTTGCTGTCCTTCCTCAAACCTACCTTTGACTTGGTCCCTAGAGATAGAATCAGTTCTAACCAGAAGCTCTTTCAGCAGGAGCTACTTCCAAGTGCTTATTTTATCTCAGCCATGGAAGTGGCCAGTTAGGGGAAGGGAGTCAGGGCTCTGCTTCTCTCTGAGCCCTGTGAATTGAAAATGAAGCAAGCACCTCAGTCCCTCACCACTAGCTAAGTGTGTCTGGATGGGCTTAATGACTGGTTCTCATCCCCAATTGCACATTAAATTCACCTGGGAGATTTTTAAATGTTAATGCCTGGTCATCCCCAGCCCAATTGAATGTAATATCTAGGGGTGGCTTCAAGCATTACTATTCATTAAAACTTTCTAGTAATTCTAAAGCACAGACATGGTTGAGAACCACTGAGCTAATCACTCCCTTCCAGAACCTGTTCTTAATCTTCCTGCCCCTCCTCTCATTTCCCAGACCTAGACTAAGGGGCTTTTCAGAGGTTCTGGAGACACCCTTCTCTCAGGGCAGGTGCCAGGTTTTGGGGCATCTCTATACAGCGCCAAGGATGGCTCCCCACCAACCCCCCAATTATTCCATTAGAAAAGAGTTGAAGGTATATTTTATCCAGAACAGCAAATAGGATTCATTCTCCAAGCCAACTCTGTTGGGCCAGAAGTGGGTCCTCAGGGTACTATATTGAGAAATCCTTCTCAACAGGTCATGTCCAAGCTCAGTGGGAAAAAATACCATGCTCGGTTATCAATGTTAGCTCAGGGAGAAGAAGAAGGAAATGATGATACAGAAGCCTAGCATTTGTCAATCCTCCAAAAAAATTTCCTCATCTGGACTATGAGGAAAAAAAGACCCAGAGAAAGGACATGATGTGCCCATTAACCAGTTCAATAAATCCACAAGTTAGCTTAAACGATTTGATTTGTGTCTAATACTACAGAACCTTGCCACTCAAAGTGAGGTCCACAGACCAACAGGGTCAGCATCTGCTGGAATATTGTTAGAAATGCAGAATCTCAGACTCCACACAAGACTTACTGAATCCAAATCTGCATTTTAATAAGTTCCCCAGGTGATTCATTTTTACAATGACTTTGAAAAGTGCTGCTGGAAAGTAGACAGAAGATGGGAATAGTAGTAAGCTCTGCCACAGTCCGCATGAGGAATACATGGGGGGAAATCAAGCAAAGGAAAATGCTAAGTCATGTAAGAGACAGAAGCAATGTCTGCCTCCAGAAAGTAGAGAGATCCAGATACGCACAAAAGCACAGAAAGCTTTGGAGATCGGGAGGCCTATGGGTCAGGTCCTAGCGGACTGGTAGAATGGGCAGAAAGGCACCTGCCAGTCTCCAGCAGCTTTCTCTTACCCCAAGAGCCTGCTGTCTCTCGCTCTCTGCCCTGACACAGCTCTGAACATCAATTCATTGCTTCTGCTGTGAGTCTTCTCTCCCCAGCAGGCCTGGGAGCTCTTCGAGGCCAGAAATGGCAACTTCTCCCTGTCCTGATTTCTGTAGCTATCCACACAGGATGAGGCTTGTAAGGACCACTCAAAACATTTTTGAATACATGCGTGATTGATGTGATGAGTGATTTCATTAAGAAATGACTGAAGCCAGCCCGGTAAGAACACAGAGGCCAACTCCATTCTGCCCCTTTCCATCAAGTTGCCACTCCAACTTGACCCAGTGGAATTTAGGCTGGTACCCAAATTATCAGACTCTGACTTTTTAAAAATGAACACTTAACCTAAAATCCCAAACCTCCTTCAGTTCTGGCTTGGCTGCTAATCAGCTGGGGTCCCTTTATTCTGGAAGGAAACTCTCTGGGCTCTGGTCCACATGCACAGCTGAACCTCAGAGGGAGAGAAACGGATGATTAGACTTGGGGAAAGGATGTGGAGACCTGCCTAAAATGCTATGGGACAGGGGTAACACTCCCTCTGGAGGGTCAGCTCTCCTTTAGTGAAGATGTTCCTTCTGATAGTACAGAATTCAAAGGCCCATAGGATTCAAAGGGTCCAGCAAGTTCTGTAGACCCTACTCACTCCCAGCCCATCCCACAAAGCCAGTGTATGTGGAAATACTTTAAAGAGATGTGCAATGTAAAGTATCATCATTACTGTATGATGGAAAGCCTCAAATAGAATATTATAGCCATAGGTATTTTCCATACATTTATTTATTCACACCAGTCCTGCATTTGTGAACTTTGCAGAAAAAGAGAGTGCGGCTCTGGAGTGACAGTGCCTGTGCTTGAATCCTGACTCTGGCACTTTTTAGTTATATGACCTTGAGCAAGTTATTTAATTTCTCCATGTCTCATGATATTCATTAATAAAATGGAGATAATAGTAGTACTTGTCTCACAGAAGTGCTCTGGGAATTAAATGAACGAATGTATATATGAGTGTGTGGCTTAGTTCCTGGACACATTACATATTCAATAAATGTCAGCAATTACCCACCTTACCTTCATGGCCCATCCACTGCACATCTCTCCCCCATCCCACACAATTGATGTTGCCAGTAGTTGCCCAGATTCTCCATGAATACCACCAGGCCTGGTACAGAGCAGCATTTCATGCTGCAAAGAAATTGGTGCCCTCTGACATTTGACTCT
Organism: Rhinopithecus roxellana; assembly: GCF_007565055.1. Lineage (NCBI taxonomy): Eukaryota > Metazoa > Chordata > Mammalia > Primates > Cercopithecidae > Rhinopithecus > Rhinopithecus roxellana. The sequence goes on from NC_044559.1 coordinate 20,873,324, forward strand.
TTACAATTACTATTCTCTTGGAGCATATTCTCAGCAAACCAGAAAAAAGTACTTGATAATCTAATTTATGTGGAAGTGTTATAGACTTATAAATGTCTATATTCCTTTTGAAGTACAGAATATTTGGTCTTTAAAAAGGAACCTAAAGCTAGCAATGCCTCAACAAAAAGAGATTAAGGCATCAGCACTGGAATTTGAGGAAGAGTCACAGATCAGGCAGTTAGGTGTTTTTATATTGAATGAGTAGAGAATCCTGAATGCCCAACTCCATGGACAGTCCTCTTTCTAATTCAATACAAGAAGGCAAGAAGTTTCCAGGAAGAATTTCAAGGTAAGTGGATGATCTAGTTGGTTCACCATTCCTGAAATTGGAGTCATTCTTTGTAAGGTAAGAGTATACAGGGACATCTGTATCTCTGTCATCCCCATCCTACAAGTGAAGACTGCAGGGACTCCCTCTGCCCTGAACATCAAGGTCCTCATTGGGCTAATGAACCCTGAGCTCATCCTCCCTGAGCACTCTTCAGGTACAAACCTGCAGAAAACTCCACCATTTTCTGACCTCTAGTCAAGGAAAACATCCTCCAACCAGGTGCAGTGAAACATGGTGCTAACAGCAGGAAGGCTTAACAGAGTTGTGCCTCATTCTCTAGAGCTGACCATGTGTGTACAGGAAGCCTAAAAGGCCAGAGAAGATGGTACAGGAATGGTTGCAGGTCTATCCCTACCTCTAAGCAGCATCTCAGGCCCCATGCAAGGGTATTTCAGGCACCCAGGGAGAAGAGCCGGAATTTTGTTTTCTAGCTCTTCCTACTCACTTGGCTTTCTGAAGCTTTGGTATCACTTCCCTACCTTCATCTTGTCATATAACTTCACATGCATGCATCACACACAACCAAGACAATCACAGTAGACGCAACAAATACAGAGCATGGAGCAGCAGCAGAAGCTCTCACCCCTGAGTGGTGTAGATTTCCCCTTTGCAGTAAAAAGATATGAACAAGCTGGATGTAGTGGTGCATGCCTGTAGTCCCAGCTACTCAGGAGGCTGAGGCAAAAGGATCACTTGAGCCCGCGAGTTCGAGGCTGCAGTGAGTCATGATCATGCCAATGCACTCCAGCCTGAGCAACAGAGCAAGACCCATCTCTTTAAAAATAAATAAATAAATAAATAAAATAAAATTTTAAAAAAGAGCAAAAAAGGACCAGCTGGCCAACTCCCTCTTTTTGCAGAGAACTACACTGCATTTTAGCAGAAGGACATCTCTTGCCCTAGGTCAAAGAGAGAGCCTGTAACTGAGTCAGCACTAGAACTCAATTCCTTTTTACTACCTCCTGCTAAGAGCTCCCCTCTACTGGGTGACTTCACATAGGTAACATCTGGTGGCAGCTGACAGCAGATACCCAAACTACAGACAAGCCTACAGTTGGAGGGCTCTTCCCATCTTGACTTTTTCCTGAGCCTCTGGGGCAATGAAGTCTTGGTTATGGGCATGACCCCAGCCTGCCTTGGTGCTGCTACCAACATGATTCCTGCTATAGTGCAACCTCTGTTGTCTCCTCTGACAATGGGGCTGGCCCTCTTGGCTGTATCTTCTCCCCAAAATCAAAGACTTGTTTGCCATTTAGAGATGCTGGCTCCCAGTTGAGGAGCCTCTACCCCAATATCAATAATACTACTAGAAACCTCTGGCCAGAACAGGACTGGCAGTTCAAACTTCACTGATGTAGTGTTGTATCTACCAGCAGAGAAGTAGAGATGCATGTAGCAGGGGCAACTAGATCTCTAGGCCCTCAGCCAAGAAACATCCTTATAGCAACTGGAAGTCTCTAGGTCTCCCCAAGCTTAGACATTTATCCCTCTACATGTTCTACAAAAATGCAAGACTGATCAGTGAAAAAAATCAGGAATATAGAAAGAAAAAGAATGGATTCTTAACCATTGTCTGACTGGTGTCTTTTATCAGTATCATCTCCATTCTTGATGAGTGTGTCACTTCTGTGTACTGCTCATTTTCTTTTCTATCAAACAGGAGTGTCTCATTCTCAGGCAGGTGGGGCCAAGAAGTTAAACTAGAAGAAATTGTTACTATTCAATCTTTAAAAACTACCTACAAAACAAAATGAGAGATTATTTTTAGACTTCAGGGATATGAGATATAAGAACCAAGCTGGGCACAATGGCTCACACCTGTAATCCTAGCACTGGGAGGCTGAGGCAGGAGGGTTGCTTGAGGCTAGGAGTTCAAGAACCAGCCTGGGCAACATGGCAAAACCCTGTCTCTACAAAAAATACACAAATTAGCTGGGCTTAGTGGCACATGCTTGTGATCTGGCTACTTACAAGGCTGAGGCAGGAGGATCACTTGAACCTGGGAGGCTGAGGCTGCAGAAATCCAAGATCATGCCACTGCATTCCAGCCTGAGTGGTAGAGTGAGACCGGTAGAGTGAGACCCTGCCTCAAAGAAAAAGATATAATAACTTATCATTTAGGAAAGCTGGAATTTCACGTGGTAGTTGGCCATCAAGGAAGGAGACAGAATGACATGAAAAAGCTAAGAGTAATGATGAAAGAAATTTTAAAATCAGAAAGGCCTAGGTTTGGATTCCAGTTCCTCCACTTACTTGCTGTGTATCCTTGGAGGAGGTTTTTTAACTGTATGGTACTTAGTCTTTCCATTTAAAATAGATTCATAATATGTGACTCATAGGAACGTTCTTCAGATTAAATGAGCCACTGAGTGTCAAGTGCCTGGAATACAATAGACATGCATTAAATGGAAACCAATTATAAAATGACTTTTCAGGGTTTTTTAAAGGTTTTCAATTTCCCCAAACCAAGAGTTAGCATGTTTTGCTGTGATGACTTTCATATCTTTTTAGGGAGCAAAATTTTATTTTCTTCAAAATAAACCAAACATGAAATTGGAACTTTTATGGTCCCATCATCCTCAGTCCTCTTGAAGGGTCTTCTGAGACATTGCCCCTGTACCAGAGGAAATTGTTGCTAGAAGATGAGCCAGTTGCATGGAAATTTGAAGCTATGGATTCTAATACCTGTTATGCCATGAACTCCCAGAGACAAGCCACTTCCCCTCCCTGAGTCTCAGCTTTCTCCTTGTTAAAATGAAGTGTTGGGCATGTGGTCACTAATGATGCTCTGACTTTTAGAACTCAAGGAATACTCTGGTTACTGGGTGGGATTAACGGTTTCAATGTCTTTGACCCATCCCTACTGCAAACTATTATGCTGAATAAATATGTATTGGTACTCTATGAGATAGCTGTATCTCCATCACTAGGGTACACCTACCCCTATTAAGTGAAGCAATTTCATCACATGTTGCCTCCTTCCACACCTGAGCACTTATATGTGCCAGAATGTAACATGCAACCATCATACTGAGAGTAAGCCACAGGTTCTGGGAATGAGGCTATGGCTTAGGGGTTGGGGAGGAAGGAAAAAGTGTCACATGCACCTCCATCTAAAGACCTTAAAATATCTCCCAAAATGGGAAGTCGAGACTGGAGGTTTTTTTTTTTTAAGACCACATTATTTCTCTTCAAAAGGGAATACCCTTAACCTCAGGACCATCTATTGTGAAAGAAGATGAATACCTTTTTTTCTATTACTTCGGGGCTTTAGTTAGTGCCCAGAGAGGGTATTGCCTAAGGAACAAGTTGTCCTATGTTGAGTGACTGTCAGGAGTTTGGGTAGGAGGCTTGGAAAGGCAAATTCTTGGGGAGGTGAACAAATGGGGCAAGACCGTGGTAAAGGGTCTAGGCTCAGGCAGGCCTTACAGAGTCCAAAGAGTCACGTGTAGGTCTGGGCAACATGACTACCCAAATGAAGCCAAAGATCTTGTCATTCCAGCAAAAGCTATCTGGCAGGATCTGAAGGAAGGGCAGAATGAGGCTTAATGAGAGGTTGAAATCAAAGCTGTAATTATTAAAATACAGCCAAGGCAGGCACGGCTGCATGGGGTACAAGAGTCCTGAACTTCTTCTGGCTCCTACCTTCTCATAAATGATAGCAGAACACAAGTGAAAACACATTTTAGAGTCTCTTGGAAACAATTAAATGCCTAACGAACATAAGATGCTACTTACTAAGGTATTAGAATCAGAGAATCCAGGCCTGAGGTCAGCACCAAGGATAGCTGCCAGCAGGGCTAATGGTTTTCCAGATCTCAAGCTCTTAAGAGTCTTCCAGGATACGGCTTATCCCTAAAATAACTCTTAGGATTTAAAGGACCCTAATTCATCAGGGAAGGTCCGGATTGCCTATAAAGGATACCCAACATGTATGTCACATGGTAGCACAATGTTTTCCCAGGAAATGAGTAGCTCAACTGTGGAGCTTACCTAGTGGAATTCGGGAAATCAATTCCTCAGTGTTCTCTTGGAACTGAGGAAGGACCTTGAAACACATCAACAGGGCCGGGCGCGGTGGCTCAAGCCTGTAATCCCAGCACTTTGGGAGGCCGAGACGGGCGGATCACGAGGTCAGGAGATCGAGACCATCCTGGCTAACACGGTGAAACCCCGTCTCTACTAAAAATACAAAAACTAGCCGGGCGAGGTGGCGGGCGCCTGTAGTCCCAGCTACTCGGGAGGCTGAGGCAGGAGAATGGCGGAAACCCGGGAGGCGGAGCTTGCAGTGAGCTGAGATCTGGCCACTGCACTCCAGTCCGGGCGACAGAGCGAGACTCCGCCTCAAAAAAAAAAAAAAAAAAAAAAAAAAAAAAAAAAAAAAAAAAAAGAAACACATCAACAGAAGAAGATCTAGAGTAGGGGGGTCAGCAAAACATTTCTGTAAAGGCCAGATAGTAAGTATTTTAGGCTTTGCAGGTCATACAGTATCTGTTGCAAATACTCAACTCTGTCATTATAACACAGAAGCATCCATAGCCAATGCTTTAAAGTGGGTGTTGCTGTGATCCAAAAAAGTATTTTTAAAAAACAACAACAAATGGTGGGATGAATATGACCTGCAGGCTGTAGCTTACTGACCCCTCATCTAAATGGTCCATTGCAGATCATCTTAGGCAGAACTGTTAAATATCTAATACACGACCCAATTTTGTTGTACAATAAGGGGTGTTTAAGAAGTGTGAACCATAGTCTATCCTCCTGAACCTCAATGTTGGCCTTCATTACAGATATCCTTTGGGAAATCTCAGGTAGTCCCAGCAAACAAGTGGCAAATGTGGAAAAGATTTAAAAAAAAAAAAAAGTTAAACAGTTATAAAAGGTTAATGGGAAAGAGGATCATGGACACATGGAGATTCTAGAGTTGGCTGTATAGGAGACATGGTGCTTCAATTGGTAGAAGCATTTTCATAATAATTAATAAGAGTAGACCACTGAGAACTGGATAAAAAAGAAAAACCATGATGCTACAGAGGCAACTTAAATCAAAGACAAAAAGGAGAGGCTCCACATCAATTAGGCACTTCCTGCTAGGACCAAAACAGGGAGCTTTGCCTATGTTCTTGCATTTAATCCTCCCCACTCCCCTCCAATAGAATATTACTTATATTCAAACATAAGGGAGCTTGAGGACCACAGGGACAAAGTCACTTGCCCAGGAACATGCAGCTAATGAGCTGGGAAATCAAGATAAAATGGAAAAAATTTAATATCAGAGCCCAGGCTCCTCTCCCCCCCACTCTCCAATTGTCTTCAGACCCACAGGCCTGAGCCACTTGTTCCTAAGAGACTCAAGTCCAGAGAGCTTCGGGCACCTCTCTCCTACAACACGTCTGCATTTCTACTGAGGTGACTCTGGCCACTCTCTCTAGTGTCTTCTCCCTGCAGCTACTCAGATTGGGAACCACTAGGAGCCACCGTCTCACCTTGAGGACTCTTTCTCTTCCTTACATGCAAGAGGCTCATGACCCTCATAGAGTGCCCTGAACAAGGCAAGGCCCAGCAAAAGTGGGATCTCTAAGGGCAGTGAGCTTAGAGCAGAGGAGGCTATCTGAGGTCCTGGGGGCTCCCAGGGTTATTCTCCTCTACCCCCACTTTCCCTGCTCAACTCAAAGAGGGCTTGAATGGCAGCTGCACACTGCATATGAAATCCATTCCTCAGCACTGCCAAGCCAGGGTGGGGGTGTTTTAAAGTAAAGTTATAATATGCCTGCAATAAAAGTTTATCAGCTTTTATATAGGTTCTCATTAAAGAGAGGAGATATTTCAACAGCTCAGATAGTGCCATGACAGGAAACGCAACTCCTGGCACCACCTCTGCCTCCCCCACATGGTTCATAACTGGGAGTTTTTCCCATTTAAAGAGGACTGCATCAAATCGTGTGTCCCTTTCATTCTTTAACATGATTTGTAATGATTCCTGGAGTCTTCTAAATGTAAAGCATTTAGAAAGTTAACTTTATATTGAGGTGGGTAATGAATTTTTATGCCCCCAAACTTTGGAAAAGTCAAGAGTTACAGCAACAGAGAAGCAAAGAGGTAATACATTTGGAGCACTGGAGTTCAGGGCTGGGGGCTGGAGGATGAAAGGTGTGTCTTCCAGCTGTACATCTTGGGAAATAAGTTGAGGCTGGATCATAGCGCTGCTACTTTAGACAAGGACTTTAGGAGGTCATGTCCTCAAAAGGTGGTCAAAAACTGAAGAAAAAGTATGGAGAAGAATCTCCCAGGGTGACAGGGAAGGGGGTACAACTGGGTAGGCAGAGAGGGAGTGATTAACCCCCTGGAAGCAGAGGGAAAGCCCTCATGGATGCTGGTGAGGGACAAGGAGAGGATGGAGGCCAAGGAAAGGGGACAGTGTGTGGGAAGCCAGAATGAAGGCAGATGAACCCACTGTTGGAGCAGAAGGAGAGAAGACTGCTGTCCCAAACACCCAGACAGCGAGGACTCTCTCCTGCACAGAGACTGATTGCAGCCTGTGCTAAGACGCCCTTGTGATCTGATACAGACCCGTGCAGCCCTATGATATTCACCATCTAATGGGCATCGTGTCAAAGCTTGTTAACAGAAACATGCCTGATTTCAAACTTGTGATCATTTGGACACAGACAAGACTCAAATTGACATATGAGCTTTCAGTGAAAATAGAGTTTGTTACACAAATCAAGAGTGTGAAAGAATTAGGGGCAAGAGGCATAATTAACCTACTTGGGGAAAACCAACAGACTTCAAGAACTTTGAATGACATTAGCTCCTCTCTATTTAAATCCAGACTGTGTCACTTACAAATGATTGCTGTCTAAGCTTGGCATACGTCCATCAGACCCTCTGCCTCATAACACTTCATTAGTCACTAACTGGTGTTGATGCACATGCCTAAAATGTCAATAGTAACTCTCCCTTTCTTTCAAGGTCCACTTCAAATCACTCTTCCTCCATAAGGCTGTCTAGGACTTCTCAGCCCAAATGACATTCCCTAAAACATCCACTGTGTAGGCCACTTATATGCCACGTATGGGCTACCTTGAACAATGAGCCCTTCTGTCCCATGCCCACATCTTATAGCCCTAACTGGCCTAACTGTACTTGGAAACCAAAAGTGGCTCTTATTTAAGGTATTTTATACCTGTTCCATCACCAAGAACTCTGTGTTGGCTCAATGAAAGAGACATGTGATTTTCTAGCAAACTCTTTACGTATGGATACTATGAAATTGCAGGAAGCAATTGAGAAGAGTGAACTGGAGCTATATATATATTGATTGATTGACCTAGAAAGCTATCCATTTCACTTTTAGTGAAAAAAAGTTGATTGTGGGGTTAAGCACATTATGACATTATGTGGTTCTGCTTTTAAAGAAAAAGTACTTTCTGAATATTTTATGAACACTTAATAATATGTTTGGGTAAGCAGAGGAAAGGAAAGAAGGATATATACCAAACTGCTCATGCTTGTTTTCTTGGATTGGGGGAATGGAGTTGGGGGTGCAGAAAGGAGTTAGCATTTCCTTTGTATGTCTGTTTGCTGTTCGGCTTGTTAAATGAAAGTGCATTATTGTTTACTTTTAGAAGTCAGCAAGCCTTAGAAATAGTGCAAAGTCAAGCTCTGTCAACCTTTACAGTCACCCAAAACATTGCCTCTTCCCCATGAGGCTGAAGGCCAAGCTTAGGTGGGGAGGGTGATATGGTTTGAATGTGTGTCCCTGCCAAATCTCATGTTGAAATGTGATCCCCAGTGTCCATGGTGGGACCTGGTGGGAGTTGTTTGGGTAATGCAGCAGATCCTTCATGAATGGTTTGGTGATCTCCCTACTGTGATGAGTGAGTTCTGGTTCTAGTAGTTTGCATGAGATCTGATTGTTAGAATCTGGGACCTCCATCCTCCCTCTCTTGCTGTGTGACACATGAGTTAAAGCCTTGCCTTCCACCATGAGTAAAAGCTTCCTGAGGCCTCACCAGAAGTAAGCAGATGCTGGTGTCATGCTTCTTGTACAGCCTGCAGAACCACAAGCCAAATAAACCTTTTTTCTTTATAAATTACCCAGCCTCAGGTATTCCTCTATAGTAGCATGAAATAGACTAGCACAGAGGAGCCTTGTCATTCATCTGTTCCTCCTGCCACCCCAAGTAGCATCCACACAGTCTCCCTGGAGCTTTGTAAGGGGCCTGCGTAAATCCACACCCACCTACATTCCAACTGATATGGTTTGGATCTGTGTCCACACTCAAATCTCTTGTGAATCGTAATCCCCAGTGTTGGAGTTGGGGCCTGGTGGGAGGTGACTAAATCATGGGGGATTTGATGCTGCTCTCATGATACTGCGTGAGTGTGTACGAGATCTGCTTGTTTAAAAGTGTATGACACCTTCCCGTTCTCTCTATTCCTCCTGCTCTGGCCATGTAAGATGTGCCTGCTTCCTCTTCACCTTCCACCATGATTGTAAGTTTCCTGAGGTCTCCCCAGAAGTAGAAGCCACCATGCTTCCTGTACAGCCTGCAGAACCATGAGCCAATTAAACATCTTTTCTTCATAAATTACTCAGTCTCCAGTATTTATTTATAGCAATGCAAGAACGGACTAATACACCTACCTTTCAGGTTCCAGTCCCATCACTTGTTTCTCCTTGAAGTAACCACAAGTGACTCTCTGTTTCCTACATCCCAGACAGGCCTATCTGAAACAGGGATATAGCTCTAGAGAACTGATTATTATCTGTTTTTCCTTCTAAATCCAGTCTTCATCCTCTTCCACCCTGCTTGATATGCTCAGGGGGCTGGCATCCATGGACTGCATCAATAAGACTCCCTCGCCAGGTAAGGGTCAGCCAACAGGAGGATCCAACAGATAAAAGGCTTGGAGGAGAGAGAGGTCAGGGTTTTCCTCCCCCTAGTTTTCTCCCAGCCCAGCCACAGGTTGGCAATAGCTGTGTTACTCTACTGCAACCCACAACTGGTGCTGGGAAGCCCTTCTGAGCTTGAGCTTTCTTGTGGTGTGGTGAGTGCTTCATGTCTTGGTGCAGAGCATGTAAAATAAGAGTTTCCTTCTGTTACTAATCTAGAGGTGCCTCACCATCCCTTGCTGGTTCCCTTATACTTCCCTACATACTTGTGAACTGTTCCCTTATTAAACTCTCCTCCCTTTTGAGTGTGCCACCTGCTTCCTACCTGGCCCCTGGGCAGCTTCCCCGTTCTCTGTAGCCAGCAAAGGGCCCTGGGTCCTCCAGCAGAGAACAAGAGCTGTCTTGTAACACTGCCTCTGCTGCCAGGAGCCTCTCCCTGCCAGAGACCTGCATACCTGGAAACACCTCTCTCTGGCAGGTTTTCCAGCTTTAACCCAGGAAGACTTTTAACAGGCACAGCAATATTTCTTGTTTCTTTCATCCACTAGCCATGGAGAGGTAGTAAACAAGCCCAGCTCACCCCCTTGCAGTTCATTTGAACAATGGAATCAAGGCGAGCTGAAGGAGATAGAAATCTCCATGCCCCCTCATGGGCTAGAAACAATCAGAGGGATGCTGTGAAGCCAGCCACTGTAGCCAAATATCTCCCATAGCAAAGCTCTGCTCCAGTGCCTCTCTCCCAGCAGGTGTCAATCAGACAAGGAGCAGGGAAAGAACAGATGCAAACAAGCCAACTAAAAATACATCCGTTGCAGACTTCATTAATGTGCAAGAACATTCTCAGTCCCTAGGGCAATGATGGGACCTCGAGATCTCAAGGGGCAGAAGAGGAATGGCAACTGAAGTAAGACCCAATATAAAAAACATCAACAATGACAAAAATACATATCCAATAGGAAAAAAACAACTGTTCATGCTCAAATCCTAGGGAGTATTGACACCTAATTATTAATCAACCTGAGCAAGAATGAACTACGGCCTCAGAATCAGCTTCCTTCCAGCATCGAGAACCCATCATTAAATCTATGTATGTCATTAATCTCATAAACTCCTGCAGATGTGGAAAAGGGGTCTCATCTCAGGCCTGCTCCTAGACACAGCAGGAGGCTCCAGCCAAGTTGGGCCTGAAGAGTAGACGTAGGTGGTAACAGACAAATTAATCATCACCCCACTACACCCCAGCTAGCAAGAAAGTGAGGGTGCTATAGACCCAGGTTTAGAGCATCTCAGAGGGCAAAGGATCAGTTTTCACCTTCATGAAGGCATGTGTGCTACCTTCATATTGGTGAGAACACTGGTTCTATGTTGCAGAAGTCCAGCTTAAACTGGCTTAAGCAGAGAAGTTGGACTGATGAGCTCATTTAACTGAAAATTTCAGAGGTAGTTCAGCCTTAGCTGGATCTAGTTACTCAATGATGTCACCAGGAATCTCTAGCCCTCTGCCTCTGAGATCTGCTTTCCTTGGTGATGACTTGATTCTTCCCATTTGTGGGTGGCCCCCAGTGGCCCCTGCTGACACCTACTATTAAACAGCTCCAAAGGAAAGTACATGCAACTTTCCAGAGAGTCCCCATCCAAGTCTCAGAGTTGAGTTTCAATGGCATGCCTTGTGTTTCCTGCCATCTGTAATGCATAATCTGTGGCCAGGAGAATGAAATGCTCTGTTTGGCCAGGTTGGGGTTATATGCTCACCCCTGAGTCTTGGACCTACAGTAGTCTGGCACATAGAAGGAACTCACTAAATGTATGTTGAATGAATGAATGAATGAAAGGCCCAGAGGTGTGAAAGTTCACAGCACATTGGAGACAGTGAGTTGGCTACTGCGAGTGAAAGAATGGGATTGGAAAGCCAAGAATGAACATCCAGTGTCTGATGTGGTGGCCACCGGCAAGGCACTGAGCAGGCTACAAGGCACTTTGCCAGGACGCCAAGCTACGAGACATGCAGAGGACCCCGGAATGGGTTATCTGCCTTCTGGAGTTAATAGGAGTCATGGGACAATCATGTAAATATTATGTCACAAAGAAAATGTGATGAGCCTCACGGGAGCAGAGAGGATGTCATCCTACTCTGGAAGGGAGTAGAGGGTCAGAGGCCTTTTAGTGGAGGAGTCGGTGAATCTATTTGGAGCTGGTAGGCAGGAATAGTTTGGACAGATGAAAACGAAGATGAACTATTTAGATAGAAGGGGTGCCCAAGGAGATGGGGCAGGCAGAAAAAAGAGGTCCAGGGAGGACAGGCCTGTAATGGGGGCCGTAAGAAGTAGGGGTACAAGTGGGGTCAGGAGCCTCCCAAAAGAAGGCTGAGGCTTCTGAGCCAAGGATTTAGACCCTGATTCTGTTGGCTATGGGGTGTTGCTGTCTCTTATTGATCAATTGATTGATTGATTGATTGAGATGGGGTCTCACTCTGTCACCCAGACTGGAATGCAGTGGCACGATCTCAGCTCACTGAAACCTCTGCGTCTCAGGTTCAGGTGATTCTCCTGACTTAGCCTCCTGAGTAGCTGGGATTACAGGTGCTTACCCCCACCCCCAGCTAATTTTTTATATTTTTGGTAGAGACGGGGTTTCACCATGTTGGCCAGGCTGGTCTCGAACTCCTGACCTCAAGTGATCTGCCCACCTCAGCCTCTCAAAGTACTGGGATTACAGGCATGAGCCACCGCACCCCACCTGCTGTCTCTTCTTGAGCAGTTTATCTCAGTCACTATCCTATAAATGGTGCCCACTTTTTCTTGGGCATATCAATTCAAACTCACATTTTTCAGAAATCAACAAGGTCTCACCTCTCGACAGGCTGCCTTCCAGTCTGTTGTCCTAGGAGTGGGTGATTTCTCTCTGAAGGGTGACATCTTCAGGCTGTAAATCTCCCTCCCTGACTTCCAGCCATTTCCAGCAACAACAGAATAGCTCATCTTAAGGAGCCAGGTTTCTCGGCATGCATATAAACTCAACTTTAAACTGATTATTGAAATCTACAAGCTGTTAATCCAGTGGCTGCCAGCAAAGCCTCATTCTTTCTACTGTTTAATCTTCGCTGACAATGACACAATTCATATGTTCTCTCAGCTGCTCTCAACAACCTCCCATGCCTTCCCAAGACCTCTCCTGCAGTCACTCCACACAACAAATATGTTCACACACTCCATAACCCCTTCATCTTGCTCTTTTTTCTATCTCTAACTGAGGCGTGTCTGAAAATATCTGAAATTACTGGTCAAAGCAAGTAAGGAAATCACTTGACTGGGGTAAATTCTGTGCAAGGGAAATGTGTGGCTTTTCAAGGATTTTTATCAGGGTTTGCCCACCTTCTGGGGGAGTGGCCACATAGGCCAGGAAAACTGCTTGGTTTGATGAGTGGCCGTGTCTGCCCGTCTCAGTCGGGCCCCTCATCAGGGATAAGCCTGTCAAGGGCTTCTTTGGGGTAGCCTAGGAGCATCCCGTCGAGCTGGTGTTACCTTATCTCCCTCAATAAGCAGCTTCACGGCTGGCCTGGGGCTTACAGATGCCAGGGCCAGGCACCCACCTGGCTGAGTCAGAGCTGCATCCCTGTCCACTTGCCAGATGAACCACCAGCACAGACCAGGACAGACCAGGGCTCCACATCACTGCAGTCATTGTCTTTCTATCTGCCACTTGTTCATAGCCAACCATGAAGCTGAAATGGCATCTGAGATCTTACCCAGGCTGGTCCCATTCACCTCTCCAGGCTTCTCTGCCTTCCATCTTTTCACATACCCTTGCATCCAGCCAAACTGAACTGCCCCCTATTCCCCTAAATATCCCCTACCCTCTCTTTGCCCCCTCTGACACTCCCATCAAACCACCCACCCTCCCGAGCTCACATAAGAATTATTTCTCTGAACTCCTGGGGCACTGTTTGTACATTTGTAAACACTCGACTTGTTCTATTCTGTATTATAAGAGCAAAGCATAGAGTCAAGAGCTTTGCTGTGTGACCCTGGGAAGTGACTTAACCTCTCTGTGCCTTGATTTCTTAATTCATAAAGTAGGAATAATATTCCTTCCTCAAAGAGTTGTTGAGGAAAATAAACAGGCCAATATCTTACAGCATGTGTGGCAAGATCTGGCAAATAGGGGCTGTTCAAAAATTACCACTGGTATTATAACTGTTAGGGTTGTTGCTACTGCAATTACATTTTCCTCCTACTATGCTGTGAGTTCCTTCAGGATAGGACAATGTCTTGTTCATACTTGAATCCCTCTCATTGCCCAACACATTGCTGGCATATGGCACATGCTTATTAGTTGATAAATGAATGAACTGTCAAGGAAAAGAACAAACTGCATAGTCCTATACTCTTATATTAACTAATATTTTAATTGCTTTTCCTATTGACCCCTCCTTACACACACACACACACACACACACACACACACACACACACACACACACACAGAGGCTGGGCACATCAGACACCTTAATTATAGAGAGAGGTCAGGATTAAGCCTTCTTGGAGGCTGGCAAAGGCTGCTTTCTGGGTATCACGGACCCTCGCTGCACAGTGCACTAAAGCAGGTTCTTCTCATCGATGCATTTATTTCACTCATTTTTCAGTCAACAAACCTTTGCTTAGCACTTATTCTGTGCCAGGCCCTGGGCTAAGTGACAAGCCAAGGTAGGCATAGTTATGCCCCTGTAGACCTTGAATCCAGTAGAGAAGACAGGTCTTCATGAATATTAACTCAAATGACTGTAAAATTAAAACAGTGACACAGGCCATAAGGATGGCATTTAATAGGAAGGGCTGTGAAGACAGACCTCTTGCATGATTTTCCAGAGCAGAGACTCTAGACAGGGCTGAAGACTTCCCCATGCCTGTCCTTCTGGGTTAAGGCATTGCCCTACACAGGCCTCTGGAAGGAAAAGACATTAAGTAACCACTGATACACGTGTTACTAATATCTGGGCACCTTTTTCACCTTCTTCCTGGATAGAGAGCATTGAGGGGAAGGGGAAGAAGGTCCAGAGAACCTAGAAATAAAGTTATCACATGGAATAGAATGGGGAGAACTGGCCAAGAAATGGGAGCTGAACCCAGAGGTAAGTCTCCTTCTGGGAGTGGGGTAAGTGTGGGCCCCTTGTTTCTTCCTTTGTCAAATTCGATCCTTATTTCCTCAACACTGGGGCTGTCTTCACTCAGACAGTGCCCAGAATGAATTCTTAGCCAATTTCAAAACATTATGAGGTGACATCTGCTTACACCACTTGATCAAGCCATGGCCTGTGGATTATTGCAGACTGATGATATCCAGAGCCCTGTGCCTGACCCTGGGTGGGAGGGAGGGTCATGACATGGAAGAAGTATTCTTGACTTAAGAGAACCTCTACCTCATGGGAGAGACAGAATTAATGTCCATGAACCTCCCAGATGACAAATTACAGCCAAGTGCATGTGCCAGTTGTCTTAAGAAAGTTTCCCAGAAACTGACACATGAACCTCTGCTTACATCTCATCTTCCAGATACAGATGCATCCACTTTGATTGGGTCAGCTGGGCTAGGGTAGGCAGTGGGTGGGAATGGTCCCAGAAGACTTCATAAAACACCTAGACTGAGTACACACATATACGTGTGTGCATGTATGAGGGTGTGTGCATGTCTCTAGACTGGCCTTTGGCAAGTGCCAAGTGGCACATTTGTCCCTGCTTCCTTTTAAGGGCCTTCTCCCCACCTTTCCTCAGCACCACCTTCTCCTCACCTCACTTCCTCTGCTACCCACCCACAACATGCATAAGAACCTGCAGCACCTCCTGCCCCAGAGAGAACCAGCTCATTTATGTTTTTTTTAACTGACAAAAATCATATCTATACATTCTGTACAACATGATGTTTTGAAATAGGTCTACACTGTGGAAGGGCTAAATCAAGTTAATAAACATATGCATGACTCCATATACTGATCCTTTTTTGTAGTGAGAATATTTAAAATCTATTATTGTTGTAGTTTTCAAATGTACATTACATTGTTATTAGCTGCAGTCACTATGATGTACAATAGGTCTCTTGAACATATTCTTCTTCCTGTCTCATTAAAATTTTGTGTCCTTTGACTATTATCTCCCTAATCCTCCCATCCCAGCTTTACTGCATGATCTTCCTTATATTTGGGATCTAAAAAAGTCAAATTCATGGAAACAGAGAGATAGCCAAGTTGTGATGATAAAAGGCAGGACCCCTTACCAGGAGTATTTGCCTCTGAATTTTGAAAAGGGGCAATACTTAATCCCTAGGACTGGGTCTCCAAGGGGGAGTGAGGGAGTGAGAGGACAGGTTTTCTAACAGTTTTTAAAAGTCTCCTCTAAGTCATGCACAGCGCTGGGCAAATCACATGCATTATCTCAGTCAATTTTCATAACAATTCCACAAAAGACACATTTCCCAGCCTCATTTATCAGAAAAGGAAACTGAGGCATGGACACAGGAACAGGCCTTGCCAAAGGCAACCCAGGGCTTGCCCAAGGTAACTCACTCCAGTGGCGGTGTGGGGTCTGCTCTTTTTTTGTTTTTACTACCCTATACCTCAATGGATACAAAATGTTAGGGTTGGGACAGTAGGGGGAGACATGCTCCTTGGATACTCTCCAGACACGGTACTCAGAACCTACTCCTCCAGCTGGGCTGATCTCACATCTGACTCCTCCAGCTGGACTGACCCCACATCTGTCAGCCTTCTAGAGCCCTCTCCAGACCCCCTCCTGCCCACCACCAATTCTCTTTTCTCTCCCTGGTTCTCGATCCTCCCTTCCTCCCTCTCTCCTCTCCTCTTTCACTTTGGGAAGTAATGAACAAGGCAGGATTATTCTGCCCTGGTAGTCACACCTCCCAGAATGAGGTGCCGGTTTTGGACCATCCCTGGGAAGTTTTTAAGAAGCAATCTAAGATAAATAGAAGATACTTCCCCCACCTCAGATTTTAGCAATGGAATCATTTCTCTGGGAAATAATAATAATGAAAAATGGTCTCCAATTATTCAAAGACTGTTTCTATGAATAATTCAGGAGCAACAGAGCTGAAGCTCCTTACCTGCTTGTCACAGCACCCCACCCCACCTCCATCACACTCTCTCCTTTGCTCCTGGGGTGCTTCCTAACTCTCCAGAAATGACTGTAACTCCCTGGCACTGAGTCATCTATAAACTCTATCACTTGGAAATGCCAGTTAAGATAAGCACCAATGTTTGTAGACCCATGCCACGTGTCCGAAACTGGGCTAAGCAGGCTGCGTAGATTCCCTTGTTTCATTCTACTGTACTCCTGTGAGCTAGGACATGGTGTCATCCCCATTTTACAGATGAAAATGCAGAGGTTGAGAGATGGTAAGAAATTTGCCAAGGTCATATGCCTAGAAGTGACAGAGCAAGGATTCAAACTCAGGAGATGCCAGATCCTGGCCTTTTATACTGCTCCACCCTGCAGCCGACATCCATGTACACAGAGGGGAGGGGGTCACTTCCTGGGCTGTATCGCCAATAAGCCCTCTTCTTGCCCCCACTCACAGCTGTGAAACAGGATAGCTGTTTCAGTTCACTTCAGCGCTTTAGGGCTTGCACAAAATCATTTCTCTTCCTGGGATGTTACTTCCCCCAGTTTATAGCATTGGCCTCTTGCAAGACCTGTTGGTGGCTGGAAACCTGGGAAAACTTCTTGAGTTTTTCAAGCCCTCTGGTATCTGGGGCAAGTCTTGCTTCATCTCAAGTCCAGCTCCTCAGAGGAAACTTTTGCAAAGTTTTGTGTGTAGGTTTAAGCAGCCTCAGCACTCACAATCCACTCCTTCATTTTTCCATCACCGAAACAACCTACATCCCATGGTAACTTATAGGAGAGATGGGAGGAGGTGCTTAGAAGAGGACTTCGCATTTCCTGACCTGAGATGTTGTTCTTGGGCCTGCTCTGGTTCTTCACCTTTCCCATGTGAGATGGGTACCATGGTGCCCCGCTCTACACTCAGCATCGGGAGGGGGCCCAACTCAGCCAAGCACCCCTGTGAAGGACCAAAGCCTGAACACCAGACTGGGATAAGAAAGATGGCACAGTTGACTCTGTCTCTGCCAATCATGAAGAGGCTTTAATCAGCTCCAAGGCAGAGACTGACGATGGACTCCTGGCATTCATTGCCTGCTTCTTCCTCAGAAACAGAACCCTGAGGCCGGGCACAGTGGCTCACGCCTGCAATCCCAACACTCTGGGAAGCCAAGGCGGGTAGATCACCTGAGGTCAGGAGTTTCAGACCATCCTGGACAACATAATGAAACCCCATCTCTACTAAAAATACAAAAATTAGCTGGGCATGATGGTGCATGCCTGTAATCCGAGCTACTCTAGAGGCTGAGGCAGGAGAATCGCTTGAAGCCAGGAAGCGGAGGTTGCAGTGAGCCGAGATCATGACATTGCACTCCAGCCTGGGTAGCAAGAGCGAAATTCCATCAAGAAGGAAGGAAGGAGGGAAGGAAGGACAGAAGGAAGGAAGGAAGGAAGGAAGGAAGGAAAGAAGGAAGGAAGGAAGGAAGGAAGGAAAGAGGGAAGGAGAGAGAGAGAGAAAGAAAGAAAGGAAGGAAGGAAGGAAAGAAGGAAGGAGGGAAGGAGAGAGAGAGAGAGAAAGAAAGAAAGGAAGGAAGAAAGAAAGAAAAGAGAAAGAAAGAAAGAGAAAGAAAAGAAAAGAAAAGAAACCCTGAGCTTTCTTCTGACATGCTCTCTCCAGTAATAAAGACTACGATGTTTCCTGGCCTCCCTAGGAAACTGGGTTCTGACCACAAGAAGTATAAACAGAGAAACTTCCACTAAGTCTTCTATTTAAAAAGTCAGGGGAAGAAGTTCTCCTTTTCCTTCCCTTCTTCCCATCTGCAGCCAGGTATTTGGGCGTGACCGCAGTAGAGGATCAGCAACACTGGCCACACAACCCAGGGAGGCAGGTCCAGACCCTTGTCTCAAAGCTGTGGGAAGATGGCTGAGAACCAAGGAAGAACGAAGTGACGTGGGGCTGAGGAAGGGCCACTGGGTATGTTCCTGCAGGTCACTGGGGCATGAGGGGGCCTGGCAGACTGGGTCTTGGCAGAATGGTTGCACAAAGACTCGATATGGAGTAGCTATGGCCTCAGTAAGATAAAGATTTTGAGTGGCAAGATGAGGCATCAGAAACCATCTTCCTGCCTTGCTGTCCCGAAGCAAATGCCTCTCTTATTTGCTGTTAGAGTCCTGTGGAGCACCTGTCACAGTTACAAATTTCCATTAATTTGTTTGACTACTTATCAATATCCATCTTCCCTCAGAGGCATAATCTCCTTGAGAGCAAGGGATGAGGGGGCTGCTTTTGTGCCTGGCAGAACCTGGCACAGAGTAGATGCTAAGTAAAACTGCCATCCCAGCTGTGGCCACAAGGCCCCACAGGATGACTTTCAGGCCCCAATTTCTCTCCCCAGCACTGGGCTCCAGTTTCTTGGGAACTGCTGCAGATTAGAAGTGGGTGAGAAGTTTGGCTTGAAGGAGGACCATGCACTCTCTTGCCTGGCCACTGTCATGCTCTGGCAGCTCCACGTCTTGAAGAGAGTGCACTGTGTGAAAACTCTCAAGCCACAGGCGAGGGTGGAAGCCCAGTTAGGCTCCCTCACCTCTTGTGTCCCATCCCTTACGCCAGCGGTAATCGAGTGAGCTGGCCAGGGAACCCCATGACAGAATGATGGAAAGGGCCAATTTTCTAAAAGGCATCTAAGTCAGACTCCTTGTCTGAAATCCATACAGCCTCGCATGCACACACAGACATTATTTTAGGCTGCAGAGTTACTCGCAGAAGTCAGCAATGGGAAAACAAAAACAACAACAACAACAATGACACCGTTTGTAACTATAGGGGAAAAGTGCTGCTTTTCAAAGAAACCCCATTTCATTCTTTCCCTCACAAAAGTCCTCATCCTTCAGGTTTTAACAGCAACAAGCTTGGCTTATAGGAAAGATTTGGGGGAAAATATTTCTTTCCTTCCTGCAGTCTTCCATTTGAGGAATAACCAACCACTTCCTCAAGTCACTGATTGTTTCATTCTTTCTAAAATGTTCACCTCAACCCTTAAAGACAATGAACACCACAAGGCCTCCTATGTTTTTCAGCCTACATTTTAGGTTAACAATTGTATTTAGCAACAGTTGCAGCATTAACAAACAAACAACCTCCATATCTCAGTGACATCCAGTAATACGCATTTATTTGTCACTCACAGGCTTGCGGATTGGCTGGGGCAGGTCTGGTCCATGTGCTTCTCATCCTCCTCCTTAGGTCAGGAGACATTAACAGCACAGAGGGCAGGTGCAGTTCACCCACATGTTCCAAGCCTCTACTTGCATTGTGTCTGTGAGCATCCCATTGGTCAAAGCAAGTCCAATGGCCAAACTCAAAGTCAAAGGGCATTGGGTAGAGAAAGAAAAACCCATCCCCTGCAGTAAGTGAACAATCCGCTGTTCACCAAGTCCCACACTTGCTGCGTTTTCACTACATGCAAGGAAACGTGGGATACCATGTTGAATTAGATCCAGTCTCCACCCTCAAGGAATTTACAATCCAATAAAGGAAACAAATGGATCCATAAAATGGTGACATTTAAATGTAAAGCAAAGATTGTGGGAAGAGGGAAGGGAGTGACATATTTTGTCTATGATAGTCAAGGAATACTTTGCAGGGAAGGGACAGCTTATGTACAAGAATGAATTTGATAATAGGAAAAAAAGAAAGGAATCGTTAGGTCACCAGCCAAGAGCAAGCTATCCGAGATCTCTGATGATGGCTGATGATGGGTTCTTTTATACTGTAATCTGCTTTAATAAAACTGGATAATAAGAGTCCAGATGATGCTGGCTTCTGTGCGTGAAAGTGCTGAAGAGGATTTGAGAGGTCACCTAATCCAAGCCTGTATCAGGATCCCCAAACCCTGTGAGGGCCTGGACACACAAAAATGAACAAGACATAGTTCTCTGCATTCAGACTGGGCAGTCCTTAAAGCACTCAGAATAAATGAGAAATGCTTGCATATGTGGTGAGGTACACGGCTTGTAATTGTCAGAAATCCGCAGGACAGCTAGTAATAGCAGAACCACACAAAGCAAGGACAGTGTTAAGGTAGCAGCCTCAAGGACAACAGAAAAGCTGAGAGGCGGCTCAAAGCCAGGGTCCATACTCTGTCCCTTTCCCTGGAGGAGAATCTGAATTCTCTGTCTGTGCAAGTGCCTGGAGTTGAGTTTCTCTTGAAGCTCCCAGGCTTCAAAGGAGTCAAAAGAAAACCCTGTTTATCTTCCCAGAACTTGGAAATTAGGGGCAAGATCACCTCTTCAGATCCATTTGTTCTCACTCTCATTGGGGAAACTGAGGTAGCATAGCAGACACTTTTCCCAAGGATATCTAGAAGTTAACATGGCACAGAAATTCTCAATATGAATTCTAGGGATGGTCATCAGTGTCTGTAAACATCCTGAAATGACACATAAAATGTGTTTTTATAAGTGCAATTTTGAAATAAGAAGTCATAGTTTTCATTATATTTATATTCTCAATATAATTATGACCCCTCCAAAGACAGTTAAAAATTTGGTCCACTCATCTCTTCATTTATTTATTCAGTTTATTCAACAAACACTTCTTAATCCTGATGATTTGGAGACTGGGGAGATAAGACACTCCCCTCTCCCCCACAGTCTTCAGGTAGGACAATCTGTACATCATCTTGCTCTTCCAAGGGGCCTGTTAGACAGGTCAGCAGAACATTAAACCCTTTCAAAATGGGGGCTCAGCTGGCCACTCACAGTTCCTCTGTGTGAGTCCAAATCCTTTCCCCTCCACACCACTCCCTCCCTGCTTGTCTTCCTTCCTGCTTTCAACTAACACTTAAGGAGCCCCTGCTTTGTGCCTGGCCCTGGGCTACGTCTTGCTTAAATGCAGGAGCCACATTCTGGACTGAGCCAATTCTGACGCAGTTTGTCTTTATGGCAAAAAAAAAAAAAAGCCTAAAGTCTCCCTTCTTCCCCTCTCCTCCCCTCTCCCCCTGCCACCCTGCCCTGCCCCATTCAGGGAAAGCTTTGTTTTCTCCTTGAAGAAGCTGTAATGAAGCCTTCCCCTATGTTTATGGTTTATGAAAGAACATTAGAGAATTGCCATGGTTACAGGCCCTGTTCTGCCTCCATCTGAGGACTGGAGGGAGCTGGAGAAAAGCACCAAGTGACGGCTCCTGGTACCACTCAGCCCAGAATCATCATTTAAAAAAATGTTTACATCAGAGGAGAAGTTGCTTCTCAAATAGCAAAGGGAAAATCCCGGGTTTGATGAGATTGTTACCCAGATTCTTGGCTGGGTTGTTTCTCCCTCACTCGGCTTCCCCCTGCTCCATTATTATTTACGGTTGTATTAAATCAGGCAAAGGGAGCAGACGACAAAATGCAACTTCGTGTTGGCAGCTCTGGCAAGATGCCCAGGCTCAGAGCTGGCCCCACATCCCGTCCTCTTCAATCTTTAGCGGCAGCAGTGGCGGCAGTGATGGCTGCCAGGATCAGAGTCTCCCGGTCTCATGGCAGATCCTGCTTTAGATCAAGCCCTGGGTTGACAAGCTCGACCTGTTCCAGCTCCAGTCCCTGGGGATTGATGGGCCGGTGCGGGGAGCAGGGGTACCATTCTGATACTGAAACAGAACAGACCCAGCTAGGACCTGGCGACCAGGGTCTTAACCCAGCCTGCTCCTCACTAGCTGTGTGTCATTAGGCAGGTCTCTTTGCCTCTCTGAACTGTGATGCCCTTTTCTTTAAAAAAGGGCATAGGTAACCCATCCTGAAGGCAAAAAGGTGGAATGCTGTCACTACGGTCAGGCTGCCTGGGTTCAAACTGTGACTCTACCGTTTGCTAGCTGTGTAACCCTGGGCAAGTTGCAGAGAGATGGGGCCATGTCTGGAAGGAGCAGAGGGAAGACGGGGAAGTCCAGGGAGAGGGAAACCTCTGTGTGACAAATTAGAGGAAGCCCCCTCCCAGAGGCAGCGAGGAGGGGCAGGAGGTCTCCGGGGCAGGTGTGTGATGGACTTCAAGGTCAAGAGAGGCTGTAGAGACTGGGCACTCAAGTCCCGGCTTGCCCTGCCGAAGGAAACTGAACCACACATCGCAGACCAGGAAGCGTAGCCCTGGCACCCCCACTCACCCTCAAGTCCCCACTCAGAAGGAAAAGTAATTTTCCATGTTAATGTATCTGAGTCCCAAACCTGCTGACCTGTGAAAAAACCCTTCCTAGTGATTTATTTGTCTCCTCTTGCTAAGACAACTGCCTCATTATTTTAAGTCATGCCCACAGCAGTGGTGCACGCTCCCTTCTGAGGTCAGACTGGGCTTGCCATGGGGACCAGAGAAAGCAAGGAAAGGTTCCCAGGGGTCACTGGCCCCAGGGAAGCATTGCTCGGCAAGGTTGCTTTATACCACTTTGGTCCAGAGACCATGAGAAACTCCTTACAGACCCCAGTTCTCCTGAGATTTGGCCAGGAGAGGCCAGACCAAAAGAAAACCTGGGCTCATGGCAGTAACCAGTAAAATAACCTCTGGAAAGTTCTGTTTAACTACCTGTAAAACCGGGGCACCTGTATGCCAGCAGACATCCTGGGAGAGCTTTCATGGAGTCCACGTTGGACTTAGCTGTGATCAGAAACAATCTTATACTTTAAAAGATCTTGCTTATTCTCAGATAGCAATAAAAATGATCAATAATTCTACCCCCATTTTCTCCTACAATGGAAAAGGATGCATGTTAGGCAATGGGTATTTGAGACGAGTCAAATCAAAAGCAACTCAGAAATGGAAAGTCATTTCATAGTGGAACAAACGTTTATCCAGCACCTGGTGCACGGCAGCCAAGCTTCCCAGTGAGCATCAGAAGGAATTTACACAGGGTAGTGGCAATGCCCTCTCAGCCACCCTCAGCCAGGGAGGCAGAGGAGTAGAAAGAGCATGAGTTTTGGAGAGTATATGGGCTCAAAGCCAGTTCTGCTCTTGCAGTGTGGCATTAGGCATGTTATTGGACCTCTCAGGGTTCCTCTGTCTCCTCATCTGCAAAATGGGAATCCTAACCATCATAGCAGATGATCAACTCAGGTAATTTATCTCCCTTTTTATGTCTCATTCATTTCACTTCGTGAAGCCCTTTCAAAGCTCACCTCTCTCTTGAAATATTAGCTGACCACCCCTCTACCCCCTGTGGCCTCCTAGTACTTCTTAGTATCTACAGACATTTAGGTATGCCTTCAAATATTTTCATATACTGTATCATACTGCTTTCAGAGTGGATCTGTGGTCTCCTCAACTAAATGTGCAGTTTCTTGAGGTCCAGGCTGTCTTTATACCTATTGTTGATCCCCTCTAAGATCTGGCACAGGGCTGGCATGAGGAGACAACAGGGGGAGCTCAAGTAAGAGTGCTTCACCACCTGATCATGAAGGCAGAAGGGGTCTGAGGGCTAGAGAACTTGGTCTGCTTGACAGGCCAGGTAAGGACTGGCTCAGTGTGCACTGAAGATGTGGCCTGCCCATTGCTGTATGCAAACAGGTGATGGATAGGTGGACGGATGGATGGATGCATGCATGGGTGCATGGGTGCACAGATAGATGGATAGAATGACCTTGTCCTGAAGAGATTTCTCTGGCCCCTTAGTTCCTACACATTTACCCTGAATTTTTACCTTCTTTTCTCCTCCACAGGCTCAGTGATTCTAGCCAGGCTGCACCCAAGGGCTCCAGGGCCAGACTGATTAGTTTTCTCACTTGCTTATGAGGTGTAAGTAAATAATACAAAAACAACTCAGTGTCATGCCTCAAACATTTCTGCTGGTGCTGTCAGCCTCCTAATTAATGCCACTGCCTGGGAGGCTGGGAGGCTCTCAGCAGCCTGTCCCCCTGAGCTCCCTCCAAACCCTTAGCAGGTCATGCCAGGCCTGGTGCAGCCTGCATCAAACCCCAACCAGTGACTTCCTCCCAGAGATACAAACATTTCAGACAAGCTCAGTCAGAGGCAATTCAACACCATCACATTCCCAGGGACACATTACTAAGCCCAGGTAAGAAAACAGGCTCTGAGTCAGGTACGGTGGCTCACGCCTGTAATCCCAACACTTTGGGAGGCTGAGGTGGGCAGATTACTTGAGGTCAGGAGTTTGAGAACAGCCTGGCTAACATGGTGAAACCCATCTCTACTAAAAATACAAGAAAATTTGCCAGGTCTGGTGGTGGGCACCTGTAGTCCCAGCTACTTGGGAGGCTGAGGCAGGAGAATCATTTGAACCCGGGAGGCAGAGGATGCAGTGAGCCGAGATCGTGCCACTGCACTCCAGCCTGGGTGACGGAGCGCGACTCCGTCTCAAAAAGAAAAAGAGAAAACAGGCTCTGTCTTTGAGAAAATGCCAAGACAGTCTCACTAGAGCTTCCTCCCACTTCCACAGCCTCAAGCCAACCCAGCCCAAGTCCCATCCTCTGGGAAGCCTTCCCTAATTTCTCAGCTTTTGTTGATCAGTTTCTTCCTCTGGCATCTACAACATTCTGTCCACTCCATGGAGAAGATGGAACTGTCTCTTCCCTTCACTCTACAGCGTCCTTTCTAAGAGGTCTATTCCATCAACACGACTGACACCTCCTAGAAGGGCAGAGCTCTGAACTGGGCATACTTGGTGTTGGGGTGGGGAGGCAGCTGTTGGAGGAGGGGGAAGACTAGGAAGCATAGGTAGATGAGATATGGTTTTTGCCTTCTGTAACTTTGTGCTAGGGAAACAATAGAGGCCCACATTTTAAACACACACACACGCACGCACACACACACACACACACACACACACACACACACACACAAAGCCAGTCCTCATCTCTGCCCTACTCTATCACAGGAGAGGACCTCGGAGGCAGCCTTTCCCAGGCTCCTATGTCAGGTGACTTCTGGCTGGAGTGGACCAATGTGAGGCATTAGTAGGAGATCGGAAGGCAGGAGAAACCAAGGTGTTTGTCCTCCTCCTCCTTCCCTGTCTGAGGCAGTGTCTATGGCAACAGATGCTTCTCCTAATTGGCTCCAGCTCCCAACAGAAACACCTGCCCCATGGATCCAGGTGACACCTCAGCCCCTCCACCCCTGGGCTCTGGGAACACTATCTCTTCCCTTTGAATCTCCAGCTTAGCCAGGGGTGACAACTACTTCCTGCTGTTGCTAATCACTGGGTTGCCTCATTGTCCCTTTCAGCTTGAAGCTTTTCCATCATATTGCTTTCAATATGCCCTGCTGTCAAAACTCATGGTGCTGTATGTTTTCCTGGTTGGATCCTGTCTTCTGATACCAGCTCTCCTGGTTATGTCAGAATCTCGTGCCTGGAAGGCAAATCACCTTTGGTCCATTACTCTTCATGCAGCTCTTCAACAGGCCTGTGCTCCGGATTAGCAACCCTCAGACCCCAAGCAGCTAAGAAAAAGGCTCAAATATCTCTTCATCCCAGGGATTTGAGCTGCTAGCCCTAGAGCTCCCTGCCTGTGACTCAGGCTCTCCACCTCTGTGGGACCTACCCCTCCCTCCAGATGTGTCTGGGCACCCAATGGCCACATGAGCTGAAAGTGGGGGTTGAAAATGGGGTTTAGAGCAGCTTGGGGGAGCTTCAGAGAAGCCGACCACTCACTCCCCACACCCCCGATGGAGGCACAGGAACCCTTCCCAGGTGTCCAGGGATTCTGCAGAGCAGCATTTGGGAGTCATTTCCTTCTAACCAGGAGTGATCTTATTCCTAGACTTTCATTGTCCACAACCATGGCCGTTAGCCAGCCACATTTGGCTTTTTAAATTTTACATTTAAATGCATTGAAATTAAATAAAATTTAAAATTCAGTCTTTCAGTTGGACAAGCTGTATTTCAAGTACCCAACTTGTGGCTAGTGGCTGCCGTGTTGGATGGGCAGATACAGAACATTTCCGTCATCACAGACAGTCTTACCAAGCAGCTCTGTTCATGGACAAAGCTGTCTTCGTCAACAGAGAAAGAAATGAAACCTGCATAATACAGATTAACCAATTACATTTAAACAACCAAACATTCTCCCTGCAATGCGTATGACCAAAGGATGACTGGGTTTTCATACAGAAATAGCTTTTAGCTGGACCAGATTGGAGGCAGGGTGGGGGGAGTTCAGGGAGAGCGAAAGAGGCAGAGAGATTATTTTCTAATGTCTCTTCCAAAGATGCATGAGTGGAAAGTTGATGGGATTAATGCAAGTATGAAAACCCACTGAAGCGAGGAGCTTTTTAAAAATGAAAGAAAGATTTGCTGAAATGGAAAAGAGAAAAAACAACATGTTTATTCCTCACTTGGCTTTCTAAAAGAAAAGAAACAAAAGAGCATCAGCTGAGGTGTCTTTAACTACAGCACAAGTTTAGCAGCCAGGACTCAGAAGGCAGTGCTAACGGTGGGTGAATGAGATATTTTACCTGTCTGCTATGACAAGAAAATTAAAGATAATTGAGCAGGGCATTAAACTTGTAGAAACAGAGATGGTCCCTTTGCATTATACCTTCTCCCTCTGTAGCCCCTAGCTAGGAACAAAACACTCTATTTCCAGGTTATTCAAAATCTTTGTACTAATTTGGGGGGCCAAGGTTGGGGAGGGAAGTGGTGAGGAAGGGACAGAAGGGTATAGGGAAAGTCATTTGCTAACCTTTAAAAAGTTCACACTTTTATACACACCGAAAAGATGAGAAGTCTACAGAGACGTGGTCCTGAACAGGAGAGAGATGGCCTCATCCCCCAAGGGGGGTTCTCACTAGTTGTTTACTGGGCTTCACCTCCTGACTCAGTAGATCTAGGGTAGGGCCCACAAATTGACATTTTAACAAGTTCTCAGGTGATGCTGCTGCTGCAGGTGGGAGCCACACTGAGAGCCACTTCTCCAAAACAGCACCTCTGGATGGGGTGGCCCAAGTGAGGATCATATTCACTGCTGTCCATCCACTCAGGGCTGGGTGTAATGAGCAGCAAGGAGGGCTTCCCATCTAGGGAATGAGATGCATTGATTTTGATTTTGGTGCCTCCCCAGGTGAGTGCCTCACTCTCCTCACCTACTCCAGCCCTGGCTGCAAGATTGGCCTAATAATCCCTATTTTCTTCCCTCTGAGGTTCAGAGATGTGGAGTGACTTGCCCAAGATCACACAGTAGATGCACAGCCATGACTCAAACTCAGGAGTTTTAGCTATCCAAAGTCAAGGACTTTCCACCAAACCCCTGTGTCCCGCATGAATGCCCTCTGGGCCAAATGCGACTGGTATGCCTGTTTTCCTGCGGCTCAAAGGACTCCTTTCAGCAGGTTAACAGAGGCTGGTCAACCATCAGCGTCCTCTCAGTCCACAGCAGAGAGCCCTCGTTCACTGCTTAGAGGCATCTAGCTGGAAATTGACAATCTGCCTATTGAATCATAACAAACAATGCCAAGAATCAGTGGGGAGATTGCCCACACTCCCCTCCCCATCCCCTCATCATCACTAACAATAACTTAACATTTACCACATATTACCTATATCATCTCGTTTGATCTTTATATCAAACCTAGGGAGGCAGGCACAGCTTGCCCTTCCACTTTACACGTGAGGTACAAAAGAGCATCTTTGTTTAAATTCACAAAGCCAGCAAGAGGAAGGTGAAGATTCCAGCCTGGACGGCCAGCTTCAAGAGGCTCAACCTGCCAGCCACCCCGACACCATACCAGAGAAGAAAGGTGCCCACAGTGTCTGCATCAATCACACATTCCATGCAAGGATGTTTCCAATCTCTTCTTTCAGTCAAAGATGAATTTCACACCTACTATGTGCAGGCACTGAATATGATTTAAAGAGTCTTAGGTCATAGTTCCAGCCCCCCAGGATTTTACATATTTACCTCTTCCAGGCATTCAGAGAAGTTGGTCCTTCCTAGTGATAATGCCCAGATCATTTTTCTTTCAAATGAAACATAGAGAAAAATAATGACACATTTTCAGCAAGAAAGAAGATGCCAGAAGGTAATTGCTTTGCAAATTACTGTAAGTTATAAACGGATCAATGATTTTCTCCAAAGTTGGAATCAGCTGTAATTAGCGATATGCAAATCGCACCCTGAGCCCCTAGTGGCTCACAATGAAGTGGGAGGCACCCTCAGCAGCCATTTATATTAATTCAGAGGAAGCTGGGTGGACGCTCACCAAATGGGCTTGGCGGGCTGCGAACTGAAGGAAAGCAGAGAGGGAGAGAATAAACACGTGCCCTACCTGAAGCTAGAGGCCAGGTCTGAAGACACTTCAGAGACTTTCTAGCAAAATCTTGCCCCTGTCCCCAGCTCAGACCCAAGTGGGGGTAGCAAAGGAGGATGCCAGAGGTCTGGATAGGATATGACTTTCCTTTCACACTATACAGTGAGGTTGGGAGAAGAGCAGGAAAACTGTCAGGATTAAGTTCCAAATGAAACTGACTTGCCAGTCACCTGAATGAGGACACTGGCCTGAGCGAGAGAAATGAGCACTAGACAAGGAGTCCAGAAGCAGCCTGGATACTAGTCCTAGCTCTGCACTGTCATCTGTGTGGCCTTGAGCTGGTCATTTTGCCATATAGGTGCCAGGTTCTTCATTTCTAAACAAGGGCATATACAAGATGTTCCTTGGGGTTCCTTCTATTAATTTATTCATTCGCACCAGGGACAGAAACCCAAATACAATGTATTACCATCATCAGCAGCTCTCATTGCTGAGCAACAGATGTGTAACAATGTATGCTAAATCCTCCAGTACATGGGTGAACAGTCAGGAAGGCTTCTTGGAGGAGGTGACATTTGAACTGGGTCCCAAAGGATGATTCCACACTTCATTTCTAAACATAACTTCATTTCCAAATATAACTCTATCTGGGGCCACAGAAGGTTTAAGGATCTCTCAGGAGCACATGGATCATTTGAAGACCACAGTTAAAAAGTTCATTTCTGGGGCTTGTGTCCTACAGACTCTGATTAATCCATCAGAGACTGGGCCTGGGATTCTGCATTTTACCACGCTTCTGGGTGATTTTGAGACATTTGGTCAATGAGCCATATTCTAAGAAAGAAGTGGTTCAAGCCTTCTTGATTCTGTCTGTATTATTACCAACAAACGCATAGCCCAAGGGCTGCTTTCAGAAGCTTTACATTTAAGAACGATTTCAGAACCTTCTACATAGGTACCTCTCTCTAGAAGCAAAGCAGGCCAGGAGTTTGAGCCTAGCCTGGGTATTACAGTTAAAAAAAAAGTTAATTAACTGGGCATGGTAGCATGCTCCTATAGTAAAGACAGAGTAAAACTCTGTCTCTAAAAAGTTAAACAAAAATTTTTTTAAAAAAGCAAAATAACAACAGTGGTGCCACCCAGAGGAACTTGTTTAGAGTTGAAGCCCCAGGTTGCACTCATTACCTGCAAAGGGCCAGTGGCTAGGCATCTTGCTATTTTTCAGAGATGCTCGTGAAGCAGTATGGGGAAATGTCCCAGGCCGTTTTTTCAATCCTGGTTCTCCTGGTCCCTCTGTTCACTAATGATTGGCTACTTCCGGTTTTCCTCTTTCCACTTTCCTCCTTCTGTTTTTCTCACTCCTGTCAAATAGGGGGTCTTCATCCAGCCTCCCCTTGGAAGCAAAAGGTAAGGAGGGCATTGTAGTAGAGGAAGTCACACTGTCCCAACCTAGATTGCCCACACTCCCCTCCCCATCCCCTCATCATTACCTGGCTCCGCACTGCCAGTCACACCTCAGCAAAACTTCCTCAAGCAACCCACCCCATTAGTCTAACTATCCTAAATACCGTATCTAGAATAGTGTTTTAATTGGTGGCCTCCAGTACACAATGCCTCCAGTATTCATACCATACACAGTCCTGTCCCCTTAAATCTGAGCTGGTCCGGTGACTTGTGTTCACCGTAAAATGTAGCAGAGGTGATGCTGTGCATTAAGAAGGCCTAGTAGCTTCCACGTCTGTGCTTGTGGAAGCCTAGAGGCCCAGTGCAGGAAGTCCAGTTAAAGAGTCCTCACCTAAAGAGACTTCGTAAACACACCCCATAGAGGAGAGACTTGCCACTACATGGAGAGAGAGAGAGAGGCTTCATTGATCTCAGATGACCCCAGACAACACCTGCTGACCTGCCAGCAGAATGCAGCCACACGGGTGATCATCAGCAAGACTAGTAAGAACAGCCCTGCTGAGCCCAGTCCTGATTGTAGAACTGTGGACAAATTGAATGGTTATTATTTAAGCCACTGAGTTTTAGAGTGGTTTATTATGCAGCCATAGATACCTGATACCATATCATTCTATTTCATTTTCTTCATACCATCTATCACAAATAACCAAAAAAAAAAAAAAAAAAAAAAAAAATCTGTCCCCTACCTCTAGAAGGGAAGCTCCATGAAGGCAGTGGCAGTCTGCTCATTGCTGTATCCCCTACACCTAGATCCTTGCCTGGCACAGAGCAGGAGCTCCCTAATATTGGTTGAATGAATTCACTACCAGCTCTTCCAAACCTCAGGCAGGACCAGGAGAAAGATGTTAAGACAATAATCGAATGTCCAGCAGCCTCTTGGCCAGAGCCAGAGTCATAAAGGCACACTGATTTTCCATTAACAAACTTTACACTGATCAAAGCGAACTTTAAAGGATCAAAAAAACAGCTAGTGAGGGATTTTATCCTTGTTCAGAGGCACCATAAACAGCTGGCTTACAAGCAGCAAACACTGCAGTTCCCTGAGGTCACAGGATACAACAGCTGAGACTAAATGGCATCAGTGCTAATTCTTTCTCAGTCCCAGAACCAACATCTGGCCTTCTGCGCTCCTGTTCACCCCACCACGCACGAAGCACGCCCACCCTGACTAATGACACTTCCCGAAAAGAGTCTTGGCTGCCACCTCCTGCTGAGCATAGCCAACTGCTGATGCTGAAGGAAGCCCTCTGGGGGTGGGCAAGCTGGCTGTATGTGGGACAGAGGGAAGCAGTGCAGAAAGATGCTACCTAGCTGCCTTTTCATCAAACACCTAACGCCAAACCATGGGTTACGCCCCCTTTAATGCTCTCTGGGCCACACCCATTTACATGCTCTTCTGGGCCTCTTTCTCCTTTCTCCTCTTCTCCTTGTCTGTGTTTGCAAAGGCCTGGGGGAGCCTTTCTTTACAGGTGGCAACTGGCTGCTAGAAAGAGGGGGAACTGTGAGAGAGTGCCACCTGCCAGTCAGGCCCAGGGACCCCACATCAGTCCAGGCTGGGACTTTAGAGAAGACCTAGGCCACCCTTCTCTTTAGCCTTTCTGGATTTCTTTATCTTCTCCTTAATGAGAGTTTTCTCTGTGCTTTTGTGAGGGTTAAATTAGACACTGTATTTAAAGCAGCAGTTCACAAACACAAACATGCATCAGAATCACCCAAAGGGCTTGGTAAACCATAGATTGCGGGGTCCCACCTTCAGAGTTTCCACGGGCCAGGCATGAGGACAAGAATTTGCATTTCTAACAAGTTTCCAGATGATACTAATGCTGCTGGCCCAGGGACCACACTTTGAGAACCACTGATGTAACACAGTAGAAATGTAAATATGAACATCTATATAGACAGACACGCACGCACAAAGAAAGCCCAAATTTTCTGGAATTGTCTCAGTTCTTAGTCAATGGAAATACATAAATCATTTCAAACAGCCTCTACTACAGCCCTCAAGGGGCTGTCAAAGAAAAACAGCCTTGCAGCAGAGTGATTGTAAAGGATGCAGAGAGGAGAGGATAAATATTCCACAGGCTCAGAAATTGGTGTTCCTCACATGTTTGGAAACGAGCCAGAGAGTTGAGGGAGAAGGGAGAATCCTTTGGCCAGGGAGAACTCATCAGCAAGGAGGGCTTTTAGGTAGAGATGGGCTTGAGGGGCTGGCAGACTGGTATACTAGGAGAGAGTGAACTTCCTCCTCTAAGGTTC
This sequence comes from Rhinopithecus roxellana, assembly GCF_007565055.1. Taxonomy (NCBI): domain Eukaryota; kingdom Metazoa; phylum Chordata; class Mammalia; order Primates; family Cercopithecidae; genus Rhinopithecus; species Rhinopithecus roxellana. The sequence continues at coordinate 20,905,645 of NC_044559.1, forward strand.
CTGGACCACCCGCATCAGAATCGCAGAAACAGGCTCCCAGACCTCACTCCAGACCTGTGGAATCAGAATCTCTAAAGGGGAGATCTAGGAATCCTTCTTTAAACATGAGCCCCAGGTAAGACTTATACACATGTGAGGAGTTTTTTCCTAGAGTGTCTTAAAGTCCCATTAGGGATACAAGGCGCTGGGGAAGGGGGAAAGGGGGAGTTCATGTTTAATGGGTACACAGTTTACACTTGGAAAGATTAATAAGTTCTGGTGATAGGTGGTGGTGATGGTTGCAGAGCAGTGTGAATGTATTTAATGCCACTGAACTGTCCTTTTGGAAATGGTTAAAATGGTAAATTTTATGATATGTAGACATGTATGTATATAAATGCAATATATAATATATATATAACTGCAGTAAAAAGTGAATTCCTATTAAAGAGGTAAAAGTGCATTGACAAGATAAGCTGTATCTGATTGACTATATATTATCTTGATAAAGTTGTCATAATGCATTGGACATTGTGTGGAGTACAGAAAGATAAAAGCCATGGAGAAACAATGTTTTGAATATCTCCTGTCCAGTTGAATGGGTGGTCTGATTCTAATAATAAACACTTCTGAATGAGACAAAAGTACCTTCAGGATAAGTAGGAAGCAATATTCCTTGTGAATATCCAGCCCTCTTTGCTCCTATTCTGTACTCCCCAGGCAACATTCTGATTCAAGATGGGGCCCTTCTCAAGCACGCTTCCTGACCACACACCCAGGAGGCAGTGCCCTTCCTCTGCAGGTGCATGTAACTGGCCCCTAACTTCCTGCTGGAGAAGCCTTCTGTTGTAAATGTCCACGCCGGTTACACACCTCATTCCTCTGGGAGCAGGGTTCTGTTTAGCCACAACAAATCCATTCCCCAGAACCACAGTGCCTGGCCATTGTAAAAACTGAAGTTCTAAACCTACAAAGCTGAGGATGCGTTGGCCCCCTAGGGGAGCACAAATTCCAGAAAGTCCAGCCTGGGAAGTGAACTGCCAACTGCATCCACCACCACCTTCCTTATACCACCACTCTCCACACACACACACCTGTTTACAATGAAGGCATCAACCAAATCTGCAAAACGCTCTCATTTTGTCCAGTAATGGAAGAAACATTATCTACTTCTGTTTTCCAAGCTTACCACAGAGATCTGTGAAGTCCTACTTTCATCTCTCCTCCTCAGCAAAATCTTGGCTGAATTCTCCAAACTCCACAGATCTCCCCCCGTCTCAGCTAAATGCCTACAGAAGTGGGTCTGCACCTGTGCTTATGGAGTGTGAGAAACTTGGTCAAGGTAATAGAACTAGAAAGGTGAGCTAATAGCCACAAGAGTGCCCAGCACTGCGCAGATGCACAGCAGGTACTCTCTGCATACACTTCCAAATTTCCGGAGGGTGAGGAACTCTTGCTCTGGAGTTGTTTTCCACCCTGGCTGCATATTAGACTCTGATAGATAGCTTCTGATGCCCAAGGATCCTGGGGTGAGGCTTGAGCATCTATTCCTTGAAACCTCCCCCAGCCGAAATGAGCTCACAGCACACTACTGGGTTCAACAAATGTTCAAGAAGGATTTCATAAGTTAATTGAGATGCTCTGTGATCAATATGATTGACAAGGAAGGACAATTCCTTTTGGGCATCATTACAAGGTTCCACTTTAATACTCAGAAAACCTTTAAGAACATTAGGCAATTCCAGACAAGCATTAACTGAGCTTTCAAACACTTGGTCTTAAGGCCAAGCATCCCAGCAATGATTCTGCTAATTATTCCCATTCAACAGCAGTGTCTCTTCACATACCGAGAGTCTTTTTAGGGGAAATAACCATCTTCTCCAAGACATATTTCGTTTGCTGCAGCGGTGAGAAACAACACGGTCATGGAAGAACTTCAGGAGGAAGAGCTGAGAAGCCCAGTGGTGTATAAATAGATAGCTGGATGGTTACTAAATCTGACCCCAGAGTCATGTAATTAGAGAGCTGGGAGGGGGAACCTCATTAACTACAAAAATCATTATTGGGAAAAGAAGGGAAAGGAGGGCTGATGGCAAAGGTGTCGAGCTGTGAGGGAAGGCTGCTCTGGAGGAGGTCGGGACTGCAGCAGGAGGGAGCACTGTGGGTCAGGACAGGGGTTCCAGAGATGCGAGGGAGGACAAGGAGCTGGTCAGCAGCGACACCCCTCCGGGGCTCCCATATGGAAAAGGCAAGGGGTTGGAAATGCTTAAGGCATTTAAATGACCACAGCCTCTGCTTCCAATGCCCAAGCCCAGGGGTTGTATGGAAACCCTTCCTGCAGGCACAGACATCTGCAGAGGTTCCCTGACTCCTTCTACTGTGTGCATGGATCTGAGGGGTACTCTGTAATCTGGAGAGTAGCCAAGGCAGAACTCAGAACGAGGCCAAGGACCTAGGTAAGCCTGGTCCCCAGCTAGTTAGCCCTACCTGATGCCTCCACCCCAGACCACAGCTCCCTCTTCTACTCCCCAAACCAGGGTCCTGCCTGTATCCAAACAAAGGGAGTGCTGACTCCTGGCATGTCCCATGACCTAAGAAAGACTTTGTTCCCTTTGACATGATTCATTCAGCTAGTGCATGCTGTGCTCCTTCTCTGTGTCAGTGGGCAGGGAAGTACAGCCAGAGAGAATTGTATCTGACGAATGAATGAATACATGATAAATAATAACAACAATAACAACAACTAGCATGTATTGAACATACGCTAGACGCTGTGCTAAGCACCTTATGTTACGATCATATCTTTAAACAACTTCTGAAGAGGTATTAACATTATTCCAGTTTTACAAATCAGAAAACTGACATTCTAAGAATTTAAACAGCCATTTCATATAGCCAGAAATTCGTGGAGCTGACACTTAAGTCCACATCTGCCTACCCCACCATTTGAAGAGTTCAAAGCCTAATTGAACAATGAGGGAACCATGCAGGATAAAATGGTGAAAGAAGCAGGAGAATACCACAGACACCCAATACTATGGGGGAAGAGGAGGGAGAGATCAGGGCAGAAGGGGCCAGGGGTACCCTGCAGTGGGGCAAGGGGGAGTCTAAGAGCCTGGTGGTTTGCTGCTTAGAAAAACCCATACATGCTTGGCCAGCAGTTTTTTGAGGATTGGTTTGGACTGGGTTTTTGGATGTGCAATGTATACCATTCCCTAACGTCTTACCACAGGCTGAAACACACATGGGTCATCTGCCCAACTCCTGTAATCATTCAATTAGGGGACTCTGGGAAAAGGCTGTGGGCCTCTAGCAAAAATCAGTTTCTCCCTGACAAATGGTGAAGTCACATTACAATACTCTCTGCTTTGTTTTAAAAAACATAAAGGAACTATTTTTTCTTAACCTATTTAAAGGTGTGTGTGTGTGCGCACGTGTAAGTAAATATGCCTGAACAGTGAGACCCCACGCATGGGATGTGGGACGTGCATAAGTTCTCTATTCTCCCTCAAAGCAGATATGCATGTAACTTATACAATGCAGTAGTAGCCTTGGCCTAGCTTGTTTAAGAACAATGGTCATAATTCCTTAGTATCCTTTGGATCCTTTAGAAAGGAAAAATTCATCACATGGCCATTGCCAGAGATTTCAAATCCTTTATAGGCTTTTCCCAAGAATCCTTCATGGGGCCCATCCACACGCTTCCTTCAGTAGGAGATAAGAAACAGAATTACAGGTGGTATCAAAGGAACTGTGTATACACTACGGCCTAGCTTATCTAGGAATGCCTACGAGAGAGTGTCAAGCATCCATACATCATCGATCAGGTGTGGAAAAGTGGCTGGAACTGTATTTTAGAAGAAATTATCCCTTCTCTGGAGCCTTCTGCCATTCCACCACACTGCAAACTGTCAGCCTCTGCAACTAGAACAGCTCCAGGGTTTCAGGCAAGGGAGGTGTGAGTATAAGATATAGGAAGATATTCAAAAGAGTGTTTACATTCCTGACACCCTGGTGCTGCTGAACACTTCAACGTACTGGGTATCCCCAGAAGACACCCAAATTCCAAATTCCACACCCAAAACCAAGTCCTATTATGTCTGGGTTCATTGTTAACCTGAGCCAGCTTCCTCCAATAACATAGCAGGGTCATTTAAATGGTAGAAAGTTCTGCATACTCCAGAGGAGCTGAAGGATGGAAGGAAATGAAATGTGTGCCCATTGCCAACAAAACTGGAGCCAATAATGAGTCTTTGGGGATTCTTGGTTTCAGGGAGCATCAGAATATTCATCATGACTTTCACAAATTGTTCAGGAAAACCTCTTTCCTCCAACATGGGCAAGATCATCCCTTTGTTACCCAACTCGACCTTCCAAAACAAGAGGCAAGTCCAGGTTTCCTGATGCCCCATTCAGATACATTTTTTTGAGTGTGGGAAATGAAATCCTTCATCTGCATCCTCTAATAGAGCCTATTCTATGTCTGTGCTCACGGGGGGCATGTTAAGTAAACATCAAAGAACTCAGTAGTTGTAATTATGCACATACACACACAGAGACACAGACACACACACATATGCAAAAAAAAAAATGCTACTATGCTTAGATGCATAGATGGACAAAGAGAGTCACATGAATAGGGAACAAGAGGGGGCAGTTCCCATGTTGAGGCTAAGCTGTATCAGCTCTGGGACTCAGATATGTCTGAAGAATTAGTGACTCCCTTTAGGAGAGTATTATAAGGCTTGAGGGACCTCCTGGCAGTGAAATTCCTAAGAGAAGAAGGGGATACATAAGGGAAAAGTTGACCCAATATCAAGTCCTCAGGGTGAGAGGGGAGGTGCAATTCTGCTGATAGCATGGAATCTGTCACTTGTCCCTGACCTTCCCCAGCCTCTGTGCTGTATCATCGGACTCTATTAGCTAATTAATATCAGCCAACATTACGGGCATTTACCAAGTACACCGAGTTTTGTATACATCAGCTCATTTTGCCTCCGTGCAACCCTGAGTTAAGTACTACTGTTTTAGAAGAGTACTATTTCAGAAATGAAGGTTTTGAAGAACTTTCCCTAGCACAGATGCTACTGGTTGGGAGACTCGGGCTTCAAACCCAAGTCAGTTTGAACTCATTACTCAGATCCAACCTCACACTACCCTGATCTCCCAGGGACAGAGGACCTGAAGTGGAAGCTGAAAGAGCTCTACACCTGAATACTACTTCAGGCAGCAGCTGCAGCCAGTACTGCTTTGGGGAAGCACACACTGGAGACAGTCATTCCCCCCGACATTGCCACAGACCACCATGCCTGACACCTGGAAAGGTCGTGGGCATTCATGATGCCTCAGTGGGAGGGTTGGCATTGTTGAAGGGAGTTCTTGTGTTCTGTGGGAGATGGTGGTGGAGTATGGGGAAGGAGCAGTGCCCTGCATGGTATGGTGATATCCAGCAGAGGGGGAAATACACAGATGGCCCAGTGGCAGGCCAGGGCAGCAGTGCCTGGCAGAAACCTGCAGCAGCTGACCAGGCTTGCTTGTAAGCCCACAGAGCATACTCTCTGGGTAAGTCCAAGAACACTTGAGGGGCTTTGGGCAAAGATTGCAGCCCTGCAGTAGCAGGAGGGGTTGAGAGATAGGGAAACATAGGAGATTACCGATGGCATGACCCGCTTTTAACCTCAGACTGCCACAGCTTGAAGAAACTTACGTTAAATATGTGTGAGAGAGACAGAAAGAAAAATCTTCTGCCCAGTCTGACCTTTTAAAAAGTTATTCTGATTCTTTCAAACCAAAAGGCCAAGTTAGACATTAAAAATTATTTTTTTGCATCAGAATCAGGGCAATAGTTTCAGTTCCCTAGCCACATCCCCTCAATTATATTCAATATTGATAAGAATCTTTGGCCTCAGTCTTTCTAAGTGTCCTAATCAGCTCTGACCATCCGGGGAAAGAGCTGCTAACTCCTTGAACAGAGCTCACAGCCCACGTCCCACAAGTTCACATAGGCGTGTACCCTACATGTGAACCCAAACACACACACGCAACAGGGACCCACCCACAGACCACAGAGTTGACAAGGATAGGGTTAAAGACCCAGCCCTGCTTGTCTCAGCAGATGCCATATGGAAAAGTGCTGGCCTGGCAGTGCCCTGTGGCTTCAGCAATCAGGCAGGCAAGGCTAATTAGTCAGTCTGAGATCCATGGGGGAAATGCTGACAAACTCAATAAGCAGCAAGTACTTGGTCCTTCGGGCTGAGATGGAACCACGTAAAGGCAGAAGAGCAGCAGGTCTGGGGGCAGGGAAGGGCAAACAGGTGTCCTCCAAAGAGGCCTTTGTCCAGTGACCTCTTCAGCCTTTATTCCAGATATTATTTTGGATCATGATTAAATGAGCCTTACCAAGCACCAGGCACTGTGCTGACACTTTCTCAGATACCCATGCTTTGGGGCCTGGGTGGTGGTAAATGGCAGGAATGTTTAAAATAGAGCAGAAAGCTTTAGGGTTAGGGTTACGCTCCAATACCTGCCTTGGGCACATGGTCAGTGTTGTCTTAAGTTAGGGATATGCCATTTGGAAGGCAAAATACATCTTTACTCTTCATTCTCATCTAGCAACCCTAAGGATTAGATTTCAGAATCTAAAGAAAAGAAGATAGCTTAATGACTTGCTCACCCAGCTCATGACTGAGCAGGAAGTATAAGCTAAGTATATCTGAATCCAACACCCCATTTGAGAGGGCAGCTGGCAGAACTTAAAATCCCTGTTGATAGGATCCAGGATGCCCACTACCAGGCATACAGCCAAGGGAAATGAAATCAATATGTGAAAGGGATGTCTGCACTCCCATGTTCACCAGAACACTATTCACAATAGTCAAGACATGGAATCAACCTAAGTATCCACTGATGGATAAAGAGAAAAAAGAAAATGTGATATCTGTACACAACGGAATAATATTCAGCCCTAGAAAAGAAGATCCTGTCATTTGCAGGAACATGGATGAACATGGAAGACATCATGTTAAGTGAAATAAGCCAGACACAGAAAGACAAACCACAGAGTCTCACATGTGAAATTTTAAAAAGTTGAATGATAGTTACTAGGGGCTGAGGGGTAGGGTGGAATTGGGGAGATGTTGACCAAGGGATAGAACATTTTAGTTATATAGGAAGAATAAGTTCAAGAGATCTACTGTACAGCATGGTAACTACAGTTAATAACAACGTAGCCTATGCTTGAAAATCACAAAGTAGATTTTTAGTGTTCTCACCACACAAAAAAGAGAAATATGTGAGGTAATACATATTCTAATTAGCTTAATTTAGCCATTCCATAATGCATACACATGTCAATACTTCATGTTATACACCATAAATATATATGATTTTTGTCAATTAACAAACTTTAAAAAAACAAATTTAAAAAATGTAGAAGGAGGGCATCCAGGCTTCTCAATCATTTCCCAGGTTTTCCTGAGAGCACTGAGGGCACCCTCGCAGGCGAAGAGAGATCACTGTCCAGAGAAAGACCCTGGACAGGCCCAGAGAGGATCCGGTCACCCTCAACATCCCAAGAGTCACACACCAGGAAGGGTGTAAGCTGACCCCAGCAACTGCTCATCAGGAAATCCTGAAAAAAGTAAACACAAATCTCAGGTGTAGTAGACACTGGGTTATGAAGAGAATAAAATGTTTCTTAATTTTTCATTTCTTGTAATACACTTTCCTTTTGATGTCTTGTGACTCAGGATATCACAGAAGCCCACCAGGTGTGAAAAACTGATTTAAATTTAATAAATGCATTTGCACACTTTCTGGACCTTGGTGGAAACATTAAATTATAGTGGTTTCCAAGTATTTCTGAAGATTAAAATATATAAAGTTTGGTTGAGTTTTTCTTTCATTAGCATCTCTTTATTTCACTGATTTTCTTACATATCTTCTAAATTGAAAGATCTAAGGGAGGCAGTGAAAGTCAGGGCTTCAGGCTGCCCAGTGAGGAGACTCTCCCAGGGGTATGGGAGCAGGCACTGGCAATAAACCTCCTTGGAGAACCCAGAGTCTTCTAGCCCAGGCAGCACTGCCTAAAGGTTACATCCACACAGAGGAGCAAAAAAGTAGACTGTTTTGGAATTCACCCATTCAACAGGGAACAAAACAGTCAAAAGGTTGCGCTTCAAGGAGTCTGAGAACTGATGCAGTTTTTTGTTTTGTTGTGCTTTGCTCTGTTTTGAGACAGGGTGTTGCTCTGTCACTCAGTGCAGTGGCTGGATCTCAGCTAACTGCAATCTCCACCTCCCAGATCCAAGAAATTCTCGGGCCTCAGCCTCCCAAGTAGCTGGGATTACAGACGCGCACCACCACGCCCGGCTAATTTTTGTATTTTTAGTAGAGATAGAGTTTCGCCATCTTGGCCAGCTGGTCTCAAACTCCTCACCTCAAGTGATCCGCCCACCTTGGCCTCCCCAAGTGCTGGGATTACAGGCCTGAGCCACCACGCCCGGCCTGATGCCTAACTTGATATGACTGTAATAATAACAGTAGCAGCCCCAGCAGCAGCAGTAGATGGGGCTTCCCTGCTGCTTAATTTACTTCACCTTAACTCTGCTTCACCTTCTTGAGCCTAACTTACTTTCCTAGCCTATAAATGAAGATGGGAGTAATCAGCCATTACTATGAAAGTTATGACAACTAACTAGCTTAAAATATGCAAAGGAGGAAACACAGCATAGCTCTGTAATAATAACATGTGCTTGGGATCAGAGACCTGAGTTTGAGGATGTGGCCTCGAAGTTAGTTATCCTTTGAATTGCAGATGAAATAAGAACAGGTGAGAATAAAAAGGTACTTAGAACAATGCCTGGCAAGTATAAGCATTCCATAAATATTAGCTTTTATTATAAACAATAATAAAAACAAGAAGATGTAGAACTGACTACTCACTGAACGGCATCTAATAAATATGCAATATATGAGCCTTTGTTACCTTCCTCTTACATCTTTTCCCTGTTCCCACCTGGGTGCCAGAGGAGGTTGGGGACACACTGAGTGGTAGTGAATATGTGCATCTGATCTCTGGTTTCATTCTCAACCAGAGAAAAAGAAATGATTTTGAGCTTCCCTTGGTTTTTGCCTCACTAGCACCTGGGGAGAGCTGTGTGGTGCTTGCATCTGTATTATGCTGGGCTGAGTGACCCAGGCACATGAGGTCAAATGTACGGCTTTTGTTAAAATTTTGTTTCATTTATCCACCTTGATAATGTAGATCATGGCCTTACTTCTCTCATGGATGGGACAGTGGAGGTAGCTCACATTACATGATTAAAAATAAATAAATAAATGGGAATGCTGCAAATTCTGTCAATTGGATGAAAAGAAAATCAGGTCTGCAAGATATTCCCAAATAGAAATGGGGCTGGTTCCACCAAATGTAGGTATTAAGTAAAATGCGCAGCCCTGGGGCGCACTCGAAGAAGGGAGGGGGAAAGCATTGCTTCTTGGGCAGCCCCTCCTAACTGCCTTCCCCTCCCCTTCATCTCCCCAGCCCCCACCCAACCACTGGCCTTTAGCTGGGAGGAGGGTTGCCCATTCTTACCAAGCAGCAACACAAAGAAGCCAAGCGAGGATCTGAGGGGAACAGATGTCTTGATTTCCTCCCTGGGCTTCTTAATGCTGCTTTCAGCTTAATTAGCCAACTGTGATCCTCACATCTGGATGGGATCATGGGGGCTGAGCAAACACCCATGGGGCTCCTCAGGGACGCCTCTGTACCTTTTTGCCCTCCAGCTCTGTCTGAGCTAAAGGAAACCAGTCAGCGACCAGGCCTCTCTCCTGGGACTCTGAGCCACAGCTGGGAAGGACTGCAGGGGCAGGATCTAAAGGCAAGCAGGCTCCCAGGAAAGACCTGTACTTCTCAAATGCTACCTCGGAAACCAGCCAGGCCATGGTCCTTTAGAGGGGGAGGGCAGAATGGTGTTGGTAGGACATTAAAGGAGTTCAAGTAACGGAAAACACCTGGCACAGTGCCTAAGCCTACTGGGGACTCAGTATATAAGTGATGGTTCCCCACCCATCCACCTTGCCCAGTATTTTAGTGCCATTCAAAAACCTCACAGCCCATCCACCCCATCCCTGACCAGACATGAGACCTTTTTTCTTTTTCTTTTTCTTTTTTCTTTTTTTTTCTTTTTTTTTTTGAGATAGGGTCTCACTCCGGGGTCTCACTCTGTCCAAGCTGGAGTGCAGTGGTACAATCATAGCTCACTGCAGCCTCGACCTCATGGGCATAAGTGGTCCTCCCACCTCAGCCTCCCAAGTAGCTGGGACTACAGGCATGGGCCATGACATGGCTAATTTTTTAAAATTATTATCCGCAAATACAGCATCTCGCTATGTTGTTCAGGCTGGTGTCAAACCCCTGGGCTCAAGTGATCCTCCCACCTCAGCCACTCATAGTGCTGGGATTACAGGTGTAAGCCACCTTGCCCAGCCAGGAAAACCATTTAATCAATCTGGGCCTCATTTATCTTGTTTGTAAAAAGGGGAAAATTTTTACTTCCTATGTCATATATAGGATCAGGATAAAAATTATGTGACATAATATTTGTAAGATGATTCATGAAGTACTGCCACAAAGTGGGTGCACCCAGAGAATTAGTATTTCCATTGCTATTATTAATATGCAGATTTGTATACATGATGAAGTCCCTAACCTCTAAGTCAATTTTTAAAAACCTCCTACTTCTTTGTTCATTGATTAAGAAAAGCATTTAACAACCCATAGCAACTCTGGATTAAATAAATCTTTTTAATAGATTTGTATTCTTAAAAGGCTGGGCATGGTGGCTCATGCCTGTAATCCCAGCACTTTGGGAGGCCAAGGTGGGATGATCACTTGAGCCCCGGAGTTCGAGACCAGCCTGGGCAACATAGGAAGACCTCATCTCTATTTATGTTTTAAAATAAAAACTAATTTTTTATTCTTAAATCTAAATAAATCAAAATCTAAGTAATATCTAAAAATGTAAATGATCTAATGATCTAAATAAATTAAATCTAGTCATCTAAATATTCAAATCTAAATAAATCAGGTACTGAAAGAAATCAAAGTGTTATAACCTAAAATATATTTCTTTGACGTACTTTGAAATGGCCCTGCAACACTGTCTTGTGGGGGGAGGAAATTTACATTCTGTAGAGAATCAATCCCCTTACCTCTCCAGGTCTTTTTCTGATTCTGAAGAGATTAGCTGAGAGTCTAGCACCTTTTAAAGGTCTGAATAGGAAACATGTGCTATCTATTGCCTGTAAGGTGGCAGCCACCTATGAGACTTCATCTATGTAATAAGAACCTTGGTCTCCACAACTGCTTATCTTAACCCAGACATTCCTTTCTACTGATTTTAGGTCTTTAGATAATAAATTAACTCTTTCAACAAATTGCCAGTCAGAAAATCTTTTTCTTTTTTCTTTTGTGTTAAAAAGAGTGTTAATCATTGTGTGTGTGTATGTTGTGTGTATCTTTCTTTTTTGTACTTTAAGTTCTAGGGTACATGTGCACAACGTGCAGTTTTGTTAATATGTATACATGTGCCATGTTGGTGTGCTGCACCCATCAACTCGTCATTTACATTAGGTATATCTCCTAATGTTATCCCTTCCCCCTCCCCCGTCCCCACAATAGGCCCCAGTGTGTGATGTTCCCCTTCCTGTGTCCAAGTGATCTCATTGTTCAATTCCCACCTATGAGTTAGAACATGCGGTGTTTGGTTTTCTGTTCTTGCGATAGTTTGCTGAGAATGATGGTTTCCAGCTACATCCATGTCCCTACAAGAAAATCTTTTAATCCACCTATGACCTGGAAGCCACACCAACCCTCAACTTCCTCCCAACTCCACTTCAAGATAGCTCATCTTTTGGGACCAAACCAATGTATACTTCACATGTATTCGTTGATATCTTATGTCTCCGTCAAACTTATAAAATCAACCTGTAACCCAACCACCTTGGGCTGTGTCATGGGTCATGATCCTAAATGTTGGCAAAATAAATTCCTCAATTGATTTAGGCCTGTCTCAGATACTTTTTGGCTTACAGTAAAAAGGCCATTTTGCACTTTTGGGGCCTTTTCTTAAGCTCTGAACTTAAAGACACATCGAGGTTTTTCAAATTCACCATCATCATTTATTTTGCATTTAAAATGACTCCCAAGACAGCCCCCTACCTCTCTCTTCTTCTCACATGAGCCAGACTGGTGGGGTGAACTAAGCCAATGTTGCAAGTCATACTTAGCCACATTAGCCTCCATTTCCTCATCTATAAATAACTTTCATCTGTATAATAGAACTCACTTCAAGGCTTGTTGCAAGGACGGATCAGTCACAGACACTGGATTCTTGGCACAGCTGGGGCCACAGCACATGTTCAGTAAGTGATGCTCTTCTGTCATTCATCACTTTCTCCCATCTCCCTCAGAAGCTAGAAATTGTTGTGGGTGGTGACTGGCTGTGGCTGGTGTCAAGGGTGGTAACAGAATTTACCAAAATAGCAGTGAGTTAAAGAAAACAAGTTTATTAGAGGGAAAGTACATTGCAAGGAAGCAATGGGCAGCACAGCAGAGAAGGAGCTGTTGGCAAAGAGGCAAGAGCTTCAGGGAAGTTTTATAGGGTCATACTGGAGGGGCTATGTGCGGACAAGGTTGTTCTGCTGGGGCCACATATGGAGGGAGGTATTTGGGAACAGGATGTTGTGCCAGTGGGTTGTTTATGGTTAGCCATTTCTCAGAATAATTGTTCCCCACCGCCCCCTACCGGGTCCCCTTCCTCATTGTTGCTTACTTATCTTATCAGGACCCCACAAACACCCCAAAACATTTCTGATCATTGATCATTATGAGGGACCAATTAGATGGTGCCAACTTGTAAATCCATATTTAAGTGGTCTCCTCATAATACCTCCAGGTTCAGGAGAACCACAAACCCCTAGAAGTTCATGGACATAATTAGAGCAGATTCAGAATGATTTTTAAAACCAGTGGGTCTCATCCATGACTGTATCCAGAATCTATAAGGAGCTCAAAGAATTCAATAGCAAACAACAAAATAATCTGATTTAAAAATGGGCAAAAGATCTGAACAGATCTTCAAAGAAGATACACAAATGATCAAAAAGCATACGAAAAAATGCTCAACATCACTAATCATCAGAGAAATGCAAATCAAAACCACAATGAGATATCACCTCACCCAAGTTAAAATGGCTTATATCAAAAAGAGGCAATAACAGATGCTGGCAAAGTTGTGGAAAGAGGGGAACCCATACACTGTTGGTGGGAATGTAAATTAGTACAACTACTGTGGAGAACAGTATGGCATTGCCTCAAAAAGCTAAAAATAGAATTACTATATGATCCAGCAATTCCACTACTGACTGTATATCCAAAAGACAGGATATTAGCATATCCAAGAGATATCTGCACTCCCATATTTATTGCAGTTCTAGTCACAATAGCCAAAATATGGATTCAACCTAAGTGCCTTATCAATGGATGAATGGATTAAAAAAAGAGGTATATATACAGAATGGAATATTATTCAGCCATAAAAAAGAATGACATCCCCTCATCTGCAGTAACATGGATGGAACTGAAGGTCATTATGTTAAGTGAAATACACTGAGCACAGAAAGACAAATATTGCGTGTTCTCACTCATATGTGGGAATTTAAAAAGGGGATCTCTTGCCAGGCATGGTGACTCACCCCTGTAATCCCAGCAGTTTGGGAGGCTGAGACCAGCAGATCACCTGAGGTTAGGAGTTCAAGACCATCCTGGCCAACATGGTGAAACCGCATCTCCACTAAAAATATAAAAATTAGCCGGGCATGGTGGTGGGTACCTGTAATCCCAGCTGCTCAGGAGGCTGAGGCAGGAGAATCACTTGAACCCAGGAGGTGGAGGCTACAGTGAGCCGAGATGGCACTACTGCACTCCAGCCTGGGTGACAGAGAAAGACTTTATCTAAATTAATTAATTAATTAATTAATTAAAATAAAATAAATAAAAAGTGGATCTCTTAAAGATAGTGTGTAGATTGGTGGGTACTAGAGGTCAGGAAGGGTAGAGGGGAGGAGGGATGAAGGGAAAAAATAGAATATAAATGTACATATTACCACTTAACTGTACACTCAAAAATAGTAAAGATGGCATATATGTATATTTTGCCTCAGTAAAAAACTAAGTTAAAAAGAAAACACAGGTGCCCACACATCACCCCAGCATAATAATAGTAATTAGTCTGCAATGGCATCCCTAGTGCCTTCTAAAAGCTGCCAAGTTCATTTCTCTCCAGCTCTTTTTCTTTCCATGCAGGCTGTCTCTCTTTTTTTCACCAAGTCCCTCACATGCAATGCATTTTCTGCTCTCAGTGGGCCATGGTGCAACATCAGCTATTCAGTTAATAACCTTATTTTGTACTTAGGTCTAGGTATATGGTGATCCCTGCCTTCAGGAGTTAACATCACAATCAATATTATCACTAACTGAGCTTCTATTACGTGCCAGTCACTGTCCTGGGCACTCTCACCTACTTCATTTCAGGTCATTACTATTCTAGATTCAGAGTTTTGCTACAAGGATGTCTTGCATTCTATATCTCTGTCATCATTTTTGCCAGAACGAATTAGGACAGTCCAGTGTCTGAGTTGATATTTAGATCCTGATGTCTCCTATCCTTAACACGTTAGAAACCTGACGCTCTCCCCTCTGATTTCTTCCCAGGTTCTTTTCTCTTGTTATTTTGTCCCAAGGAGAGGGTATCACTTGGCATCAGCACAAGCAAGCACATATTGTTATAAAAAATTCAATTTAAAAAATTTAAAGTTTTTAAAAATTTAGAGCAGAGACATTTGGGTCCAAGCACTAGAAAAAGAAACTCCAAAGATATTCAAGTTTTATCAGGAAAAATAAAATGCCTGATGTTTCTGGGTGCCTTCACTCATTCTGGGCATTCTGATCTACTCTTAGCTGTAGGAATAACATGGCAGTAAAATGATAAGGAGCACCAAACATTTTGGGGGCCTCTGTCCACAGCTAATTCAATCAATCAGTGATGGCCACCTGGCCCAATGTGATGGCCTTTGATGTGCCTCTCCCAGGAATCTGAGATGGAATCTTTGAGATTCAGCTGCAGATGGGAGCAGAGCAGATAAAACATTAACATGTAGAGTTTAGCTGTGGAGTTAATGGCAAAGCTCCAATGCCAAGGTCAGGAACCCTGCTGCTACTGCTGTCCTGGGAGTACCCTGATCCCCATCATTCCTGTGGCTTAAACGGCCAGATTTTATTTAGATTCCAGCAAGTCCATAACCTTAGAATACTCCTCCTTACCTAAGCTAACTCTGGGCAACTTCTGTTCCCAGCAAATACATGATTTCTAAGATAAATTGGTTTTGCTTAAAAAAAAAAAAAATTTACCTCCTTTGCAAAAATATGACAGACATTCTCTGTTGATCTCCAGATCATACACAGAGGCTTGCAGCTGAGGCTGAGGAAGCGACACAGCAGGCCTATCCCATTTTATCAGTGGGAGAAGAGAAAGGAATAAGAGCAGAAGGCCTAGCCTAGGCCCAAAGGAAAGGGCAGAAAGGAAGAGATGACTTATCTGGGTACGGTGGTTCATGCCTGTAGTCCCAGCACTTTGGGAGGCTCAAATGGGAGAATTGCTTGAGCCCATGAGTTCAACACCATCCTGGGCAACATAATGAGACCCCCCATCTCTACCAAAAAAATAAATAAAAACTAGCTGTGCGTGATGGTGCACAGCTGTGGTCTCAGCTACATGGAAGGCTGAGGTGGGAGGATTGCTTGAGCCGGAGAGGTTGAGGCTGCAGTGACCTGAGATCACGCCACTGCAATCCAGTCTGGGTGACAGAGCAAGACCCAAGAAAGAAAAGAAAGAAAGGAAGAAATAAGGAAAGAAAGAAAGAAAGAAACAAGGAAAAAGAAAGAAAGAAAAGAAAGAAGAAAGAAAGAAAAGAAAGAAAGAAAGAAAGAAAGAAAGAAAGAAAGAAAGAAAGAAAGAAAGAAAGAAAGAAAGAAAGAAAGAAAGAAAGAAAGAAAGAAAGAGGGGAGGGAGGGAAAGAAAAAGAGAGAAAGAGAAAGAAAAGAAAGAAAAGAAGAAAAGAAAAGGCAAGACAAGACAAGACTTTTGTACTTTTGTTCCCTGTTCACTCCTCACTTGCTGCCAGCTTTCTGGCTGCCACAAAGACAGGCTGGGTAGTTTCCCAGTCTGAGCACTTCTTCTCTGGGAGCTGGGACAGAGAATAAGGCCACAACCAAACTGGCTGACACCTTTGCCAAGCTAGTAAACTACAGCTCATGGGAAAGGTGAGTTCATCCAAGATGGTAATCACTAATGAAAAACTGTGCAAGACATGAAAACAGCTTTTTTATAGGAGGCCTGGAAACCAAAATAGAGTAACTTTTGAAAGTTTTCTGTGTCTGTATGTAGAGTGTGTGTGGTTTGTGTGTGCCTGTACATCTGCCATTTACTGTGTATCCTTGAACAAGTTATTTAATTTCTTTAAGCCTCAATTTCTCTACCCATTTTTTTAAAAAAAGAATAATAAGACCAGGCGTGGTGCCTCAGGCCTGTAATCCCAGCACTTTGGGAGGCCAAGGCGGGTAGATCACGAGGTCAGGAGATAGAGACCATCCTGGCTAACATGGTGAAACCCCGTCTCTACTGAAAACATAAAAAATTACCCAAGTGTGATGGTGGGCACCTGTAGTCCTAGCTACTCAGTAGGCTGAGGCAGAATGGCGTGAACCCAGGAGGTAGAGCTTGCAGTGAGCCGAGATAGCGCCACTGCACTCCAGCCTGGGTAACAGAGTGAGACTCTGTCTCAAAAAAAAATAATAATAATAATAAAATATATGCCAGGCTGGGCACCATGGCTCATACCTGTAATCCTGGCACCTTGAGAGGCCGAGGCAGGTGGATTGCTTGAGCTCAGAAGATCAAGACCGCCTAGGCAACCTGGTGAAACCCTGTCTTTCCAAAAAAAAAAAATACAGGTGGCATGCACCTGTAGTCCCAGCTTAGGAGGCTGAGTCAAGAGAATCACTTGAGCCTGGGAAGTTGAGGCTTCAGTGAGCCATGATCAAGCCACTGCACTCCAGCCTGAGTGACAGAGTGAGACCCTGTATTAGTCCATTTTCATACTTATAAAGAACTGCCTGAGACTGGGTAATTTATAAAGGGAAGAGGTTTAATTGACTCACAGTTCAGGATGGCTGGGGAGGCTTCAGGAAACTTACCATCATGCTGGAAGGTGAAGGGGAAGCAAGGCACCTTCTTCACAAGGCAGCAGGAAGGAGAAGTGCCCAGCAAAGGGAGAGGAGCCCCTTATAAAACCATCAGATCTCATGAGAACTCACTATCATGAGAACACATGGGAGAAACTGGCCCCATGATTGAGTTACCTTCACCTGGTCTCTCTCTTGACACATGGGGATTATAATTCAAGATGAGATTTTGGTGGAGACATAAAGCCTAACCATATCCGACCCTGTCTCAAAAAAGAAAAAAAAAACTATACCATATGGTCATTGCCAGGCTTAAATGACCTCATATATAATGCCTGGCATACAGTAAGCACTCAGTAAGCAGTAACTACTTTTATCATATTGCTTTTGTCTTTTTCTTTTTTCTATGTTTTTAATTTTTAAAAAATAGATTTAGGCAATACAAGTGCACTTGTATTAGGTAGATATATTGCATAGTGGTGAACTCTGGGCTTTCAGGGTACCTGTCCCCCAAATAGTGCACATTGTACCCAATAGGTAGCATTTCATCTCTCACCGCTCCCACCACCTTCCCACCGTTTGGAGTCTCCAATGTCTACTATTCTACTCTATATGTCCATGTGTACCTATTGTTTAGCTCCCATTTATAAATGAGAACACTTAGGATAATGGCCTCTAGTTCCATACATGTTGCTACAAAAGACATGATTTTATTCTTTCTTATGGCTGTACAGCATTCTATGGTGTACATATACCACATTTTAAATCCAATCCTCCATTGATGAACAGAGATTGATTCCATGACTTTGCTATTGTGAGTTGTGCCGTGCCAAACATACGAGTGCGGGTATGTTTTTGATATAATGATTTATTTTCCCTTAGGTAGATACCCAGTAGTGGTATCTCATAGTTCTGTTGTTAGTTCTTTGAGGAATCTCCATACTATTTTCCAAAAGAGTTGAACTAATTTACCATTTACCTTCCCACCAACAGTGTATAAACATTCCCTTTTCTCCATATTCTTACCAACCATCTGGTTTGTTTTGACTTTTTAATAATAGACATTCTGACTGGTGTGAGATAGTATCTCATTGTGGTTTTGATTTGCATCTTTCTGATGATTAGCGACATTGAGCATTTTTTTCATATGTTTTTGGGCCACTTATAGATCTTCTTTTGAAAAATTCTCTTCAATCCTTTGCCCACTTTTTAGTGGGGCTGCTTGTTTGTTTTTTCTGGTTGCATGAGTAATTTTTTTAAAATTAAGCTGGACATAGAGACCTGTGTCTGGTCCTACATCATGATCCCTCCTAGCCCTTTGCTAGCTGAGTAGGATGGATTTAACTCCACCAGTATTAAACGCACCTCTCTACTCTGAAAACAGAAACCCCACAGCATTCTTCTGGTATAATTTTTTTTCCTTTATGGGAAAGTTGTTCAAGGGGTGAGGCAGAAGAGGAAGCACCAGGGAATGGGCACAGTGCATGTCAGCACTTGGCATCCTTTGCCCCTGCTTCCTGTCCCTATCACCTTGCCCAGATTCGTCCAGGTGTCCAGAGCAGAAACTGCACCCAATTCACCTAGAACAGCCTGAGTGGAAGTCACACAAGAAATTGGGTCTGACCAACTCAGGGTTTCATATTTTAATAGGGCCAATATTTTTTAAATCAGATTTTACATTTTAAGAAGTCCAGACTTCTGGTCCCTCCTGAAAAGTCAGAGATCAGGCTACCCTGGGCCCTCCTTCCTCTGTGTCAACAATAAATAGCCTGGCGCTCAGTAGTGCATGCGTCTTTTAGTTGAGGCAGGCAGTGTTCAGTTTGCCACAGTCCCCACCTTTCACCTTGCTATCCCTCATGTACATGGCTTGCCTGGCCCCATGGGCATCTGCAACATTTTGTCTAGAGCCACATACTTAGCTACTTTCACAGCCAAACGCTTACTCTCTCCATGGGTCCACTATTTTGTAAGACGACAATCAGAACGAGTCCTGCAGGGTCGCATAGGGTCCCCTGAAGTCCTTAAAATGATGCCACAAGAAGAGGTCAAGATGATTACGCCCTCTGGGCTCCTTTCTTCATCAATAGAGATGGCATCATATCCCCACAGCTGGTGCCTTAGATGAATGGCCCTGATGAGAAGTGCTCAGTTGTGTTCTCACTGGCCTGTGAGTGACATCTGGAGAGATTTACGTGTGTTTTTTCCAGATATGAAGGCCTTGGTCTTTTTGGAAATCATGCTAGGGCTTCACTCACCCTGAGACTGGACATTGCATAATTCCCTGGCAATCAGACACCAGGGAGATCTAAAAGAAAAAAAGGAGCACTGGACTGGGAGTCTGGCACCCAGAGTGCATGAATTCAACTCCCCCATGTCATTTCTCTGAACTTTGGCCTCTCCTGTGAATTGGAAGATCGAAGGAGAGGGACTCAGAGGCTCAGTTTGGTGCTAACTTATATAAGGCAGAGTCAGTAACTCTGGTTCTTTTGGGAATAGAACTGCACGATGACTCCAGGGGCCTCCGCTGAAGTTCCGAGCTGGTCATGCCCTTGATTTCCTATTAGAGACAGGCCAAACTGAAAACCCCCAGGCCTCTGAGCCCCAGCATTAGGAGGGAGATTATCTAGAAACCTTTGTTTCTTGCTGCTAGATGGTTCATTTACAACCCAAAGATGCATGGTAGTCGGGTGTCAGAGAAAATGGAATCTCCGGCTGGGGTTAGGAAAGCAGTAAAAACATGAAGAAAAGAAAAAAAACATTAAGAGCAGGAAAGATGGGGGCAGAAAAAGGAGGTGAAAAGAGACAGGTGCCTTGTTAAAGAGCTACAACATTTTGGACTAAAAAAAAATTAAATCCTGGGGAATAAAAGCACTAAAAAGGGGCATCAATTTGTGTGACTCATCCTGGTGCCACCCAAGCTCCTGGGAACATTCACAGGCTCGGCCTCACCCTCCCTGCCCTGTGCTCTGTCAGAGTGCACTCTGCTCAACTTGCTCCCCCTATCCCGTTTGTCTCTCCCCACTCCAAGCCCTGGCTGCTTCCAAAGGAGCCCTCGATTCTATAAGCCATTTTCTTAGATTGCATCTAATGTAAAATGTTCCACTAGAATAACTCTGTTTTCATTTCACCAAGCAAGAGAAAAGAACTGAGATGCTTTGAAAAAGCAGCCAAGCCCAGGCACTTTTAATAGGCTAGCAGGTGAGGTAGTAAGAGTGCTTTAACGTAGACTCAAAGTAAAAGCTCCAGAAAGAGAGACAGAGAGGCAGAGGATTGTGGGGGAGAGATGGGGAGGGCAGGGAGGGGCGGAGAGGGAGAGGAAGAACAACCTCTCAGGGTAGGCTTTTTGAACAGCCCTCTCAAACTCTTGATACTTACCTGAAATCTAAGAAGCCTCTAGGAAAATGAGTGCCCACTGCCATGTTCTGGCCCATCAACAATATCAATAAGGCAGTTCTGGGATGACATCAGATCCCTACAGCTGGTGCCTTTGAGGGACAGCCATATGCTAGCTGGCCTACGGGTGACATTTTGGTGAGACCTATGTGTGTTTTTTCCAGAGCTGGTATAAAGGCCCTGGTCTCCTGGGAAATCATGCCAGAGCTCCACTCACCCTGAGACTGCATGTCACATAGTCCCCTGGCAAGGAGACACCAGGGAGATCTAAACCCAGCCAACTCATGGCTGGAGAGTGGTCCTCTTCTAACCCTGAGTTCTGGAACTTTCTTTGGGAGGGTGGAGTAGAAGGGAGTACCTCTCTCTACTGCTGAGAGACTTTTTTTTTTTTATCATTAGCAATCACCTGCAAGCTTGAACCCTCCAATCCACCCTCCTCACTGCAGCCAGAGTTGCCAGGGAAACTTGAATCTGATTCTGTCTGGGGGAGAATCTCATCTGCTAAAAAACTCTTTAGCCACTTCCCATTTTCCAGAAGACCTAAATCCTTAATGTGACCTAGGAAGGTGGCCATATATTCTGTCATCCAAATCAAGACACTATTCCTAGTTTGCTAGGGAAACAATAGTAAACCAGGACTATCCTTGGCAAACTGAGATGTATGGTCCCCCACCATTCAGGCTCTGCATGGTCTGGCCCCAGGCGCCCTCTCCAGCTCTACCTGAGCTGCTTTCCTGCTTTGCTCCACTTTCTAGCCATCCTGACCTTCTTTTACTCCCCAGAATTCTTTGTGCTCTTTCCTACCACAGGATCTTTGCACATGCTTGTCCTCCAACCCGGAAACCCTTTGGCCATCTTTAACCAGGTAACACCAACTCATCACTCATATCTCAGCTTAACTTGGAAGAGAGGCTTTCCCTGACCTCATCTCGCCAACCCACAGCAAGCCCAGGTAAGATTCCTTTGTTATGTGCTCCCAAAGAACTATGTTTATTTCCATTCCATCCTTTATTGCCCTTTGTGGTTACTTACTCATTTGTGGAACGATCTGACTGCTGTCTGTTTCCCTCAGAAGACTGTGGACTCCATGAGTACAGGGATTGGGTATGTTCTGCTCACATAACACACTCAGCACCCAGCTTGGTGTCTGGAATACAGTGGGTGATTGATTGCTCTACGACAAATTAATGATGACAGGCTCAAGTCTCTTCTGGAACTCGAAGAGAAACTTTATTTGTGTCCAATCCCCGAGCTGTGGACACACCTTACATCTGGTCCTCGTGCTGCCCCTGCCTGCCCCAGAGCATTCACCCTTCCCACTGTCCTTCCATCCACCCTGGTCTCTCCCTACCCAGAATCACATATATCTGGGCCACCAAATGTAGCAATGGATTGTATCCTACTTTGGAACATTCTTGAATGATTTTGTGGGTAGCAGTAGTGTCTCCCCAACTAATTAAACTCAAGAACATGAGCCTCAGAGGTGGAGGGAATCACCAAGTTCATCCAATTCTCCACTCAAGTGGTTCTCAATTTTTTTTTTCTGCCCCAACCCATCTGAGTCACACACCCTCTCAGCAGACTTTAGCTCAGTGACTAAGAACACACATTGGAAGACAGATTGCTTGGGCTCAAATCCTGGTTCCATCACACATTAGCTGGGTGGCTTTGGGCAAGTTGCTTTACTTCTCTGTGTCCTCATCTGTAAAATGGGGATGGTAATTACATCACCCTTATAGGGTGGTTAAGAGGATAAGACAAGTTTCATGTGTGTAAAGCGTGAGAACAGAGCCTGACAAATACTAGGTGTACAATGAACAATGTGTACCATTTTATCAGGAACACACTAGCAGTGATTCTAGCCCAACGGGGAATTGGTAGATTTAAAATCTCAAAGTGATTCCCAAGTCATTTAAACACACATTCCCTAGGAGATGTCTCTCCCCATTGTCCCTCACACACTGTCATGGACACCACTGCCCTAGTGGCTAGAATCTAGTCAATGCAGAGACAACTCTGATATCTTCCCTGATTTCATTTCAGGTCAGAGAAATCACCACCTCCTGAAATAGGCCAATCACATCAGACACAGCTTCTGTCCTTTATTCATTCAACAAACATTCTGTGAGGCACTGAAGATTAAGGAAACTCCTCAAAGTTGGGGGGATCATGTCTCTTTTGTTCACTAATGTACTCCCTGTGCCAGGCATAGTCTTGGCACATAGTGGGTTCCCAATAAACATTTTTTGACCCATTAGCCACTTTATGCCAGGCACTGATCTAGCACAAGGAGATCTAAGGGTGAGTAAAAACGACACAGCCTCTGCCCCAGGGAGTTCACAGTCTAGCTGGAGAGATAAAGACCTTCCTTAAGAAGCCATTACATTACAGTATGCTAAGCGCGGGGGCCGGGGAGCTGGGTGGTGGCAGGGCAGAGAAGTACAAAATGCTATGAAAGCATGTAGGAGCAGCACCTAACCCAGACTTGGGGAGCCAGGGAAGACTGCCTGGAGGGAGGGGGGTTTACTATTTACCACTTAGACATAAAGGATGAAAAAGAGTCAGCCAGAAGTTTTGGTGGAGAAAGGGTGCTACAAGCAGATGGAACAGCACGTGTGAAGGCTCTGTGGAAAGAGGGAATGGGGAATCCCAAGAACTGACAAAAATGTGGGGCAATAGAATTGTTGGAGATAAAGGAAGAATGTCTAGGGAGAACTTAGTGAGGGGGCCAGGCCACTTTACGCAGGGCTAGGAAGCCACGCTAAAGCATATGGACTTTATCCTAAAGCAGTGGGGAACATCAGATGGATATTTATGAAGCATTTGCTATGTGTTAAGACTGGCCTGAGTGTTGTGGATAAGGAGGAAAACAGACACAATCCTTGCCCTCATAACTTTACATTCTAGTGCAGGGAACAAACATGAATCTAATAATGGCGAACGAATACATCTGTAATCATAAAGAGAAAGAAACAATCCAGACAGCCCTGCTCAGACCTTTCTGTGATGATGGAAATGTTCTGTGTCTGCGCTGTCCAACACAGTATAGCCACATGTGGCTGGTGGGCACTTAGAATGGATTTAAGATGGCGGAAGAACCAAATGTTTACTTAATTTTTTCAGCTTACATTCTAATTCAGATAGCCAGTAACTATCTTTACTGCACAACACAGAAATGAACGAACTCAGTTCTCAAAGCCAGTAATTTTGAGATTTTAAATCTACTCCCCCTCAACCCTGAGACTCGCTGCTTGGGCGTTCCTGACAATAATAACCATTGTCTATTGTGCACCTACTGTGTGTCAGAGAGCACATAACAAGGAAGCTGGTCTCAAGAAGGGGATCAGGGCAAGTGTTCCTGGGGGAAGCGACACAGTTAGGACCTCAATTATGAGATAGTAGATTCTGTTGATTGATTTATCTCAAAACCCCCAATATGCAATGGAAAGAACACTAACCTAGAATACACAAGATTTGGGTTCTGGCCCCAGCTCAGTATCTTACAAGCCAGGCAACACATTATTCACATCCCTAATTTGCTCTGAACCTCAATTTCCTCATCTGTAAAATGGGAATAACAGTCCTACCCAATTCACAGAACTGTTATGAGGATCAAATGAAAGTCTATATATTAAAAATCTTGAAAATTATAAATACCATATGAATGAAAGATATGATTTTAATATCCTTTTTTCTCATTACAAAAGAATACATGCCCACTGTAGAAAATTTGGAAAATGCAGGAAATGTCAAAGATGAAAATCTAAAAATATGTATTTCTCTCTTTTCAGTTATTTTTTTCTTTACATATGTGAGTGTATAAATAATTTTTTAAATAAAAACTAGGAGCATCCTTGCATGGTGTTTGGTAGCCACTTTTTTCCCTTAGCAATATATCACGAACCTTCTCCCAAGTCATTAGTTTTTCTTCAATATGGTTTTCAATAGCTACAGAGTGTTCTGTAAAATGTTGTCATTTTACCTTCAGAGCCCATTACTTCCTTCATCAGCAGGTTGAGAGTGACTTAGGAGAAGTCCCCAACCACTTTTTCTCCTACCACAAAGCTGGCATTGGGCCCAAGGACTCTGCCAGCATATTCAAACTCCAAAGTGCCAGGTTCCCAGAATCCATTGCCTTGATGCCAGCAAGCAAACCAAAGAGGTCTCTCAGGGAACTCACATGATCCCACCCCTATCTATGCAATGCCATCCCCAGGCCCTGAAATCAAGTCAGGTCAAGATGGCAGTTTTGCCTGATTCAAGCACCCAGTGCTCTGGGTGGAATTCCTCAGGGGGTGACCCTCAAGCTCCCCTCACCAAACCACTGCTATGCCAATCATTTGAGGAATAGCTTCCTTTGTCACCTGTAAGCTTCACTAGACTGTAATATTTTCAAAGTTCAGGTGGGCCTGGACCCTCCAAACAGCACTCTTGCTGAATTGGTTTTCAGACTGTGCCACTTTAAACATGATTCAAGAAAAATTACCGGAGCCTCCACTCCATCTATCTCTGGAAATGGTCTTTGTGCTCAGATCATTTGCTAGCGACACTCCATCTCCACAATTACCTCGGCTATTTTATCTTTATCTGTCTGGAACACTGAAGGGGAAGCAGCAGATAATGCTGTCATTTAAGTGACTTGTTCAGCTTAAATAGTTTTGCACCTCTGGAGCTTAAAATACCCCCACTGCAGCCCTGGTCTTCCCTAGAGGACCAGCCCCTATTCTGTCTTAGAGTTTAAGTATGATCAAGGGGCAGGGGTGGTGGGGGAGCTGCCAGCAAAATGGTTGGTGCGTAACAGGGCTGCATCCCTTAGGAATGCAGGGATGGGACTGACTCCTGGCCACAATTGGAACTTCATGTGCCTCCCGACCCCCAGGTGGCCTCACACCATAGGTGGGTATTTTAACAACTCTCTAGTACTAGCATGGCTTCTCTGCAACTGGAATTATTCTGCAATGGACCAAGCTTTGGCATGCTTGAAAGGTCAAGAGGGAGGAAAAAGGACCAGACAGCTGGGATGGTAACCTGCCTGATATTTCTCTACTGATGTATCTTTTTATGCACTTGCTATATGAACACACTATAGACAACAAAAGAAAGAAAGATGCTACCTTGTGTCTCCTGCCTGCAGGGAGATAAACTATTGCAAGATAATGAACAAAACAAGGTAATGCATGCCAGGTTAATAACAACAGCTAGCGTTTGTGGTATGCTATTACCACGTGCCAGGCATTCTGTTAAGCACTTCATCACATTTTCTTATTTATTCCTCGTAACTGTGCTATGAGGTGCTACATGATGAGCCTCATTTTTCAGATGAGGACACTGAGCTATAATGAGATTAAACAACCTGCCCAACATACACAAACTGTCATTGCAGCCTGAGTTTTCTTCTTCATAAGGAAGACATTGCTACATCCATAGGGAACAGTTATGAGATGAAGAAGAGGGAGCCCCACACCACTTTCTAATAAATCCAGTCCATTGGCCATTTCTAGTAGCAGGACCAGAGATCCAGAGAAAGGATGCACAGCAGCCCCAGCAGTTGGAGAACCTAGCTCACCAGTCCTGGTATCATCCAGAGAAACAGCCCTACATATTCTGCCTGACGTGTGACCCTTTCCATATTCTCTTCGCCTCAAGAGGAAAACTTTTTTCTTTTTTCTATTCGTGTCTCCCTTAAAAATGAGATTCCATTCTTTCCATGCAAGGGCTGGGCTCAAATCAGCAGGAATTCCAGCCGCGTGGGCCAGGGGAGGGTCCTGGGAGTCCAACCAGGTCATTTCCTGGAGGAGCCTGAATCAGATGACCCAAAAAGTCATACAAATCCAAGGTAAGGAAGGCAGCCAAAAAGAGCCCATGACAGTGCAAGACAAGCCACATTGGTCCTAGACCCCAGGTGGGACAGTCAGGGCAGAACCAGGAAACAAGGTGTGAGGTCTGGCTCAGCTTGTGGCCCCAGAAGCAGACTCTGAGACAAGGCTTGGGGGTGGGTGGTTCCTTTGGGAGGTGATTCTGCAAAGCAGCAGTAGGGGATGGGGAACTGAGACAAGGAAAGGAAGGAGGTAAATACAGGGTGTATGATAAGAAGTTTGCCATTTGGGACAACTGAGACTCCATCACACTGGGGAACTCTGGGAGACCATGTAGAACATATTTCAGGGTTGTCCCACCAGAGGGGTCAGGGAGCCGGGATAGTTACTCGTACCTCCTTCCCATAAATAGCTGAGGGATGCTCCACATGTGATAACTCCAGGCATTTCCGCCTGCCCCACCTGCTCAGGCGAAGCTGGGTCCCCCTGCAGCAGAGGAAGCCCACAGGCAGGCAGTCTTGGGTGCTTGCAGAAAAACCCTTGGTTGGCTGAGCCTAGGAACTGCTGAGGTCAGAACAGAGCAAACAGAAACTGGGAGGGAAAGAGTGTAAGAAAACAGTTAAAATCCTCAAGGTGACAAAGGGGACAGAAGGACTGTGAGCTCACCAGTGTACCCGGCTGATGACCATGACCACATGACACAGGGGAGGTGGGGCTGGGCTTTCCAGGGTCAGGGCTGGGCTAAGGAGGAAGCAGCTTCCATGGGCACATTTCCTGGGCTCCGTGCCCCTCACAGACCTGCTGTGTGTTCCCTTCCCTGTCCTAGGGACGAGCTGGACAACCAACCTGGGCACCAGACTCTAGGAAATGGCAGGGTCCTTAGTCCTCCTGTCACCTTCTAACTTCTCTCTCTTCCCCCAGTCTGCCCTGCCTGAAACAACATGCACTTGCTCCCTGGGTGAGGGCAGCGAGACATTGCTAAGATGATATCTCCTCTCTCTCCAGCCCAGACCCACAGCCTGACCCTGTAACAACGGCCCCAGAGCCATCACTCTGCAAATAACTGTGGCTGGGTGAGAGGTACCGAAGCCAACATGAGGATCTGAGACAGACACCTGTAATTTCACATTCGGAAAAACCCAGACCTTCAAACAGAAGTGCTATTTCCATTTTCTCACTCCCGATCTTCTTTAACCTCAGACTGAGAGGGGAAGAAACCCTCTTTGATTTGTAGACTGAATTCTTTAAAGAGACAGCTTATTCTTTTTCAAATTTATTTTTTCCTTTTGCTTGGGACAGACACCAGGGGCCCAAAATGGGAATTTGGTACCTTGGTTAGATGGCTCAAAATGCCAAAAGTTACTGTAGGGAATATTGCGCTACCAATCCATCTTCCCTGCTAATCCAAAAGTCAAATAAGTCCATGGAGGGCTTTTTTTTCCTCTAGAATTTCAGGCTCCCTGAGGGCTAATTTCTCGGAAAGCTGCATTAAACTAATAGCACCATAAAAGGCCCATTGTGAGATGTAATTGGTTTGCAGGACTTTCCTATAAAAATAATAAAAAGACTGCCAGAGGCAGTTTCCAAAGGTCAATTATCTTTGTGTTGCTTGAGTTGAGTGGAGGTCAGTCCCAGAATTCCACTTTATAGGCATATTAATCAAAACTGGGCCTACCCACCTATCTGACCCCATCAGCTGTGAGGGAAGTCACAGGTCCCACCCTTAAGCTGGTTGCCAAAGGGTGTTTTGGGCTCTTCTTTTCCCAAAAAGAGACTGGCCCATTGTCACCAATGCAGAGCTGGAAGCTGAAATTGTTAAGGCAGAATGAAAGGGAGAAAAGCAAGTCCTGAGCACCAAGAAGAAGAGTTGATAACTTGATGAGTCACGCAGGCCATGGGGCAGGCAGTGTGCTCAGAGACCAGGCCAGACAGGGCCCTGTCCCCAAGGAGCTAGAGAAGTGGTTGAGCCAGGACTCTTGGTTATACCTGGCATAAACCAACTCAAACTAGATTAAGCAAAAGTGAAGTTTAGTTGGCTAACATAACTGGGAATCTTAAGGATGGATGGATCCAAGGGCTCCAACATTGCCAACTATTCGTTCTCTCTCTCTCTCTTTCCCCCTGCCTATCTCTGCCCTGCTGGGCCTTTCTCTCAGGCAAGCTCTCTGCCACGTGGCAGTCAAGCAGACATCAGACTTCTTGCCTGTCTTCCCCATTGAGCTATCTCAGCATAAAGTGGGACTTTTTCTCCTACTATTCATCAATTCCAGGAAAAAACTGGCTAGTCCTGTGTGGTTCATGTGCCTACTCCAGACCAATCATTGTATCCAAGGGGTTGTAATTATCTGATTTGCTGAGACTGGGTCACATGCCCACCCCTGCTCACTCACTCCTGGTTTTACAGGAACAGAGTTTTCTGCTTTCTCCTCTCAAAATAAAATCTGAATAATAATTGCTCTTGCAACACCCTAAGTTCCTAAAATAATGAATTATTTTCAAGCCCTAGAGTATGCAAGTCTCAATAAGGATGCATGGAAAAGTACGGAAGGATGTGCCAAAATATTAACAATGCTTATGCCTAAATGCTAGGTGTGACTTCTTTTTACCCTTACTGTGTACCACGTTTTCTAATCTTTCTGCAACAAAAATATATTGCTTGTATAATTTTTAAAAGGAAAAAATAATGCTCAAAACCTATTGATCTAATTACTGTGATTCTATATCCACCAAGCAGCCCTTTGAGGACCGAAATCAGTTTCCAAAGTCAACATTGCTACTAAAGAGAGATGGGTTGACCATCCAGAACACTCAGTGGCCATGTCTTTTAATAATGGTACTCAATCATGCTAGAGTATCAAGTCTTGGATATATATATCTCCTTTTCCCAAAGTGTTAGCCCAACAGCCAGCCTCTTGTTGGCTCAATCTGATGGCAGCATCATGAGGTCCTGAAGGATAAAACTGTGTGCCTTCTCAATAGCCCTGCTGTGGCTGGCCACATTTGTGACTAACCACAGAGCAATTACTCATTAGCAGCTGAGTAAAAGCCAGTGCATTCTGCTATCATCTACATGAAGGGGTGGTCTCTTGATGCAATCAGTGACAGTTCACACTGAGTATGAAAGGGATGTGCGGTTCCTGGGAGCAGCAGCTGAAATGTTCCACCTAGGGTCAGGAGTTCCATAAAGAGTCATTTCTATGTTGGGAATAGAGGTGGAAATTATCAGGCCTTCGAAATAGCTGATACTTAGATCTTAATATTTGAATAGGATCAAAGTGCCTTGGCATAATACAGTACTTTTTATGGAGTCCTTTGTCACATAGGTATGGAGATACACATGTATTCAGTCAAAAGTATTTTTAAATTTTTATATCTAGGCTCATCTTGGAAGAGATAGGATTACTGGCCAAATAAGGAATAAAATTATTAAAGCCCTGTTGATGCACCTTAGGTGTGAAACTAAGTGATTAAACACCAAGCGCCAGGCGTGGTGGCTCACGCCTGTAATCCCAGCACTTTGGGAGGCTGAGGCGGGCGGATCACGAGGTCAAGAGATCGAGACCATCCTGGCAAAAACGTGAAACCCCGTCTCTACTGAAAATACAAAAAAATTAGCCGGGTGTGGTGGCGAGCACCTGTAGTCCCAGCTTCTAGGGAGGCTGAGGCAGGAGAATGGCGTTAACCCGGGAGGTGGTGGAGCTTGCAGTGAGCCAAGATCACGCCGCTGCACTCCAGCCTGGGCGACAGAGCGAGACTCCGTCTCAAAAAACAAACAAACAAACAAACAAACAAAACCCCACCAAGCTACATTTATAATATTCACATGGACCCTAAACCTGGTATTTCTCCCAAGAAAAATAGCTATTATTTGTAACTAAACTAATGTTTACCATTCATCTCCTATGATTTATCCATATTATTTTAAGTGTTCTTTTACAACAACCCTAAGAATTTTTCAAGATGGGAAGGTAATGAATAATATTAGTGACTGGAAGAGCCAGAGTTTAACCCAAGTCTGACTCTGTCCCATTCTTCCTTCTAAGATGCCTACCTACCCTTCTCTGCAACACCCCAACTATACCTGTATACAGTATGCCCATCTGTAGACATCCCAGACGTGATTAACTCATGTAGTGTTTGCAGGCCTCATTTTCTGCATCTTCCACATACTAATATGGGGTGAATGGAAAGGGATGCCAAGTGAAAACAAAAACAAAAACAAAAAACCCCTCAAATGAAAAAAACAGAAGGTAGAGTTAACTCTGCAAGAGCTAAATCAATTTAACTCAAAGAGTCTGTCTTACACTACATAGAAAGTACCAGCTGAACAGTGGGCTCTGAACCACCTTGGCCCTTTCTGGCTTAAATACAACCTCGCTGGAGGAAATTTCCTGAAGTGTCAGGTGGGCATAATTGTAAACATAATGCTAAACATCAACAGGGAAATAAGCCCTGTGGCTATAAATCCCATATGAAATAGTAAAAATGTCTCTGACTAGATAACAGTGTGATACAACGATGTTCCAGAAAGACAAACATAAATGTAAGTTGCTGCCTACTTTAAAGAAGAAGAAGTGTGACAAATTCCCTGTGGCCACTTTGCCAAGTCCTTCATATTCGTGCTTGGAAAGTTACAGGGCCCCGGGGTCTGTTCTCAGACAACGCTTTCTAGCAGGGGTGCCAGCCAAACTGGGTTTATTTCTTCTAATGCTCAGGCTGGGGAATGTACAAATCTTTCTTCAGAGGTTTATAGAAAACAAGACTGACTTATTGAGAGTATGGCTTTTTGTTGTTGTTCTTTACAATAACAAGAGGATTTGGATACACACTTGGGTTTATAAAGTATAAATCCTGCTTAAATCTATAGAAGTTAAGAAGACGTGATGGTTCTTTGGAGAAGAAAGCAGCACCTAAGTCAAATTGCACTGAGCAATGTTCTTTGTTGTTGTGAGATATTGATAAATCTCCAGGTCTTCAACAAGGGGAGTCGAGAATAGGAAACTCATTTCAAATCATATCTCAGGTAGGCGTCTGAAGCGAAATAAGATGAAAGTCATTAGTTTTTTTTCTATTAAGCCACCTAGCACAAGTGGAATCATTCTCTCCTTTTCTTATTTTGACCTGAAATCTGTTAAGGACAAGAACCAAGATTCCTATCCCAAATCTTCAGAGAACTGCACAAAACTGTTTGTTTCTTTTTTCCTTAATGAAAACAAAATGTGAACAAAACTGTCACTTACTATGGTAATTAATACAGAGAGATATAATTAGCTGCTACAAGCATTCCTTTCTCATCTCAACCATCACTGACACCAAGGAGGTTAACATCTCTATTGCTGTTAGGGTAATAAACCACCTGATGGATAGGTGTGTTCTACTTGTCTTAACTTGGTAACACAACATCTCAAACTAATTTCAGAATAATCTCCCAAATCTTCTTGATAGATAAAAACAGAGGCAGAGACAAAATGCTTCCTCGGGCGAATTTTCACATCTGTAAACATAAATAGCCCTATACCAAATCACTTAACTTTCTGTAAAAACATAAATACGGGTCGCAACAGTAAGACTGCCCAAACTTTGCAACTCAGGGCAAAGCTAGAACAATCTCTCCAGTAACGAACTAAGAGTGCTCAAGTATTTAACCACCTAAACCAAAAACCATGCCATCACCAGTTTACATAACACCCTAGAACAAAAAGATTAAAACACCATCTTCACTAGGCTGTGTTTAGATGATGTTGTGCACTGTTTATACTATACCTGGCTTTCCTTTTATTTCAAGAAAATCAAGGCCACTTGACCACAAGATAAAATCCAGGCATGCAGTTTGCCTAATGGTGAGCATGCTGCCCCTTTAACTGCATCATTCCCTCACCCCTTCTCCACCCTCTCCCTCCACCTGAAACAAAACACAAGCTGCTTGTCTTCCCATTACCTTCTCCTGTGACCAATTTTCTCCCCACATCTCTGGTCATTTCTCACCATTGCCTGTAGCTTTACATCTTCAGTCAGTTCACTGTAGTCTTTGCATATTTTTTAAATTGGGTGCCTTAATGCAGTTGTCTCAATATAATCAGTTATTAGGTATAATTACTTCTTTATGGGTAGAATTACCATTCCATTAAATTTATTCTTCAGGAAAATGGGGTTGCATAATATTTGAGTCGGAAGCACTTCTTTCAATGTCTCTGCTCCAAGCTTCTGTAATGCATAAATCCTGTCTTTGATAGCCCCGATTCATGATGTCTCCTCTGCTTAAACACTCCAGGTGACAAGAAGGTTACCATATTTGAGGCAGCCTGTTGGGTTGCCTGACTGCGAACATCTATAGAACATTCTGCCTTACATTGCTGGAGACTGTCTCCTACAACTTGAGTCTTTGATACTGGTTTCACTTTCAGGAGCTCTAAGAATATGTCAACTCTCCCTTCTGAGTTGGTGACCCCTCAACCAAGAAGGGACAGTGATCTCATTCCTCTCAGCAGGAGTGTTGAGCTCAGACAGCTATGAAAACCAAAAATTACCCCAGGTAGGTTATGAGGGATTGAAGAGAACCAGAGAGTGGCTCATTGATAGGAAGAAGCTGTGAGTTGGCACCATGTGAGTGTTGTCAGAGATAAATGAAGATCCAACACTGCCAGAGCTTTCAAATCTCCAAGAGAAGCATTCAACCTGAATTGGTATGTGAAATGTCTCAGTTTTTAAAAGTTGCCAACCGAATCAGAAAATAATTTTAAACACCATGTAGGCCCAATGAAACATATCTCCAAGCCAGATCCAAATCATGGAATTCCCATCACAAGCTGAAATCCACTTCTCTAAAATCTTTTCTTCTCTGACCAGGCACAGTGGCACACACCTGTAGTCCCAGCTACTCAGGAGGCCAAGGCGGGAGAATTGCTTGAGCCCTAGAGTTCAAGGCTAGCCTGGGCAACACAGCAAGACTCTGTCTCTAAAAGTAAATATAAAATATCTTCTCCAACCTAGAGGTGTGGTGGTTTCTACAACAATGGCAAATGTTTGGGTCTCTTTTCATTTTTATTTTCCTATACACTGGCCTGCAGAAATGGTTAAGTGTCTTGATGAGAGCATGTATTTGCATTTACCTGAAGGTTTTCTTTTTTAACGCATTTCAATCCAGCTTATCCCCCATGCAAGGTTGGCTGTATGAATACCTAACAAAGTTAGGTCGTTACAAGTTATTTAGGTAATAAGCCAACATCATTATTTAACAACTCTGAACTGGGGTTCAGAGAGATTATTTAACATCTCTGAACCCTCATTTTCTCATCTTAAAACAGGATTTAAAAGAATATCTTCCTTGCTGGAACTTAATCACTACCAATCCTTTCTGGGCTGAGGTTGCTCCAGAGTTAGTGACTTGCTCCCAAAGGACGGAGTCGAGAAAGGGAGAAACAGTGATTTTACAGTGGGAAACCTGACAATACTACCTTAACCAAATGCTGAAAGTGAACATCATCAGTGAAGTTGTGTGGCTATCACGTACCTCTTGATATGAGGGAATTTGCCTCTGGGGTATACTTCCCAGAAGACCATAACCCAATCTAATCATTAAAAAAAAATCAAATAATTTTATTTCAGAGGATATTCTACAGAACAGTGTTTCAAGAAGTAGAAAGTAGTCAGTTGGAGCAAATGTAGTTGAGAGATTGTATAAGATTAGGAAAGTTTCTGATGGATTTAAATGTTTCCAGAAGTATGTTGGAGATCAAAGCTAAATTCTAGAGAATTAAAAGGTGAGAAGGATACAAGGAGTGACAATGGGTTCAAGAAGATTTTCCAGAAGAGAAAGAATTGGGGTGAGCTGAGAGGATATGAAATCAAGAAAGACTGTTGTTTCTTAATGGGTTATGCAAGATAATGATAATGAGCATATCTGCAAGATAATGGTAATGAGCTTGTAGAGGAAAAACTGATAATGCAGCAGAGAGGTGAGAAAGCTTGCTAAAATATCGAGTCCTTGAGAAAGTGAGGAGA
The DNA here is from genome assembly GCF_007565055.1 of Rhinopithecus roxellana. Taxonomy (NCBI): domain Eukaryota; kingdom Metazoa; phylum Chordata; class Mammalia; order Primates; family Cercopithecidae; genus Rhinopithecus; species Rhinopithecus roxellana. Next base: position 20,940,139 of record NC_044559.1, read on the forward strand.
TAAGTTCCAGAGCACAAGAAGAGTTTGGCCTTTGATAGAAGTATGGCCATAGGCCAGGCACGTTGGCTTACACCTGTAATCCTAGTACTATGGGAGGGCGAGGCAGGAGGATCGCTTGACCACAGGAGTTTGAGACTGGCCTGAGCAATATAGTGAGACCCTGCCTCTAAAAAAGTTTTTAAAATAAAATTTAAAAAAATTTTTAAATAAAAAAAGCAGTAAGGGCATGTCATACTTCTTAATGATAGGGAAGTAGAGAAGACAGGCACTGCTGAAAGTAGATTTGTAGGTTTATCGGTGGGAAAAGGAGTCAGCCAGCTTGCTTTAGGCAAACAGTAAGGGAAGGAAAGTTCCCTGGAGAGCCTCCAACCCACCGTGCAGATGCTTGCACCAGATGTTTTGTGCAGATAAGGGAACTTGCACAAGGTGCTTGCCTAAATATGCCCACAGCAGACTAAGGGCCTGTATACGCACTAGGGGAATAGGGTGGAGCCACCAGGAATTTGTGCCTTGTACAAATAGCAAACCCAGACCCATCAACTTATATATAAAAGCCCTGGTATTCAACTGTGAAGGAGGCAAATGGGAACCTGCTTTCAGGACCCCTCTCTTTGCTGAGAGCTTTCCTTTTACTTAATAAATTCTACTCCACTTACTCTTCAAGTGTCCACATGCCTAATTTTTCCTGGTCATGAGACAAGAACCCCGACCCAGCTGAGCTAAGGGGAAAAAAATCCTGCATCAGTGGGAAGATTATGACTTTGGCATTCTCAAAGTATGAAGCAAGTCATGAATTAAAAGTCCGAAAGCAGGTTCCCAGGGTGGTAGAAAGAAGGTAGCAGATGCACACTCACACTAGGAGAGTTGCCAGTCCATTCCAGCAGAGATGGAGGGTCAAGGGAGTTGAAAGTGTTTTCATGGAAACAGTAACAATTGTGGGCCACAAAATCTCAGCTGTACAAGAAGGGAAAGAAAACATGAGATAAATAGTAACAAAGTAGGGGAGCTGATGTTTTGAAGGGCTCAACAAAGTTGGAAAACAGTTGTATTGGTTATTCTAGACCATATTATCTGGAAGATTAGGAAGCCACTCTCAGACAACAGAATAAACCAAGATTTCAAGACTGGTGAAATAATTGGATGGTGACATGAGGTACAAGGGAGAAAAAGTTGTTGGAACTGAGGAACTCAAGGAACTAAGAGCCCTGGGGCATTGCGTGAGTCATCCACACAGTTGCTGAAGTCATCAGAAGCAATAAGAGATTTAGGGATGGAAAAGTAAACACTAAGACAAAGGGTAAGGCCCTTGGAGCATGAGGAGCATGGCCAGAAGGTGGGTAGATAGATGAATGCCATCTGAAGGATTGGTGGATGGTAGAGCCAGGTGGTCCAAATTAAAATACATTGACACTCACAAGAAAAAAAGAATAAGAATGAATGCAGTAATGCAGAGCAAGGATGGCACCTACTCCATATTCTCAACCTGAAGAGCATGGCGTATGTGAGATTTAACAAGAAAAAGGTCTACATTTAAGAGGGCTACAAGGGTAACAGGGTTAAGCCGGGTCTCCTTTGCAGCAAGAAAATAAAGGGGAACTTCCATTCAGAGAAAAGGTTAAGGACATAGGGAAGTTTGCTAACCACAGGTAAGAGTTCAGAGGGCACAATAAGGTAGAGGAGGGGTGGGGGATTGGGTAAACCCATTTAGATTAGAGATTGAGGTAAACCATGATGTGTGGCTTGATAAGATTAATCAAAGGGGCTCATCAGTTCAAGTCTTGCCTCCAGAAATCAAGTTCCATGATCCAGGAGATTGCTTCCTCTCCCTGGTGAAGCTGTGTGTGTGTGAATGGGGGCTTCTCTCATGGAGGAGATACTGTATATAAAGCAGCTATTCTCAAGCCCAACTGAGCATCAGAATCACCTGGGAGCTTTAAAAAGTCCTGATGCCCACATCACACCAAGGCCAGTGAAATCAGAATCTCTGGACAGGGACCCAGACATCAATATTACTAAAAGTTCCCCCACGTGATTCCCATGTACAATCAGGTTTGAGAATGCAGGGTCCTCTTCCAAAGATTCTGTGGTGAAGCCAGACATCAGGGTTTTTTAAAGCCTTTGTCATGGAAGCTATTACTGTTTTTGTTATGCTTATTAAATTCCCACCTGGGCGTGGTGGCTCACGCCTGTAATCCCAGCACTTTGGGAGGCCGAGGCAGGAGAACTGCTGGAACCTGGAAGGCAGAGGTGGCGGTGAGCTGAGATTGCGCCACTGCACTCCAGCCCCAGCAACAGTGTGAGACTCTTGTCTCAAAAAAAAAAAAAAAAAAAAAAAAAAAAAAAAAAAAAATTCCCTTGCACTGCGACAGTGGGAAGGAGAAAAAGGAACTGTCTTAGTTTAAGCCCCAGAAGAGAAGTGTTATTTTGGAACTCAAGGAAAGAGTTCCTGGCATTCTGTCTTAGATGAAGTGTAAAAAAGATTAATCACTTATGTGAAAGAGACAGAATTGATACAATATACTTTAATAGCCATTCAACTTCCTAATATCTATTTAAAGAGCTTAATATAAGGCCTCATAATCCATTGAAGATCCTTGACCATATCCACTCAGACAACAGTTAAGCAGTTGCCATGATGTTTATTATCCTTCAACTGACCACTTAGAACAATATTTTAAAACTTTCCAGGCTATTACTAGGAGCAAAGAGATGATTTTTAGGTAAGTGCTGACAATTATTGGACACTTACTATGTGCTAGGCACTATGCACATATCACATGTAGTCTCCTATAATCTTCATAGGAATTCAGTGAGATGGGTGCTATTATTACTCTCATTTTACTAATGAATATCCAAAAGCTGGAGAGGTTACTTAATATGCCTGAGGTCAAACAGCCATAAGAGGAAAAGTGTGCATTCAAATTTAAGAGACATCTGCACTCTTAATGTTCAACACTGCATTATTCACAATAACCAAGATATGAAACCAACCAAAGTATCAAGAAATGAATGAATGGATAGAGAAAATGTGGTATATATACACAATGGAATACTATTCAGCCTTGATAAGAAGAAAATTCTGTCACTTGCGACAACATGGATGAACCTGGAGGACATTACACTAAGTGAAATAAGCCTGGCACAGAAAGACAAATACCACATGATCTCACTTACATGTAGAATCTAAAAAAGCTAAACTTATAAAAGTAGAGAGTAGAATGGTGGTTACCAGAGGCTGGGAGGATGGGGAAAGGGTATGGAAAGATGTTGATCAAAGAGTAAAAAGTTACAGTTAGGAGGAATAAGTTTTTGAAATCTATTGCACAACATGGTGACTATAGTCAATAAAAGTGTATTGTATATTTCAAAATTTAAAATAAAAATTTTAAAAATGAAACTCTAACCTCACATCCTACATAAAGTTAACTCCAAATAGGTCATAAATATGAATATAAAAGCTAAAACTATAATCAAACTTCTACAGAAAAATGCAGGCAAAATTCCTTACTACCAAGTAGGCAAAAATTACTTAGACAAAACAAGAAAAGTACAAACCACATCAGAAAAAGAACAAGTTGGGCCTTATTAAAATTCAAAATGTCTGCTCTTCAAACTACACTGTTAAGAAAATGAAAAGGTAAGCCACAGACTGAACAAACATACTTCTAAATGTGTGAGATGCATTTAAAGCAGAGCTTAGAGGGAAATGTATAGTTTTAAAGGCTAAGGTTTTTTTGTTTGTTTGTTTTGTTTTTGTTTTTTTTTTAAAGGGCTAAAATCAATTACCTCAAGAAGCCATAAGAAGATGAAATTATACTCAAGTAAAAAAAAAAACACTAAGTATTAGGGCAGAAATCAATGAAATAAAAAAAAACACGGACAAGAAAAATCAAAGAAAGAAAAAGCTGGTTTCTTTAGAAATACCAATAAAATTGTATTGATAAATTCCTAGCTATAGTCATCAAGAAAAAAAGCAGAGAAGATTCAAATTACCAATATCCAGAATAAAATAATCACTTGTTCAGATCCTACTAATGTTAAGGGTAGTAAAATAAGTATTTTTTAAAACTTTATGTCAATAAAGTCAACAATTTATATAAAATAGATAAATTCATTGAAAGACACAAACTATCAAAAGTGACACAAGAGGAAACAGAAAATCTGAAGAGCCCTATACCTATTTAAAATCTTTCTATAAGAAAAAATGTAATTTCAGATTGCTTTACTGGCAAATTATATCAAACATTTAAGGAAGAAATAATACCAATCTTACACAAAGTAGCTCAGGAAATAGTAGAGGAGGAGGATTTCTTAATTCAGTTTATGAAGCCAGCTAAAAATACTGAAACCAGACAGATACATTATGAGAAAAGTATAGACAACATCCCTCAGGAACATAGTTGTATAAGTCCTTAACAGCATATCAAATCTAATCTGATTTAAATCTAATCCAATACTATGTAAAAATGATATTATGACCAAATGGTGTTTACCCAAAGAGTGCAAAGTTGGTTTAACATTTAAAAATCAAACTAATTCACCATGTCAATTAAAAAAAAACCAATTAGCCTAACATATGCAGAAAAAATACTGATGGAATTCGATATCCATGTCTGATTAAAACACAGCAAACAAGAAATAGAAGGGAACTTCCTCAACTTAATAAAAGGCATCTATAAAAATCCTACAGCTAACATTGTATTCATGATGAAAGATGTAATACTTTTCCTTCTAACATTAAGAAGGCAGAAATGTTGCTCTCACCATTTTAATTTAGCATTGTACTGGAAGTCCTGGCTAGTGCAATGTGATGGTTAATACTGAGTGTGAACTTGATTGGATTGAAGGATACAAAGTGTTGATCCTGGGGGTGTCTGTGAGGGTGTTGCCAAAGGAGATTAACATTTGAGTCAGTGGGCTGGGGAAGACAGATCCACCCTTAATCAGCTGCCAGCAAATATAAAGCAGGGAGAAAAACGTGAGAGACTAGCCTTGCTTCCCAGCCTACATCTTTCTCCCATGCTGGATGTTTCCTGCCCTCAAATATCGGACTCCAAGTTCTTCAGTTTTGGGACTCAGACTGGCTCTCCTTGCTCTTCAGCTTGCAGATGGCCTATTGAGGGACCTTGTGGTTGTGTAAGTTAATACTTAATATACTCCCATATATATGGGAATATATATATACACATACACATACACACGCACACACACACACACACTCCCCTTTGTATACATACTCCCCTTTATATACTTTTTTTTTTTTTTTTTTGAGATGAAGTCTTGCTCTGTCACAAGGCTGGAGTGCAGTGGCGTGATCTCGACTCACTACAATCTCCACCTCCCAGGTTCAAGCGATTCCCCTGTGTCAGCTTCCCAAGTAGCTGGGACTACAGGCGCATGCCACCACACCTGGCTAATTTTTTTGTATTTTAGTAGAGACTAGGTTTCACCATGTTGGCCAGGATGGTCTCAATCTCCTGACCTCGTGATCCACCCGCCTCAGCCTCCCAAAGTGCTGGGATTACAGGCATGAGCCACAGTGCCCGGCCATACATATTTATATGTATATAAAGGGGAATATATATATACACACACACACACACACACACACACATATATATATGCACCTTAGTTCTGTCCCTCTAGAGAACCTTAATACAGATTTTGATACTAGAAGTGGTTCTAGAAGAACAGAATATTAAGGATGGAGTTATTTCATTGGTTTGGCGGTTTCTGGAGTTGGCTGCTTAATATGATTAGACCCCAAAACGCTAAGGACTGTACTTCTAATAGTATGGAAAACACTGATAGTCCTTGGTGTGAACTGTTATGAACCAGAAATGCACCAATCCCCAACCCAAATACTATTACATAAAGTTAACAATACTTAAATGCTGATATGAGAAGGAAATAAAATGAAGATATTTTCTTAGTACAAGTATATACTCATGACAATTACAGTCCTCATTTCTGCAGTTAGTCACATGGTCCTAGCTGGTACTGATGACTACCTTCTTCTACTATCCATTCTACTACCCTCTCTACTACCCTTTGCCTTCCGCAAGCACCTCAGCAGGTTGTGTCTTTTTTTCCTGCTGGAGGACCCAAACCTTCAATCCTGAAGGGTGTGGGCCATTTGTAGTCCTGCCTGGATTGGGCTGGTGTAGTTTCCCGTTGACCTTAATCACAGGGCGTGGGAATACTAAGAGATGCCCTAATGGATCTCCTGTATTCCATGCATACTCTTCCTTACCTCTGTTGCAGAGTAGTAGACTGCTTTCATCTTGATAATCTGGGTCAATCGCCCCAGCCAACACTGTAACTCCCTTCTTAGCCTGTTAACTTAAAGGTAGGAGAAGCCAAAAGTGTCCAGGTGGCAATCTTAACATCCAGTTTAATGGAATCATTGTTATGTCTTCTGGCAGTAGCGTTCCTCCCTCTGGAACTAAGACCTCTGGGCCAGCAGAACGTAATGCTGCAAGAATAGGAAGCAAAAATTTTGCTAGTGGATCACTAGGGGTGATGGTGAGTGGTGCCACTTCTACTTCCACCCCTGATTCCTGGACCCTTGAATCCTAGCTATGGGAGAAACAGTACCATATATTGGATGCTGATTCAGAGCATACATGGCCTTCTGGAGAACTTTGCCCCAGCCCTGCAAAGTATTGTCACCTAGTTGGTGTTGTAATTGTGACTTCAAAAGGCCATTCCACCATTCTATCAATCCAGCTGCTTCAGGATGATGGGGAACACAATGAGACCAGTGAATTCCATGAGCATGAGTCCACTGCCACACTTCCTTAGCCATAAAGTGAGTGCCTTGGTCAGAGGCAATGCTGTGTGGAACACCTTGACGGTGGATAAGGCATTCCATGAGTCCACAGATGGCAGCCTTGGCAGAAGCACTGCATGCAGGATAGGCAAACCCATATCCAGAGTAAGTGTCTATTCCAGTGAGGACAAACCTCTGCCCGTTCCATGATGGAAGAGGTCCAATATAATTAACCTGTCACCAGGTAGCTGGCTGATCACCCTGAGGAATGGTGCCATATCAAGGGCTCAGTGTTGGTCTCTGCTGCTGGCAAACTGGGCACTCAGCAGTGGCCATAGCCAGGTCAACCTTGGTGAGTGGAAGCCCATGTTGCTGAGCCTATGTGTTGCCTCTATCCTTGCCACCATTGCCACTTGTTCATGGGCCCATTGGGCAATGACAGGGGTGGCTGGGGAAGGAGGCTGAGTGGTGTCCACAGAATGGGTCAACCTATCCACTTGATTATTAAAATCCTCCTCTGCTAAGGTCACCCATTGGTGAGCACTCACATGGGATACAAATATTTTCACAGTATTTGACCACTCAGAGAGGTCCATCTACATACCTCTTCCCCAAATTTGTCACCAGTTTTCCAATTATGCCTCTTCCGAGTCCCTGACCATCCAGCCAAACCATTGGCTACAGCCCATGAATCAGTATATAATCACATATCTGGCCATTTCTCCTTCCCTGCAAAGTGCACAACCAGGTGCACTGCTCGAAGTTCTGCCCATTGGGAAGATTTCCCTTCACTGCTGTCCTCCAGGTATGTCCTAGAAAGGAGCTGCAGTGCTGCAGCTGTCCACTTTCAGGTGGTGCCTGCATATCATGCAGAGCTATCTCTGAACCAGGCCTTAGTCTTTCCTTCCTCTGTCAACTGCTCTTCGAGAACTCCCCATGAGGCCATCGGTGCAAGCTGGAGAAGAGAAGGCAGGATGGCAGGAGTGGAAAACATGGGCATTTGAGCCACTTCCTCATGTAACTTGTGCCTTCAAGACCTGCTTGAACCCAATCACATATATACCACTTCCATTTGATGATAAAATGTTGCTGTGCATGACCCACTTTATGGCTAGATGGGTCAGAAAGCACCCGGTTCGTGATAGGCAGTTCAGGTTGCAAGGTGACTTGGTGACCCATAGTCAAATGTTCAGTTTCCACCAAAGCCCAGTAACAGGCCAAGAGCTGTCTCTCAAAAGGAGAGTAGTTATCTGCAGAAGATGGCAGAGCCTTGCTCCAAAATCCTAGAGGCCTCTGCTGTGATTCATCTTTGAGGGCCTGCCAAAGACTCCAAACAGCATCCCTATCTGCCACTGACACCTCAAGCACCATTGGATCTCCTGGGTCATAAGGCCCAAGTGGCAGAGCAGCTTGTACAGCAGCCTGGACCTGTTGCAGAGGCTTCTCCTGTTCTGGATCCCACTCAAAACTGGCAGCCTTCTGGGTCACTCAATAAATAGGCCAGAGTAACACCCCTAAATGAGGAATGTGTTGCCTCCAAAATCCAAATAGGCCCACTAGGCATTGTGCCTCTTTCTTTGTTGTAGGAGGGGCCAAATGCGGCAACTTTCCCCTCACATTAGAAGGAATATCTCAATAGGCCCCACACCACTGGACCTCTGGAAACTTTACTGAAATACAAGGTCCCTGCATTTTAGTCTGATCTTTTTCCCATCCTCTGGGATGCAAATGTCTCACCAATAAGTACAGTGTGCTTGCTTCTTGCTCACTGGATCCAATCAGCATGATGCCATCAATGTAATGGGTCAGTGTGATATCTTGAAGAAGCGTGGTGATCAAGGTCTCTCCGAATAAGATTATGACACAAAGCCAGAGAGTTGATATACCCCTGAAGTAGGACAGTAAAGGCATATTGCTGGCCTTGCCAGTTGAAGGCAAATTGCTTCTGGTGGGCCTTATGGACAGGAATGGAGAAAAAGGCATTTGCCAAGTCAATAGCTGCATACCAGGTACCAGGAGATGTGTTAATTTTCTCAAGCAATGAAACCACATCTGGTACAGCAGCTGCAATTGGAATCACCACTTGGTTAAGCTTATGACAATCCACTGTCATTCTCCAAGATCCATCTGTCTTCTGCACAGGCAGAGGCAGCTCTAATGGCTTCCATTTGGCCTTTCCCACCATAATAGTCTTCACCCTACCAGTCAGGGAGCCAATGTGGGGGTACTACCAGCTGCTAACTATGCCTATACCAATTATGCATTCTGGCACTGGGGAAATGACCACAGGATGAGTCCGGGGTCCCACTGGACCCACTGTAAGTCAAATCTGAGCTAAAACTCCATTAATCACCTGACCTTCATAAGCCCCTATTTTAACTGGGGGACCACAATGACATTTTGACATCAGCGTCAGCTCAGAGCCAGCATCCAGTAGTCCTCGAAACGTCTGATCATTTCCCTTTCCCCAGTGCACAGTTAGCCTGGTAAAAGGCCAGAGGTCTCCTTGGGGAAGGATGGGGGAAAGACTAACAGCATAAATTGTCATTAGTGTAGTAGGGTCCTTCCTCCAGGGGACCTGGCCTTTCCTTCATTGAAGGGGTTCTGGGTCTGCAAACTGGCTGAAGTCTGGGAATTGATTGTGAGGCCATGATTCTCTGTTTTTGTAATTCAAATCAGTCTATTCATTCAACCTAGAAGTTTTCTGCTCATATAAATTAAGTAGAAATGCAGTAGGGTTCCTATCAATTTCACTTCTAGGAACACCACGATTAATTAGCCAATGCCAGAGCTATACACAAGTCAGACTATTCTGATTGCCACTCTGCCTCTACTGTCCATTACTGTAACTATGCCCACCTTGCCTTTGACGGTTGATTGCCACCACTTGGCCCCTGCCACCTTGGGATCCAATTATTCCCATTGTATTTAAATTTTGTAGTTGAGTGACTACGGTTCCCACTATTAGATCTGACATACACGGAAGAGCAATTACAGGGCTCTTCAAAGATGCAGGTGCTGCCCTCACAAATCTGTTTCACAAGGCATTGGTCAAGGGTATATCTTCTGGACCCTCCCAGCTGGGATGAGTAGCTCTGAAGTGACTAATCCACTCTACCATCCCAATCTCCCTAAGCCTTTGGATCCCTTCCTCTACATTAAACCAAGGGAGATCAGGCATTTCCAACTCACTCATGGTGGGCGATCTTTTAATCCATATTTCAGCTAACCAAGCAAATAAACTATTAGAACCTCTTATAATTCCCCAAGCTGCAACATTAAATGCAGGGTCTCTACTTAGTGGGCCCAAATCAATACATTCAGCCTGATCCAACTCTCTGTTCCTTCCACCATTATCCCATACCATTCCCAAGCCTGTTCTCCAGATTGCTGTTTATATAAATTACAGAACTCAAACAGTTATTTTCAAGTGTAGCACACCTCCTCATGGGTCACATTCTCAACCTCACCTCCAGGGGCCCACTGGAACTTTAGTCTAGTTATAGGTCTAGAAGCAAACAGGGGTGTTGGGGATGGCTCCTGAGGAGAATCAACATTATTTTGCCTGGCAACTGCCTCAAGGGAGGCCATCACTGTTGCCTCAGGCAGCACAGGGTTTATCTCCTCAGACAAATGTGGAAAGGCTGATGGCAGCATGGGTCGGGGAGGGGATGTTGCCACTACTGGGTATGTGGGAAGCTGTTCCTTCTGACAAAAAAGGTTCAGAAGAGTTTACAAACTCAGTGTCCCCAGCTTTATCAGGGTCCTTCCACATGTCCCCATTCCAAGTTTCAGGGTCCCATTCTTTTCCAATCAATGCCCTCACTTTAACAGTAGACATCTGGTGAGGCTGTGCATGCACTTTTCATTACAGTTCAGCCACTTGCATGATAAGAGCTTGTGTTTATTTTTCCACAATTTCAGCTCTTTCTCTACAGGAGATAAAGAGTCTCACTCAGGGTAATCATAGCAGAGTTGAGGTTCAATATCTGCTTCCTATTTTAACTCCTTATTCTAACTCAGGGAGTTAGAATCCCTGAGTTCATCATTTTCTTTCATCACTTTGTCCACTGAACTTAGGAGCAACCAATCAGCTTCATTATGTTCCTTGGTTCTCCACATATGGTCAAAGGTATTATGTATAGAGTCACTAAACACCTTGGCTCTCACAACCAGTGAATAAGGAGTGTCAAATGCATGTATTTTGCATAATTTTCTAAACAGTACATGCCAAGGACAGTCAGTATTCTCCATAATATTAGAAGTAGAGTCCTTAGCATTTTGGGTTCTAATTGTATTAAGCAGCCAACTCCAGAAACCCCAAAACCAACAAAAGAACTCCATCTTTATATTCTGTTCCTCTAGAACCGCTGACAAAATCTGTATTAGTCAGGGTTCTCTAGAAAGACAGAATGAATACGACAGATAGATATATAAAGGAGAGTTTATTAAATATTAACTCACATGATCCCATGATCCCACAATAGGCCATCTGCAAGCTGAGGAGCAAGGAGAGCCAGTCCAAGTCCCAAAACTGAAGAACTCGGAGTCTGAGGTCCAACGGTAGGAAGCATCCAGCATAGGAGAAAGATGTAGGCTGGAAGTCTAGGCTAGTCTAGTCTTTTCATGTTTTTCTGCCTGCTTTATATTCTAGCCATGTTGACCCCTGATTACATGGTGTCCACTCAGATTAAGGGTGGGTCTGCCTTCAGCCCACTGACTCAAATGTTAATCTCCTTTGGCAGCACCCTGACAGACATACCCAGGATCAATACTACGTATTCTTCAATCCAATCAAGTTGACACTCACTATTAACCATCACACCCTTCCAAGACTAAACTAGGAAGAAGCTGAATCCCTGAAAAGACCAATAACAAGTTCTGAAGTTAAGGCAGTAATAAATAGCCTACAACCAAAAAAAGCCCAGGACCAGATGGATTTACAACTGAATTCTACCAGAAATACAAAGAGGAGCTGATATCATTTCTTGTGAAACTATGCCAAACAATTGAAAAGTAGGGACTCCTCTCTAACTCATTCTATGAGGCCAGCATCATCCTGATACCAAAACCTGGCAGAGATACAACAAAAAAAGAAAACATCCCTGATGAACATCAGTGCAAAAATTCTCAATAAAATACTGGCAAACCAAATACAGCAGCACATCAAAAAGCTTATCCACCACAATCAAGTTGGCTTCATTCCCGGGATGCAAGGCTGTTTTAACATATGCAAATCAATAAACGTAATTCATCACATAAACAGATCTAAAGACAAAAACCACATGATTCTCTCAATAGATGCATAAAAGGCCTTTGATAAGATTTAATATGCCTTCATGTTAAAAACTCTTAATAAACTAGGTATTGAAGGAATATACCTTAAAATAATAAGAGCCATTTATGACAGACCCACAGCCAATATCATACTGAATGGGCAAAAGCTGGAATTATTCCTCTTGAAAACTGGCACAAGATAAGGATGCTCTCTCTCACCACTCCTATTCAACACAGTATTGGAAGTTCTGGCCAGGGCAATCAGGCAAAAGAAAGAAATAAAGTGTATTCAAATAGGAAGAGGGGAAGTCAAATTTTCTTTGTTTGCAGATGACATGATCCTACATCTAGAAAACCCCATTACCTCAGCCCAAAACTCCTTAAGCTGATAAGCAACTTCAGCAAAGTCTCAGGATACAAAGTCAATGTGCAGAAGTCACAAGCATTCCTATACACCAACAACAGGCAAGCAGAAAGCCAAATCATGAGTGAACTCTCATTCACAATTGCTACAAAGAGAATAAAATACCTAGGAATACAGCTAACAAGGGAAGTGAAGGACTTCAAGGAGAACTACAAACCACTGCTCAAGGAAACCAAAGAGGAAACAAACAAGTGGAAAAATGTTTCATGCTTATGGATAGGAAAAAATCAATATCGTGAAAATGGCCATACCACCCAAAGTGATTTATAGATTCAATGCTATTCCCATTAAACTACCACTGGCATTCATCACAGAATTAGAAAAAACTATTTTAAAATTCATACGGAACCATATGGAAAACAGGGCTCATATAGCCAAGACAATCCTAAGCAAAAAGAACAAAGTTGGAGGCATCATGCTACTTGGACTTCAAACTATACTGTAAGACTACAATAACCAAAATAGCATGGTACTTATACAAAAACAGACACATAGACCAATGAAACAGCATAGAGAGCTCAGAAATAAGACCACATCTACAACCATCTGATCTTCGACAAACCTAATAAAAACAAGCAATAGGGAAAGGATTCCCTATTTAATAAATGGTGCTGGGAAAACTGGCTATCCATATGCAGAAAATTGAAACTAGATCCCTTCCTCACATCTTATACAAAAATTCACTCAAGATGGATTAAAGGCTTAAATGTAAAACCCAAAACTATAAAAACCCTAGAAGAAAATCTAGGCAATACCATTCAGGAACTAGGCATGGGCAAAGATTTCATGATGAAATGGCCAAAAGCAATGGCAACAAAAGCAAGATTTACTAATGGGATCTAATTAAACTAAAGAGCTTTTGCACAGCAAAAGAAACTATCATCAGAGTGAACAGGCAACCTACAGAGTGGGAGAAATTTTTTGTAATGTATCCATTTGACAAAGGTCTAATATCCAGAATCTACAAAGAACTCAAATTTACAAGAATAAAACAAAGAACCCCATTTAAAATTAGGCAAAAGACATGACCAGACACTTCTCAAAATAAGACATTCACGCAGCCAACAAACATGAAAAAAAGCTCAACATCACTAATCATTAGAGAAATGCAAATCAAAACCACAACGAGACAGCATCTTACATCAGTGAGGATGGAGATTAAAAAATCAAGAAAGAACAGATGCTGGTGAGGTTGCAGAGAAACAGGAACGCTTTTACACTGTTGGTGGGAATGTAAATTAGTTCAACCATTGTGTAAGACAGTGTGGCGATTCCTCAAAGATCTAGAACCAGAAATGCCATTTGGTCCAGCAATTCTATTACTGAGTATACACCAAAAGGAATATAAATCATTCTATAACAAAGATACATGCAGGCATATGTTCACTGCAGCCCTATTAACACTAGCAAAGACATGGAATCAACCCAAATGCCCATGGATCATAGACTAGAAAATGTGTCACATATACACCATGGAATACTATGCAGCCATAAAAAGGAATGCGATCATGTCCTTTGCAGGGACATGGATGAAGCTGGAAGCCATTATCCTCAGCAAACTAACGCAGAACAGAAAACCAAACACCCCATGTTCCCACTTACAAGTGGGAGCTGAACAATGAGAACACATGGACATAAGGAGGGGAACAATACACTGGGGCCTGTCGGGGGTGGGGTGGAAGGGAGAACATTAGGAAAAATAGCTAACACATGCTTGGCTTAATACCAAGGTGATGGGTTGATAGGTACAGCAAACCACCATGGCACATATTTACCTATGTAACAAACCTGCACATCCTGCACATGTATCCCAGAACTTAAAATAATAATTAAAAGAGAGGGGCGGAGCAAGATGGCCAAACAGGAACAGCTCCAGTCTCCAGCTCCCAGTGCGAGCGACACAAAAGACAGGTGATTTCTGCATTTTCAACTGAGGTACTGGGTTTATCTCACTAGGGAGTGCCGGACAATCAGTGCTGGTCAGCCATTGCAGCCCGACCAGCGAGAGATGAAGCAGGGCGAGGCATCGCCTCACCTGGGAAGTGCAAGGGGGAAGGGAATCCCTTTTCATAGCCAGGGGAACTGAGACACACAACACCTGGAAAATCGGGTAATTCCCACCCCAATACTGGGCTTTAAGCAAACGGGCACACCAGGAGATTATATCCCACACCTGGCCGGGAGGGTCCCACGCCCACGGAGCCTTCCTCATTGCTAGCACAGCAGTCTGCGATCTAACTGCAAGGCAGCAGCAAGGCTGGGGGAGGAGCGCCCGCCATTGATGAGGCTTAAGTAAGTAAACAAAGCCCTAGGAAGAGCAAACTGGGTGGAGCTCACAGCAGCTCAAGGAGCCCTGCCTGTCTCTGTAGACTCCACCTCTGGGGACAGGGCACAGCTAAAGAACAACAACAACAACAACAACAAAAAGCAGCAGAAACCTCTGCAGATGCAAACGACTCTGTCTGACAGCTTTGAAGAGAGCAGTGGATCTCCCAACACGGAGGTTGAGATCTGAGAACGGACAGACTGCCTGCTCAAGTGGGTCCCTGACCCCTGAGTAGCCTAACTGGAGACATCCTCCACTAGGGGCAGACCGACACCCCATACCTCACACGGTGGAGTACACCCCTGAGAGGAAGGTTCCAAAGCAAGAATCAGACAGGTACACTCGCTGTTCAGCAGTATTCTATCTTCTGCAGCCTCTGCTGCTGACACCCAGGCAAACAGGGTCTGGAGTGGACCTCAAGCAATCTCCAACAGACCTACAGCTGAGGGTCCTGACTGTTAGAAGGAAAACTAACAAACAGGAAGGACACCCACACCAAAACCCCATCAGTACATCACCATCATCAACGACCAGAGAGGCAGATAAAACCACAAAGATGGGGAAAAAGCAGGGCAGAAAAGCTAGAAATTCAAAAAATAAGAGCACATCTCCCCCTCCAAAGGAACACAGCTCATCGCCAGCAACAGATCAAAGCTGGATGGAGAATGACTTTGACGAGATGAGAGAAGACGGCTTCAGACCATCAAACTTCTCAGAGCTAAAGGAGGAATTACGTACCCAGCACAAAGAAACTAAAAATCTTGAAAAAAGAGTGGAAGAATTGATAACCAGAATAATTAATGCAGAGAAGGCCATAAACGAACTGACAGAGATGAAAACCATGACACGAGAAATATGTGACAAATGCACAAGCTTCAGTAACTGACTCGATCAACTGGAAGAAAGAGTATCAGCGATTGAGGATCAAATGAATGAAATGAAGTGAGAAGAGAAGTCGAAAGAAAAAAGAAGAAAAAGAAATGAACAAAGCCTACAAGAAGTATGGGATTATGTAAAAAGACCAAATCTACGTCTGATTGGGGTGCCTGAAATTGAGGGAGAAAATGGAACCAAGTTGGAAAACACTCTTCAGGATATCACCCAGGAGAACTTCCCCAACCTAGTAGGGCAGGCCAACATTCAAATTCAGGAAATACAGAGAACACCACAAAGATACTCCTCGAGAAGAGCAACTCCAAGACACATAATTGCCAGATTCACCAAAGTTGAAATGAAGGAAAAAATCTTGAGGGCAGCCAGAGAGAAAGGTCGGGTTACCCACAAAGGGAAGCCCATCAGACTAACAGCAGATCTCTCCCCAGAAACTCTACAAGCCAGAAGAGAGTGGGGGCCAATATTCAACATTCTTAAAGAAAAGAATTTTAAACCCAGAATTTCATATCCAGCCAAACTAAGTTTCATAAGTGAAGGAGAAATAAAATCCTTTACAGATAAGCAAATGCTTAGAGATTTTGTCACCACCAGGCCTCCTTACAAGAGACCCTGAAGGAAGCACTAAACATGGAAAGGAACAACCGGTACCAGCCATTGTAAAAACATACCAAAATGTAAAGACCATCGAGGCTAGGAAGAAACTGCATCAACTAACGAGCAAAATAACCAGTTAATATCATAATGGCAGGATCAAGTTCACACATAACAATATTAACCTTAAATGTAAATGGACTAAATGCTCCAATTAAAAGACACAGACTGGCAAACTGGATAAAGAGTCAAGACCCATCAGTCTGCTGTATTCAGGAGACCCATCTCACATGCAGAGACATATATAGGCTCAAAATAAAGGGATGGAGGAAGATCTACCAAGCAAATGGAGAACAAAAAAAAAGCAGGGGTTGCAATACTAGTCTCTGATAAAACAGACTTTAAACCATCAAAGATCAAAAGAGACAAAGAAGGCCATTACATAATGGTAAAGGGATCAATTCAACAGGAAGAGCTAACTATCCTAAATATATATGCGCCCAATACAGGAGCACCCAGATTCATAAAGCAAGTCCTTAGAGACTTACAAAGAGACTTAGACTCCCATACATTAATAATGGGAGACTTCAACACCCCACTGTCAACATTAGACAGATCAACGAGACAGAAAGTTAACAAGGATATCCAGGAATTGAACTTATCTCTGCAGCAAGCAGACCTAATAGACATCTACAGAACTCTCCACCCCAAATCAACAGAATATACATTCTTCTCAGCACCACATCACACTTATTCCAAAATTGACCACATAATTGGAAGTAAAGCACTCCTCAGCAAATGTACAAGAACAGAAATTATAATAAACTGTCTCTCAGACCACAGTGCAATCAAACTAGAACTCAGGACTAAGAAACTCAATCAAAACCGCTCAACTACATGGAAACTGAATAACCTGCTCCTGAATGACTACTGGGTACATAACGAAATGAAGGCAGAAATAAAGAAGTTCTTTGAAACCAATGAGAACAAAGATACAACATACCAGAATCTCTGGGACACATTTAAAGCAGTGTGTAGAGGGAAATTTATAGCACTAAATGCCCACAAGAGAAAGCAGGAAAGATCTAAAAGGGACACTCTAACATCACAATTAAAAGAACTAGAGAAGCAAGAGCAAACACATTCAAAAGCTAGCAGAAGGCAAGAAATAACTAAGATCAGAGCAGAACTGAAGGAGATAGAGACACAAAAAACCCTCCAAAAAATCAATGAATCCAGGAGTTGGTTTTTGGAAAAGATCAACAAAATTGATAGACCGCTAGCATGACTAACAAAGAAGAAAAGAGAGAAGAATCAAATACACGCAATAAAAAATGATAAAGGGGATATCACCACCGACCCCACAGAAATACAAACTACCATCAGAGAATACTATAAATGCCTCTACGCAAATAAACTAGAAAATCTAGAAGAAATGAATGATTTCCTGGACACTTACACTCTCCCAAGACTAAACCAGGAAGAAGCTGAATCCCTGAAAATACCAACAGCAGGCTCTGAAATTAAG